>NC_140166.1:90561558-90899058 GCF_963971535.1 Notolepis coatsorum
TAATCTTAAATTGTTTTTAAATAGTTTTTAACACTGTAAAGTATTTTTTTGTTTTAGTATTACACTAATGTAATTGTAGCTATCTTAATTGTTACAATAGTTTCATTATGCATTGTGTGTACTGACTTTTAATAATTTTGTTTTTGCAATAGTAATTGTTTTTGTATGTTTTTTTGTGTGTGGACAAAGCTGGTTGCTATCGCACCAGCTAATGGGGATCCCTAATAAAATCATAATCAAATCAAATCAATCACGGCCGGCACCGGCCGCGTACAAAGCCGCAGGCGTGATTGGAGGATGGAGAGAAGACGGTCCCATCGGAGGACAGTCTGTACGCATCAGTATGCGTATGGCGCTGCAAAGTGGAGAGACTAATTGCGGTTAATCGTCAGTGGTGCACTGTCCATCATAAACAGACAATTCTCCTCCTGAGAGCAAGAGATGCTAGAGAACAGGGGTATGATGTGTATATAAATTAGAGCTGGGCCGTTAACGGCGTTAACGCAATACTAGTATCGCGCGATAATATAATTGACGCAGTTAATCTAAATTTTTTTTTAAAAATGTCCCCCCTTTATTTACCCAGGGTAGGTTCGCTGAGCACAGATGCTCTTTTTCAGGAACGCCCTGCTTCACATTCACACAGTTCCATTCACACCTGGGAGCTGCCCAGTACAACCACAGTTGACACCATTGGCCACTGAGCAACTCCACTGGAGCAGTTGATTTGCATTGGCAGGGTTTGGCCCTGTCTGGCACCCAACGGGAAAAATATTATAGGCACTATAAGTAGACACCGCTACATAAAACAGGCTGGTCTGCCTGAGTGACTGGTGGAAGAAGGAGAAATAGAGATTGGACTGATTGAGTCAAGCCATGTCACATAGTTCAAGTTTGAAATGCTTCTTTCTGTTTTGCTCCTGAGAGTGTGCTAGATACTGTACTGTACTGGTAATATTATTTATTTGTGTTAACTTCTGAATAAAACAACTTATTAAACACAAGTACATCTTATTATCTTTCTTTTTTTTTCTTTTTAAACACACACATATAAACAAACATGACAACACACGATAAGATACACAAGCATTAATATACAGTGTATATCCAACGAAATTACCATTTATACCAATGTCTTATACAGGATATACCCCTAATACCTGTTATCTAAAAACCTACACACATATGCTCCAGCTCGAACCCCCCCCCTCCCGGACCCCTCTTTGGATAGTACCTCCATTATCCCTCGCTCCTAACCAGACACTACCATTATAAGCTAGCTTTTATTCTCTCCACCACTTCTAACCACATTGACATTTTGGATTCATTGAGACCCAGAATTCTTGCTGTAGATATTTCTTGATAAATCACATCGAGATATGTAAGAAACCAAACTTTCCGGTACATTTTTTCCGGTTGAAACCAGCGTGATGCGATCAGCTTTTTAGCTACTGTGATACCCGATAAAACTCTTTAGCTGTGGATTTACTGCAAACTCAAAAGCATCATTCAATAGTAATACAGAGGGGTGTACAGGTATATTCCAAGATACGAGTTTTGATAATTGTTGGGTCACATCTTTCCAGAATGTCTTAACTGGTGGGCAGTCCCAATACATGTGCATAAATGTCCCTTCGTCCCCATTTGTACATTGGGAGCATTTGGAGTCTTGTTTAAGACCCATTCTTGTTACGAACGGGTAAGTGACTTCCAAGTTGTCGAGGTAGAAGAACGAGACGGAGAATGTATTACTATATCAAAACAGTTGTACTGTTTATTAACAGGGGAAAAGCATAAACTATAACAGGGAGAAGACAATCTGTCTGTGCTTGTCCAGCGGTCGGTACGTCCGTAGAATTAGGTGAAGCTCTAGCAAAGAACAAGGAATAGAGCAAATGTTAAATACGTCACATTCTCAACATTCCACGCTGTCAATGAGGAGCAGCAGTCTGACAGCCAATGACAGCACCCAGGTGTGACAGACAATTAGTGATGACAGCAATCAGTGGTGACATACAAGGTGAACAATAACAACAGGAGTGACCCAGGTAGACAGTGGGAGACAATCCTAAGGATGATAGTCTCCCGAACGTTACAGTATCCCCCCCCGACGAACGGCACCTGACGTTCACCTAGGGGCCTCGGGATGCAGCCGCCGGAAATCATCGATCAGGCTGGGATCTAATATGTCCCGTTGAGGCACCCAAGAACGCTCTTCTACCCCGTACCCCTCCCAATCCACCAAGAACTGAAACCCCCTACCCCTCCGCCTACAACTCAGGATTCTCCGCACCGTATAGACAGGCTGACCGTCAATAATGCGGGGCGGAGGAACCGCAGGGAGTGGCGGGGACAAGGGCGATGAGAGGAATGGCTTCAACAGGGACACATGAAACGTCGGATGGACCCTCATAGAGGCCGGAAGGCGTAGCCTGTAAGCCATAGGATTCACCCGACGTACCACTTTAAAGGGCCCTATAAAGCGAGGAGCCTCCGGAGAGGGAGATCACGAGTGGAAAGCCAAACCCGCTGTCCCGGACGGAAAACCGGAGCCGGACGACGCTTGCGGTTAGCTTGCCGCTGAGCCTTAACCGAGGCCTTCTGCAGCGCCGTCCGCACTCTGCTCCACGTCCTGCGACAGCGAGCCACATGTGCCTGGGCCGACGGCACCTCCACCTCCTGCTCCTGTTCGGGAAACAGAGGAGGTTGAAAACCATATTGACACTGAAAGGGAGACATACCAGTAGAGGAGGAGAGGAGGGTATTATGCGCATACTCAGCCCAGGCCAACCTCCTACTCCACGTCGCCGGACACCCAGCAACGTAGCACCTCAGAACGCCCTCCAGGTCCTGGTTGACACGCTCCGTCTGCCCGTTCGTCTGCGGATGGAACCCAGACGACAGGCTGACGGAGGCGCCCAGACCGGCGGCGAACGCCTTCCAGAACCTGGAGGCGAACTGAGGACCCCGGTCGGACACAATATCCACTGGAAGCCCATGAACCCGAAAGACGTGCTGCACCACAAGGTCAGCCGTCTCCCGGGCCGAGGGGAGCTTGGGAAGGGGAATGAAGTGGGCCGCCTTGGAGAACCGGTCCACCACCACCAGGATGGCAGTGAACCCATCCGATAAGGGAAGACCGGAAATAAAATCCAGGGATATGTGCGACCAGGGACGCTTGGGAATAGGAAGCGGTCGGAGGAGACCCGCCGGCGCACGGCGAGAGGTCTTACTGCGCACGCACACCGGACAGGCCGCCACAAAGGAGCGTGTATCCCCCCCCTCTGTCGGCCACCAAAACCTCCTACGGATAAACTCCAGGGTTCTGGTGGCCCCAGGGTGGCCGGTGAGAGAGGATGTATGCGCCCACTGCAGCAGGCGTGAGCGTGCCGCCTTGGGCACATACATCCGACCCGGAGGACCCCCACCGGGATCGGGCTCCCGTGCCTGAGCCGACCTCACCACCCTATCTATGCCCCATGACACGGGTGCCAAAACCAAGGCCTGTGGAACAATAGGGTGGGGCTTCTCCTCTCGACCCGGAAGATCAAACTGACGTGACAGGGCGTCAGGCTTGACGTTCTTGGAACCGGGTCGATAGGAGATGGTAAACCGAAATCGAGTGAAGAATAACGCCCACCTGGCCTGGCGAGCGTTAAGGCGTTTAGCCCCTTGGATGTAAGCCAAGTTCTTATGGTCAGTCCAAACAATGAAAGGATGTGCCGCCCCCTCTAACCAATGTCTCCATTCCTCCAATGCCAATTTGATTGCCAATAACTCCCGATTACCCACGTCGTAGTTACGCTCGGCCGGAGACAGCCGGCGCGAAAAGAAGGCACAAGGATGCACCTTACCATCCTTTAAACATCTTTGCGAGATTACCCCCCCCACCGCGGTGTCAGAGGCATCCACCTCCACAATGAACGGAGCCTCTGTGTCGTGACGGATCAGTACAGGGGCGGAGGTAAATCGACGTTTGAGGTCGCAGAAGGCCGACTCTGCCCTAGGCGACCATTCAAAGCCAGGGAGAGAGGACTTAGTGAGAGCGGTTAATGGATTGACTAAGGCGCTAAAATTGCGAATAAAGCGCCTGTAAAAATTTGCAAAGCCCAAAAACCGTTGTAACTCCTTGAGCGACGAAGGCCGTGGCCAATCCAAGACTGCACTCACCTTGGCTGGATCCATGCGAAGATCGCCCTTCGTCAACACAAAGCCCAGGAAGGAAACGGTGTCAGTGTGAAACACACACTTCTCAGCCTTAACAAACAGTTGATGCTTAAGGAGACGTTGAAGCACCTCACGAACGTGCAGTTGGTGTTGCACCATATCGCGAGAAAAAATAAGGATGTCATCCAAATATACAAACACTGACACCCCAATTAGATCCCGCAGCACGTCGTTGACCAGGGCTTGGAAAACTGCTGGAGCATTAGCTAAACCAAAAGGCATGACTAAATACTCATAATGCCCATTAGGAGTATTAAATGCAGTTTTCCACTCGTCCCCTTCTCTAATCCTGACCAAGTTGTATGCATTACGTAAGTCAAGTTTAGAAAAGACCTGTGCCCCCTGTAAGCACTCAAAGGCGGTGTCCATGAGCGGTAAAGGATAACGGTTCTTGATGGAAACGTCATTCAACCCCCTATAATCTATGCACGGCCGCTGATCACCATCTTTTTTAGCCACAAAAAAGAAGCCAGCGCCTGCAGGGGATGTGGACGGTCGGATATGCCCCGCGGACAATGCCTCTCGAATGTAAGTGTTCATGGACACTGTCTCAGGGCGGGAGAGAGAGAACATCCGTCCCCGGGGCGGAGAAGCGCCGGGTAGAAGATCAATGGTGCAGTCGTAAGGTCTATGAGGCGGTAGTGCTTTAGCACGCGTTTTACTAAAAACGTCCGCCAGGTCACAATAGACCGCAGGAACACCTGCCAAATCGGGGTTGGGGGATAATAAAGAATCTGCAACGTCCACCGTCAACCTGGAGAGAGACAAAAGAGGGAGGGGGGGAGGGACGGATGAACTCACGCCAGCGTCAGCGCTGACGCCGCTTCCCATGGAGAGTTCACCCGTAGCCCAATTAATACGAGGATTATGCAGCACAAGCCAGGGGTGGCCTAAAACAATGTCGGAATGAGGAGACATAACAACAAAAAAATTCAAATATTCCCCCTCGCTACCCGCCACCCGAACCCACAGTTTCCCGGTGCGCTGGGTAACAAATCCACAACCAAGTGGTCGGCCGTCCAGCGAACGGACAGGGATGGGCACCTCTAGTGTCTCTAAAGGAACCCCCCATTCTAGAGCCACCCCCACATGAATCAAGTTACCCGCAGCCCCCGAATCCACTAAAGCCTTGGCCGTTGTAGAAGAATCCCCCCACCTGACAGTGACATCAAAAAAAGTATGTGAGTCGTGAACGTTTATGACCGGAGAGACATGCCCACCTGCTAGCACCTTCCCCAGGCCTAGCGGGCTCCTGCGTTTCCCGAGCCCCGACAGGCAGCGAAGCGATGCCCCGTGCGGCCACAATGAAAACGCTTCTCGTTGACCCGCCTCTGTTTCTCCGCTTCAGAGAGGTTCAACGCTCCCAGCTGCATGGGCTCGTCATCGCCCCGGTGCTCTCTCATTGGCTGGTATGCTGGCCGATCGACACTAGGAGAGGGACGGAAGAGTACCTGTGACGAAGCCTCCCTCTCGCGTCCCCTCTCCCGGTGACGATTATCTAACCGAATGGCCATGTTAATCAATAGATCCAGGCGTTCGGGTAGCTCCCGCGTAGCCAGCTCGTCCTGCATGCGAGTGGAGAGACCATGCAAAAAATGGACACGGCAGGGAACCTCAGGCCAGTCCGCCTCCCGAGCCACAATACGGAAATCTATGGCGTAGTCTGCTACGGCGCGAATGCCCTGCCGGCAGGACATAAGTCGACTGCCGGCCTCGTAAATGGAAATCACCCTGGAGGTATCGAATACACGGCGCAACTCCAGGGCGAAGGCATCCGCGTCGCGGCAGACCACAGACCCACTCTCCCACTCTGCTGTGGCCCAAGAGAGAGCACGACCCGTGAGGAGAGTTATAATATAGGCTACCCGAGCCACACCACTGGGGAAAGTACGCGGCTGTAGTTGAAAAATTAGAGAGCACTGGGCGATAAACTCACGGCAGCCGGTAGGAGCCCCTCCATAGCGCTCCGGCGCCGGCAGACGTGGCTCTCGGTAGTCCTCCCGATCCACCGGATACCCCCGCTCGCCTTCCCCGCCGATCGATGATGCTCCTCCGGCTGTGGATATCCTCGTTGATGTCGTAGAGCGGGCCTGGTTCACCGCCGCCAACGCTGTCTCCGCCGTCTCCTGAGAAGCCAGGGAAACATCTCCCAGACGACCCAGCTCGACACCGACTGCCATCTGCCGCTCCATCATGATCCTGAGCTGGTCCCGTAGGCTCACCATCTCGTCCCGTATCTCCTCGTTGGAAGTCATGATGGCTAGAGCTTCTGTTACGAACGGGTAAGTGACTTCCAAGTTGTCGAGGTAGAAGAACGAGACGGAGAATGTATTACTATATCAAAACAGTTGTACTGTTTATTAACAGGGGAAAAGCATAAACTATAACAGGGAGAAGACAATCTGTCTGTGCTTGTCCAGCGGTCGGTACGTCCGTAGAATTAGGTGAAGCTCTAGCAAAGAACAAGGAATAGAGCAAATGTTAAATACGTCACATTCTCAACATTCCACGCTGTCAATGAGGAGCAGCAGTCTGACAGCCAATGACAGCACCCAGGTGTGACAGACAATTAGTGATGACAGCAATCAGTGGTGACATACAAGGTGAACAATAACAACAGGAGTGACCCAGGTAGACAGTGGGAGACAATCCTAAGGATGATAGTCTCCCGAACGTTACACATTCTGTTCAGTCTTATAGGAGTCAAGTATGTCCTGTGAATATAGTTAAGATTGATTTGTTGATGGTCCGGGTTCCTTGATGTAAGTCGGACATTTGCCCAGGCTCCTTGGCAATCAAAGTCACTTTCCAGGGCCCTCATTCATCAACGTGACATAGAAAATGTTCTATTTCCACACGTAAGCACAGAATTTAGAATGAGTGCACGCACAAAATAAACGGGATTTACCACACGTGCGTACGCAGGTTCTACGCACACCTGTCATGATAAATATCACCTTGGCCCTGCGCCGAGGCTCGTGCACACTTTCACGTATTTGCGTACCAAAACCGCCCCGATTAACCATATACGGTAATGGACACCCCCATGAAATGTGGAAGAATGGACTAAACCGAGGGAAGCGTGTTATGAGACAGGCTGACAGACGTGTACACGTACGGTGATGTCGGATATGATATCTATTAACCATTGCTGCCTGGGCAGCGCAAACACTAATAAAGACCGTGCTGGAATATGACTGCCTTTTTCCGTTTTGTTTGATTAATACCCAGGGATTAAAGTTCTCCTCAATTTTATTCCAAATCGTGACGGATTTTCCGTCAATCTTATACCTGCTGCATATGATTTCTAGAGGCATACAATCTATTTTGATGTCAGTATTGGGTAGCCTATATAAACAATAATACGAGAGCATATACAAGAACAATGAATCTCACTGCCATGTATGATGTAGCAGATACGCCATGTGTAGCCTGCCTATATGTGATCAATACAAACTTGAACTTGAATTCCATCATGTCTGTGTGCGGGTCACTGCGGGAACTCACAAGGCTGTTGTCACAATGTAAATAAGAACGTGCACTGAAAAGTTACAGTGTGTAGTTGGTTGATTATTTGTATGACAGTCAGTAAACCCTTGCAAAAAGTATCCGTTTTATTTAATGAATTGAAAACATGCAGCATGCCTTTCCTCCCGGCATGCAGCAACAACATGTATCAGGCAAATGCGCATCGCAACATTGACTGAGTGGAATCCCTTTCTATTCACATAACTGCATTTGTGATGGAGCTTTGACAGCTACAGTAACAGTCTATTGCTCGATCCATCTCCAATATCACGATGGACCGTGCCGGTGGCAAAGACCCGAGGGTGGAGAGGACTTGAATGAATTCCATCATCATATTTATATGTTGTGTCTGTCCACTATGTTTGTTACTTTGTTATCCCCCCCCCCCCTATCTATGTAAAGCGACCTTGGGTCTCTTGAAAGGCGCTATATAAAATGAAGCTATTATCATTATTATTATTATTATTATTATTATTATTATTATTATTATTATTATTATTATTATTATTATTATTATTATTATTATTATTATTATTATTATTATTATTATTATTATTATTATTATTATTATTATTATTATTATTATTATTATTATTATTATTATTATTATTATTATTATCACATCTGTGCGGGAGCTCACAAATAGACTGTTAGTCTCAGTGAAGTTTCAACGGAGGTCATCTATTCTAACCAACAAATTGAAGTAGAAAGCATTTCGTGACCAATCTTATTTGGAAACATGACACACAAAATAATTCGCTTTTTATTTGAAACAATATTTAATCGCGTTTGGAGGTTGGTGTTCTGCGTCTGCCCCCCCGTGCCAAACAAGCAGGCCAACCTCTTGTTCGCGTGTGAGCCCGTTATAATTACACTACTGTCGCTATTTTACAATGAACTATAATGAATTACGGGTCATACAGAACACGCCAGTGTTGAAACTAATGCACAGAAGATTATTTCAGCGTTGAAACTAATGCATGAACTGAGCAGCGCATATGCGTAGTAACGATATTCTACCACTGGGCGTCAGCTAAGCATGCTCAGAGCTGTGCGTACACATAAGCACGAAGTCAAGTTCAAGTTGAAATTGATGAATCCCACACTTTGCTTAGAAATGGTTGTACGCACAGGTTAAGCACATATCTGTGCGTAAGTCACGTTGATGAATGAGGGCCCAGGTCTGGTATATCCCTCCTCCAGACAGAGTCTAGTTGGAGGGTTTCATACGAGGACGTTAGTAATTGATGATAAAAATCTGAAACAAAACCTCTCGGTGTCTCTCTTTCATCGAAGAATTTGTGGTATCTGTGGTGTTCAATTGGTATGTCTAATGGAACACCGTGAGACTTCAAACATAGCCGTAACTGTATGTAAAAAAGCCATGTGGACCTGGTGAGATAATTTTTTTTGCATATTTCTCCATAACTACAAAAACCCTGTTTGTTAAAAACATCCCCTAATGAGTGTATGTCTTGCTCTTCCCATATAGGGAATCTTATAGGTCGTTTTTCAATTAAGAGTGCATTGTTATTGAATAAGGGAGTATGATTGTGCCATTTATGTGGGTTAGGATATTTTTTTTGTGTTTCACGCCATATCCGGATCGCATGAGTAATTATGGGGCCAAATTTCCGTTCACAGTGCTTGATTGGTAGTTTAGTGTATGCTATGTCCTTCAGTCTATGTGGGGCTACTATGTTTTCTTCTAATTTTCTCCAGGATACTAATGCTTGGGGATCAAACCATGTTGTCAATGGTCTTAATGTGTACGCCTTAAAATAGTGGAAAAAATCTGGAAATGCCATGCCACCGTCTGCTTTATTTCTCTGTGCGGTGGATCTTTTTATATGTGGTGGTTTGTTATTCCAAATAAATTTGTATGTGGAGGAGTGTAATCTTTTCCAGTAACCCTCTGGAGTGGGTAACGGTAGCATTGAACTGAAGAAGTTGATTCTAGGTAATACATCCATCTTAACTATTGATATCCGTGCCTGTACTGAGTTTTTAAGTTTTGCCCACCTATCAAGGTCGTCTTTGATTTTGTTTTGGATTTTTGTGTAATTGTGCTTCACCGTTTGTCTTATGGTGGGGAATATTTCCACTCCCAAGCATCTAAAATGTTTTACCATAGGTATCTCTCCTGGGAGGGTTATAACTTTTTTTGCAGGGGTGTTAAGTGGAAGGAAAGCCGACTTCGGCCAATTTATCTTAAATCCCGATAAATCACCAAAGTTCTCAATCAACTTGAGCAGATGAGGCAATGTGGTGTTGGGGTTTTGCATGAACAGTATTACGTCGTCCGCATATAAACTAATTTGATGTTGTGTGCCCTTGATTACGATTGGTTCTATGGATTGGGATTGTCTTATATATTGTGCTAAAGGCTCTGATGATAGATCGAATAGTCCGGGACTAAGAGGGCAACCCTGTCTGGCTGAACGTGATACCGGAAAGATTTTGGAGATGATTGTACCTGTTGTAATCATGGCCGATGGGTCTTTGTATAATACTTTAATCATATCAATGAATCCTTTTCCTAACCCCATCCTTTCTAATACTGCCCATAGATACGACCATTCCAGCCTGTCAAAGGCTTTCATAGCATCCAGGGACAGCATCGCCTTAGGTATGGTGTCGTCCTTGTCGGCATCTAGTACGTGCAGTATTCGTCTTATGTTATCAGTGATCAGGCGGCCTCTTATGAAGCCAGTTTGGTCCGGATGAACTAAAGATGTCATATGCTTTTGTAATCTGATGGCTAATACCTTAGAGTTCAGTTTGATATCGGTTCCGAGGAGGCTTAAGGGTCTGTAACTACCGCACTTGGTGGGGTCTTTGTCTTTTTTGAGAAGGACTGTTATGAGTGCAATATTGTCGTTTTTATGGAAGTTCCCCTCCTTGACTGAGTATAAGATCATATTTAGTAATAAGGGTCCAATTATGTCCCAACAAGAAAGGTACATTTCTGGTGGGATACCGTCTCTTCCAGGAGCCTTACTACTTTGCATTTCGGATATGGCCTTCTTGAGTTCCTCTAGTGTGATCGGTGTTTCTAACTGTTTAGCGTCATCCTCTGAAAGTTTAGGGAGAATAATTTGATTAAGATATGTGTCCATTTTGTTTTGATCGAAGGTTGTTTCTGATTTATATAAGTCGGAGTAGAATTCTTTGAATGTATCGTTTATTTTTTCAGGGTCTGTTTCAAGTACTTGTTGTGCTCTAATGGCAGTTATATCTGCAAATTTTGCATTAATTCTTAATCGCATGGCTAATAGGTGACTAGGTTTAGAACCTTGGGAGTACTGCTGTTGTCTTGTGCTGCGTATTTGTATTTCCGATTGTTGTCTGTATATGGCATTGATCTCTATTTTTAGTACGTTAACTTGATTTTCTAGTCGAGTTGAGTTGTTGTATTTTAAAGAATTAAATAACGTTGAGTAAAGCGTTTCCAGTTGATTCTTGCGCATTTTGGAGGAAAAGCTATCAGTGAAATCCTTGATCATTCCCTTTACCGACATCCATATTATTCTGGGGTCTTGCACCGAGTTTGCATTCTCCCGTAGGAATACTATAAGAGCTTCTTTGAGTTGTGTAATGAATTCCTTGTTATTAAGCAGCATCGATTTAAATCGCCATCTTGGGGCTCGGGAAGATAGTATACCAAATGTTCCTTTTAGGAGTAAATAACAGTGATCTGATAGTGCATTGGGTATCATTTCCACTTAATATTTATCAAATAGTCTCGGGGATGCAAATACATAATCTATTCTGGATAATGTGTTATGTCTCGCAGATCAACAAGAGTACTTTCGGGTCGTGGGATTAAGTGATCGCCATAAGTCATTTACACCTGTAATCTTCGACCAATCCTTTAATGCTTTAGATGAATTCTTTTGTTCGCTGGAAAAGGCGAGGTAAGATTTGTCCATCCTTGGATTCCAAATGGCATTAAAATCTGCACCTATTATAAATGAGTAATCGGGAAGGTCTAACATTGCATTGGTTAGTGTAGAGAAGAAACCCTCTTCGTACAAATTTGGGGCATATACCGCTGCCAACGCTATTTTCCTGTTATTGTGTACAATCATAGCTATAGTTATACGACCATCTGCATCCAACCATACTCCCTTTAATTCAATATTTAACTTACGTCTAACGACTATGGCTACACCTCGAGTTCTCGTACCAAAAGAAGAGTGACTAATATTATGATATGTGTTGTCCGCTAACGTATCTATGTCTTTCTCTAAAATGTGCGTTTCGCTTAGTAGAGCCACATCCACATGTTCTTTTTTCATCAGTGTGAGCACGCTTTTGCGTTTGTGTTGTTTATTTATCCCACCAGTGTTCCATATCATTATATTCAAACTAGCCATAATCTATACATGTTGTTGTGTAGTTTTTGGTAATGCTTCTGGAGTGCGAAGCTACAATAGATGTACATCCAATTATTGAGGTCCCGTTGAGAGCCAAGCTTAAAAACATAATTTTTATATACAAATAAAAATCCCCTTTTTCCCCCTCTCCCAGAGAGTCGTACAGGCCTGTGTTCCATAGACACATCCTCCGCATATGACTCCCTCCCTTAGGCCACCGGATTGCCCAAACTGAGCTTTGTAATCCTACTCTTCCTATGCTAATTGCCATAGGATCTAACATTTTCATTCTAATTCAATAGAATGTCGCTTTTGGTCTTGCGCCTTCCCTTAATGTACTAAAATGTTATGAAAAATGAAAAAAAATAATACCTTCATTGATATATTCATTTGAACCTTCTACTAACTTATGTAGGAAACATCAGAAAAAGGAAAAGATTGGAGACAAACACTAACACCTTAAAATGAAGAAAAATAGAAAAGAACAACGTAAGATAAAAAAAGGGAGTGAGAGCTAAAATAAAACTCAACGTGGAGAAACCACTAAAATAAAATTGAATACATAGATAAAAGAGAAAAACAGAGACTTTTAGAGCTACATTGTGCCAATCTCTAAATCAGTGGAGTGATTATTTAAAATATTAGAATAACCTTGTTGTGCTCATACATTTAGATGTGGCTGATTTTTTTTAAAGCCTTATTAAGGCCTGATTAAACTTCAGTCAATTGATCATATGCTTATACACACCGGATGTTAATGTTAAAGTTGCAGGCCTTCGTTGTAATGGTGCATTATATTCTAGAAGGTTGTAGAATACCCTAGTATATACGAACAGACTGCTGTTATGTTCCAGAATGATCTTCCTACCCAGGGTTCATGACTACTAGTATTTTTGGGATATTCCTTAGTGTCCCAGAGCAGTCGAGCGATGAGCCCAGAATATTCCAGATTGTTCACAGTGTCAATGATAGATTCTTGTCTCCACGGAGACCAGAAGTCTGTAAATATAATGCATTACGAACCATATTATACACCTTGTGCCTTGGTGTTGCCGGCATGCATATCATCAGCTACTTTTGTTGAGTCGTGGTAAAGTCATTCTAATAAAATTACTGAAATACAAAGAGAAAGAGAGAGATGAGTAGGCTTATCTGGTGCGAGACAGTGTTGCGTTCTGCCCTGGGGGACCTGCTCCATGTCGCTTCAAATATTCCTCGGCGTCTTTAGGCGTGCGTATTCCTTCCCTCCGGCCGTCTTTTCCCACGATCGATAATAGTGCCGGGTATATTAGCCTTGGTCTGAGGCCACACTTGAACAATTTCTGCATCACCTCATTGTAGGGGAAACACTGAGCGATGGCCTCTTTGCATAGATCTTCGTAGATAAATATTGAATTTTCACCATATTTCAGTTTCCCCCTTTGGTTGCGTGCAACTCTGATGATGTCATCTCTTATTGCCGTCTTGCGCAGAGTAACAATGATGACTCTTGGACCGTTGCCTCTTTGTTCTCGAGTACCGATTCTGTAACATTGGTCCACTATCGGCTCTGTGGTTGTAAGTACATCTTATTGAACATTATTTTGATATTTCATTACCAATTATCATAGCAAAACAGCTTTTTCAAACAGTCTGTAATGCATTTTGGAAACGGGAGATGGGCTCATGGTGTAATGGGCCACCTGGCCTGAGAAACATAAGGAGGAAAGAAAAAGTAAAGACTTACTTCTGGTCATTATTTGGGTAGAACACACATATTTTGAATGCCTTCGGCATTTTTTTTTTTTTTTTAGCCATTTTAATCTAGATTAATCTAGATAAAATCCAGATTGCAGATAGATTAATCTAGATTAAAAAAAATTATCTATGCCCACCTCTAATATAAATGTATACTTTTTCGTCAAATCACCACTGTCATTGCCTTCCAGTCCAAGAAATGTGTTGTTAAACACCAAATAACTGAAGAAAGTCACCACATTCTACTAAAATGTCATGCTAAAATATTATGTGTCACTTTGTCTGAAAGGTTTTGTCAATACAGTATCTGAGGAAGAATTCCTCAGTAATTCCATCTGTAAATTGGCCATCTTGACAAGAAATTCTTCCAATTTGCTGTTCCCAGCAGTTGGAACATGATGCAAAAGACAAATTGATCACCCTCGCTACTTGTACAATTATCTAGCGGTCTCAGTCAATGAGTCAACTAAATGTCCCCATTGGAAGGGTGTAGGCGAACGACTTATAAATTGAAACAATTCAGACTTTTTTTTTTTCTTTTTTTTTCTTGATCTTTTCCCCCCTCCATTTTTCTCCGATTTTCTCCCATCCCAATGTTAGTCGTATGCCAATTCCCAATCCCCTTCCTGGTCGCTGCGCACTTACCCCCCACAGTCAGATCATCTGGGAGATTGGAGGCTATCACGTGCTTCCTCCGACACACGTCCAGCCAATCAACCGCTTCTTTTCACCTGGCAGCGCGGATTCTCATTGAGAGGGCGTAGCGTGTGGAAGGATCACACATAACTGTAGATAACAGTTTGTTGATAGTCAGGTTACAGTTAGTAACTGTTAGTGTTTGGCATTGGATAGTAACATTTATAAACTGCCAGTAGTCGATAGCATTTAGTCAATAGTCAACCTGTAGTCAGCGTTTAGTCAGCAGCGTACATTCAACGTCAGACGATACAGAGTCGATAGATTATTTACCTATACAAAGGAAAGGAAATAAACGACATTAATTAGTAACTAGATATATGAATGAAAGGATAATTGCTGATATTAACGGTGCATACAATGCAACGTACCGTTGGCCAGTCAGTTCGCCCACAGGGCTTTTCACCTTATAGCATATGGTCAAGAGTGTCATTTAAATAGCGCAACGCGCCGGCGCAGAGACAGATACCTGTCCAGAGTCACAATACGCGTTCCAAAGTGCATCCACTAGGCGGCACCAGACAACAACTAACGCATGCAATAAATGTTACTTATGATAATAATGATAATAATAATAATGAACATATTGGGAAAAACTTTGGATAATTCTCCACTACTTTTAAACACAACAGAGTGGTTTACACACACCTGCAACTGTCACCCAGCCTTTTAACTGACATGGAAATGGTCTGTTATGTATTACATACCTTGTCATTTTATTTGTTTGTTTGTTTGGTGTGTGTTTAAATTATTTCCCTGACCTCTGTGATGTATGTATCATCTGTATCCAATAGTCTGGATTGTTCTTTTTGGTTTAGTTATTTATTCATAAAAAAAATATATATATATATATTTCTATTTTATAAAGA
This sequence comes from Notolepis coatsorum, assembly GCF_963971535.1. Lineage (NCBI taxonomy): Eukaryota > Metazoa > Chordata > Actinopteri > Aulopiformes > Paralepididae > Notolepis > Notolepis coatsorum. The sequence continues at coordinate 90,576,995 of NC_140166.1, forward strand.
AAATTCTGTGTATCTTTTACCCTTCGAGAGGCCCTTTTGTTCTCTCACCAGGTTGTTATTTATTTATTTATTTATTTATTTATTTATTTATTTATTTATTTATTTATTTATTTATTTATTTATTTATTTATTTATTTATTTATTTATTTATTTATTTATTTATTTATTTATTTATTTATTTATTTATTTATTTATTTATTTATTTATTTATTTATTTATTTATTTATTTATTTATTTATTTATTTATTTATTTATTTATTTATTTATTTATTTATTTATTTATTTATTTATTTATTTATTTATTTATTTATTTATTTAAACTCATTTGGATAAATAAAAAAACACAAAAACAAAAGTAAAGTGAAATAAGTTCATAAAACAATTTTCATAATATTAAGATAATAATAAGATGATAATAATAATAATAATAATAATAATAATAATAATAATAATAATAATAATAATAATAATAATAATAATAATAATAATAATAATAATAATAATAATAATAATAATAATAATAATAATAATAATAATCAAAGTAATAATAATAATAATAATAATAATAATAATAATAATAATAATAATAATAATAATAATAATAATAATAATAACAACAACAACAACATTAATAATTAGTCTAAACAAATTAACATGAAACTGTAAAACAAAGTGGCATTAATGGTTGTATGAGACAATGCATATTTAAGCTTGGATTTGAGTGATGAAATAGATGAGCACATTTTTATTATGGAGGGTTTTGAATTCAATAGTAGGACCTCTAAATCTTATACCGAACTGACCTAATGTTGTGCGGAAGAAATTACGATGAATATTGTTTGATTGCCTTGTTGGATATGAATGAATACTGGAGTTAGATATGACAATAGGAAATAAATCTAAATTAAAAGTGCAGTTAAACATAAAATATCTGGTATACATTAATATCAAAGATTGATAGTATTTTAAGTTGCTTAAAAAGAGGAGCAGTAGTGCAGCGGACTAAGCGCCTGTCTACCACCACAGAGACAGTGGGATCGAATCCAGCTGCAGTACCTCCGGCTTGGTCGGCTGTCCATACTGACACAATTGGTATTGGTGTCAGTGGGTGGGAAAGCCAGTGGCGTGGGTCCTGGTCGTTGTAAACAGCGACTCCTACAGTTCGGTCGGGGCGCCTGCACAGCGAGGGAAGCATCTGGGGGAGGTAGTGTGACCTTTGCACACGTTACACTCCCTCAGAGTCCGCGCTGCCAGGTGAAAAGACGCGGTGGGCTGGCTACACATGTGTCGGAGGAAGCATGTGATAGTCTCTGCCCTCCCAGACCGATGGTAGGGGGGGGTAAGTGCGCAACGACCAGGAAGGGGATTGGGAATTGGCATAACGACTAACACTGGGATGGAAGAAAAAACGAAAAAAAGAGGAGCAGATGGTTCAAGGTGATTAGAAGTAGTGGCAAGCCTTATGAATTTATTTTGCAATATAAAACGTTTAAGAGAAGTAGGAAAAGTAAGAATGTGTTCTTAATTGACCTGCCTGGTTAAAAAAGGTCAAATTTGGACACCATAAGGCACAATAGAGCAACCTCACCTCAGATCATGTCATTTTAGTGGTGACTTTCATGGGTTCATGTGGTATATTAAAACACATTTGCAGATACAATGGAAGCCGTGAATCAGAAAAAAATTACTTGAAAGACTATGAAAAAAGGCAAGAATGACTAAACTAAACTAAATTCTGTCCTCACCCCCCCCCCCTCAAACAGCAGACAACATCCATAAAAAAATAACAAGTTGATGAAGCGATTGAGCAATCGTAAAGCCCGATTTAGCTAATCACTTATGGCAGATGGACAAACAAGTCTCCCTGTTCTCTGTTCTATCTCTTCATTCATGTATTCGGTTTCCAGGATACCAGTGCTGTAATGACCAGCCTAATTGTTTTGAATGACAACGTGATTCGGACAACGTGATTGATTCCAGAGGTGGCAGTCAGTGGACTAAGTTGACTAGAATTTAATTAGTACAATTGTAGTTTGTGTCTGAAAGTGCGTGTTTGTTTGTTTTGTTTTATTTAGATGCCCATTCGCTTTTGCATAGCAGCAGCTATGGACAGGCTCTGACTGAATCCATCAGGATCTAATTAATAGATAAATATGATTTGTGAGTGTGACGGCTTGTATCACTCATGCATTTCTTCAGTTCTGGCTCAAAGGTGGTGGATAGGTTGAAGGACCTGCTCAATTTGCTTTTAATTCGGTCCACGATCGACGGTCCAATGTTAAGGTTTTAGCAATCGGTGCACTGTATAAGAGGCACTGTGCTCCGTCTGTGTGTGTGTGTGTGCGTGTGTGTGTGTGTGTGTGTGTGTGTGTGTGTGTGTGTGTGTGTGTGTGTGTGTGTGTGTGTGTGTGTGTGTGTGTGTGTGTGTGTGTGTGTGTGTGTGTGTGTGTGTGTGTGTGTGTGTGTGTGTGTGTGTGTGTGTGTGTGTGTGTGTGTGTGTGTGTGTGTGTGTGTGTGTGTGTGTGTGTGTGTGTGTCGCATATTTGGATTTTATGGTTTATAAAAATAAAGAATAATCAGTTAAAACTCACACACTGAAACAGACTGTCCACAGGTTAGGAGGCGGTTAGGGGTCGACAGTGGCTCAGGAGGAGGTAGAGCAATCGTCTAGTAATTGGAAGGTTTCCGGTTAGATTCTGAGGCAGCGTGTCAAAGTGAGCAAGACACCTTGCATGGTTGCCGCCACTGTCGGTGTGTGAGTGAATGGGTGAATGTGAGGAACAAAATGTAGAACAAAATGTAAAGCGCTACTTAAATGCACCATTTACCATTTAGGAGAGATTGATCCACAAGTTTGTAGCACTAAAATTAAAAGCTAACTTTCCAAATTCAGACCATACTTGCATCCCATAAGCATAAGATAAGATATTCCTTTGTTGATCCCCTTGGGGTAAATTCAGGCGCCATAGCAGCATGAGAGAGGGGAAAAGGGAGCTACAGGTATAGGCAGGGTAATAATATAAATACATAAATATAAGCAATATAATTAGATCTGATAACATAAAATAAACATCGTAAATAGGGATGCTCGATATTGGCTTTTTTACCGATACCGATATTCCGATATTGTCCAACTCTTAATTTCCGATACCGATACCGATATCAACCGATACCGATATATGAAGGGTTTCCCCCCAAAAAAACGGAATAATTTCAGGTAACTAATAATTTCACTGGATGCATTCAAAAGGCTTTCTAAATGTAAGCATTATCTGTGCAAAATATGATCATTAAAAAAGTAAAAATTAACATTACATATCTCTTGTTGTTGAATTAAACCAACATGCATACTTTTGACAATAGATAAAATAAGAATTAGTTCTTACTTGCTTGCCTGGGTAAATAAAGGTTAAATAAATGTAAAAAAATAAAAAAAAATAAAAAAAATTTACCGATACCGATATTTTCCGATATCACATTTTACTGCCGATATCGGCCGATAATATCGGTCGGCCGATAATATCGGTCGGCCGATAATATCGGACATCCCTAATCGTAAACAATATAATTAACTCTGAAAATTTAAATATGGCAAAACATTATTTGAATCTGAATATATACTATGAGATATATAAGAGTAAAAATAAACAGTATACACAAGGTTCAGTATACACAAGGCAGTAATTTGAGATAAATAGATCCCAAATTCCAATCCAGATGATGGTAATTTTCCAATAAAGGCTTTTCAGTATATACAAATACCAATGTTTATTCCCCCTCTCTGCCAGAGAAGACCAACCAACCTTATAATACAGGATGCGATGATGAATATTATAACTATCACCGGTAATAGATCTGAGGGTGGAATGATAGACCGAATCTAAGGCCCTAAGAGCGGCAGTATGTCTATGAATTATATACCCATAATCCAAAACTGATAGGAAAACCCTCTCCCTACTACTCATACAGAAGCTGGTACTGTTTCTGCAGTTTTCTTTTGTTGCAGTTTACTGAAAGGATCGTCTGTATGGTATTTATTTTGTCTGCATGGTATAATGTAAGACAAATGTTTTTCATCAAGCCAGATGCCAAAATACTTCTATTCGGTAACAGTAAAAAAAAAAGTAGATCTACTGTACAAAAAGGGCAGTACATTGTTTCTTATTTCTTCTTGTCTAAAACAGATACCATATCCAATGCTATATCACGCTCATGCGTAAAATACCCCCCCCCCCCCCCAGTCCATTACAGGATAGTGTGTCAGTGTCACGTGTCATGGTTATGGTATGTGAAAAGGACACTTATGGTTAGGGTTAAGGTTAGTTCTAATGGTTTGTTTGTAGAACAGGTTTGTTTAACACTTCCAGCGCCACGCTTAATTCCCATCTCTACCGCTAGATGGCCAGCTTAAAATAGTCGTTTCCGCGGTGTTTCACTATGTTTGCAGAGCTGTGTGTGTTCTGTACTGTATATAGCTGTGGAGACAATGGTGTGGCTCATTTGACAGACACTACTTGTAGTGCAACACGGAAAGAAATGTGTTTCTACACACTGTAGTTTGTAGTTTATTACACGCTAAACATCGCGCATTTCCAAGATAATCCAGTATTTTTTCATAGATTGCAAGATAAAATGCGTTATGTGCAATAAGCCCCCGAATCGTTCTGGTTGATTCCCTGAACCCCCAAATACTCCCAAATCAAAGGTATATAACATGTACATATGTACCTTCACAAAATCATCAAGGGATGGGGGGGGGGGTCGTTTTAACTCAAAACTGTGATTGTGTTTCCCGGGCATGTTTTACGTCCGGTGAAATACAGAACTGTGATCGTTAGAAAAACACGTTTCAGGTTCGGTAAAATAGACATAGGATATACCTAGCCAGAAGGTATTCCAAAAAGAATAATTCCAAGTTATCGCATCACAATTACAATTGTATATGTTTATACACGTTTCGATGGTAAAATACACTTAGGCAACGGAATTTCGAGGCGATCAATGTGCATTTCTGTTCAAGCAGGAGGAGGAGCCCCTACCAAAATTTTTTTATAAACGAAGATGTGTATCCATGCCAATGCAATTCCAGTTAACTCTTTGGATGCGAGACCCGATGATAGTCGGGTTATCTCGCCGACCGCTCAGCGCTAGACCCGAGTATAGTCCGGTTTTCATCATTATTTATTTTATTCGATATTTCCATTCATTACAGGCACACAGACTCGGGGTTAACATGGGGAATCATCCTGAGAATGCCAAAGTGCAATACCGGCCACATCCACCAAGGTGGCAGTATCGAGCACCCTTTGAAACATTATATCTTGGCCTGTGCGTTGATCAAATGTCTTAAGGCCTCTACATGCTACAGCAACTTCAAAGCAACTTCAACACAACATCAGCGCGATTTCAACGCGCTTGTTTTAGAGGGTCTTGTAGACTGTGTTGCGAGGACGTTGCGTACCTTTCACCCAAATCTAATCTAAGTTTATTTTGTACATTATCTAACGTTAACACGAACCTAAACTAACTTTAGTTAAACTAACTTTGCACGTCGATGTTGCAGAAGCATAAATGCAGAGTGTCTACAACACCGTTGCTTTGTCGATGTTGTGGTGCAGTTGCTTTGAAGTTGCTGTAGCATGTAGAGGCCTTCAGAGTGCACTTTTCTTTGTCGGGCGAGGCGGGCGGGTATCCCGATCGCATTGAGAAGCGTCAAATGCCTCCGATGCATCTGTTGTGGTGGATTATGTTGGCAACGATGGACACCGGTAGTTGGACTCGCGATCAGACGATTGGAATATTCTTTTTGGGGTACCTCTTAGTGAAGGTAAGGATTAAATTATATCAATCCTGCTTTGATCCAACCATGATTTCATCTCGATCGCAGTGTGTGGGTGTAACGTTACTCCACAACGTATGCCGTTGGTGACGATCAAAGCATAAAAAAACGCCCCCCCCCCCCCCCCCCTTTCATGCATTCATTGCATTCATGAGGAAACATAACACCTATTATATATATTTGATTTGGAAATAGTAGCGTGTCCAGGCGAGAAACGGCAAAAGAATTTGTGAAATTCACGTTTTGCTGCATATCGTCGTTTTCTTGGATTAGACAGGATCACTCTAAAACTATACTTATATTCACCACGGTATAACACGAGAACGTATTGATGAAAAAATGTATTCGTTTTCACATATTGAATGATAGATAGTTGATGTCAAATGGGCCATAGTATTGTATCTGTTACGAAGAATCAGATTAAACCGAATATATATATTTATTTATGGATATATATTGAATAGTATTTGTATATCGTTTGATATCCCTTGTATATTCCTTGTACATATACACGGAATATCCCTTTAGCCTACTATAGCCCATAATAGTTCATTCTCTTATTGGACAAAGGACCAGGCGCCAGGGGACCAGCCCCTGGCGTCAAGTTCAAAGGTACCGACGAGACATGTCCGTACTAGCCCCGGCTCCGCTCAGGGATACGGCTACCGAAATGAGAGTGGCACTATTTGTTCACCGTGCATATAAATATGGCGCAAGTAAATGTAGAAGTCCCTTAGTCCCTTACCCTTCTTCCCAACTTAGTAACAGAACGTGAAGCCTCACCCACGATACGACGTGCGGTGAAGTATGGCCTGTTTGGCCTTAGAATAGCATTGAGACCTCGTGCGAATTAATAACTGAATTGTCAGAGTTTGGCACTGTACCGTCGAGTGCGACGTATTTCTATTAAGTAATAATAGTCTATCGTGTATGGTGCATCGTGCGGTTAGAGTTCTAAAGTGACCAGCATCTCCAACGCTTCCTCGTGTTATCTAGAGTCTTATCCAGGTTAGGCCGACCACATGGCGCTTTCATCCGAGGAGATCTAGGCGAGGACCGAGGGACATGTACACTGGATTACCTACCCGACGACTGCTGAGCCCTATGCGGCTGGAATATATATTTGCTTTGGTACTGTGATTTGTGGAGCGGATAATCGCGACGCCTGTGAGTGTTGGATTTACCCCCGAGAGGAGTCAAGTTGAGTCGGCGCTCAGAGAGACTGAGGTCGCCTAGCTTCTTCTTCATTGTGGAGCTACAGCCTACAAGAGAACCAAGGTGTATTCATCTGCGGATCAAGAGTCTATTGCACTGTCTTCTGTACTCGAAGTCTCCCTAGATATCGTTGACCAGACGGTCTACTACCGACGGCTCTCCTACCCCCCCCCCCTACCGGCTTACAACCGGGAGGACCCCTTCCAGAATATCCCGCTATATCATTAAGTGTACCATAGATGTAATTCCCTAAGAGCCAGGTTGTATACTTGCTTCCTGCGTAACCAGAGATTGGACATTCAGTGTTGATTTGCCTACGAGTACTCATTTGCCTTACAAGTGCATTCAAATGATAAATGTAAGATAAATATTCTATGTACCTTTTGCTATATTAAATATTTGATTATTACCTTTGACTGGAACCGATTTCATTGTGGAAAGTGTTCATCATATTTAGATATCGTGTACTGTATGGCCAGTAGTTAAAGTACATAAAGCGGTAGTGGTTTAATGATACCATACTTATCAATACAGTCAGGGAATTGTACCCCTCAGTTACAATTGGTCCTTCGAGCCGGAGGGTAATTAGTGTAATATTAATATAGTGGTATTAATATTGAAATGGCCTATGATGAACACTCCACGAAACGGTCCTCCTAAAGTAGAACGCCTGCAGCGTAGACGGCAGCCACCTCAGTACTTAGAGGATTACGCTGCCAGTATACTACCTAGCCTTCTACAAACGGTAAACGCGGTAAAAGTAGAAAGTAAAATTATGTCCGACCCTATCAACCAGGATACCCCGACCACAGAGGCCCTAGTGGGTTCTAATGTAACTGACCAAGCTCAGGGTGGGGACCAGGAGGGAACTGACACGACTTTATCCCCCGCCAAGACCGAAGAAGTAGTCCCGGAAGAGCTCCGGGAGGAAGACAACCCTCCAGAGATGGAACTCTGCACGGAACAAGATGAGGAGAGCGCCGAGGAGATAGAGCTCCAGGACTCCCCGCAGGGGAACGCATCCCCAACGAGTACTGCCAGGAGCGGATCACCTCAACCAGCGTCTTCCCCCAGCGAGGCGGACAAGATGCTGGCACAGGCGTTCCTCGCCAGCCTAGCAGCCTCTACGGAGCGCGATCGACTCCAAGCACAGACGCTTAGCGAGCGCGAACAACTCCAAGCACAGACGCTTAGCGAGCGCGAACAACTCCAAGCACAGATGCTTAACGAGCGCGAACATTCTTCCATGGAAAGAGAACGCATTCAAGCGCAGCAACGGAGCGACGAAGATCGTATACGTCTAGAGATTAGACGCCTTCAGACGGAAGAGAATATGGTAAGAGACCACGCCGAAGCCCAGCGCGCCGCCGCCGAAGCCCAGCACGCCGCTGCCGGTGCCCAAAGAGAAGCAGAGCGCGACATCGCTCTCACCAAGCGCGAAGCCGAGCGTGACCGATTACAAGCGCAGCTAATGGAGCAGCTGATCGCCAGGGCGACACCCCCTCCCTCCACAAGGGGTTCCAGGGCCTCGTCAAGACACGGGTCAAGGGCACCCTCCCCTAACCGATTAAGCGACCCTGAGCCCGACCACCAGAGAGAGCCTATACCCCCCTCCGAACTCCTTCCCCGACTGGTCCCAGTGAGACCCAGCTACAAGGAAGGAACGGCGTACACCGCGGAGAGGCTAAATAGACGACTACAGGATCTAGATGACCTGACAGAGGAAGAAGAGGGAGAAGAGGAGAGTCAAGCCCGACAGCAGCACAGTACTCCACAGGACCAGGAGGTCCAGTACAGCCCAGGCTATACCCCCGCGGCTCTGCGCTACAGACCCCCGACTCTATTCACGGGTGAGCATGACGCACGACCAGTCCCGAGGAATAGCACCTGGACCAGCGGGCCATGGTACCCTGCCGGTACCAGCCCACCGAGAGGCGTAAGAGGAGACTCGCCTAGGAGGCCTCTCTTCCAACGCTCACCGATGTGCCAGCCATCCACGGCGTCATACATTGGCACACCGACGTTTCCAGACTTCACCCATGAGAGCCGAGCACAGTACACGGAGCTACGGATGTGCTTAGAGACAATGATGGTGGATGTAGCTGATGAACGCCACAGGTATGCTATCCTATTGAAGCACCTGAAGGTGCCCAGAGCGCACAACATAGCGCTAGCTTATGCCACCTCTACGACCCCATACACCGCGGCTCTAGCAGCACTAGACCAAAGATATGGACGTATATGGGATTACGTAATACAAGAGATAAGGCATATTGACCGCCTACCCCCAGCAACAGACAATCGCTCACTAGACGACCTGTCTATCAAAGTACAATCCCTGGTAGGGATGCTGGGGGCGCAACGAGAAAAGGGTATGCACGAACTATACGCAAACTCGAATGTCGAGAGGATTTTAGAGAAGCTGCCGCCCGCCCGACAGGAGCGCTTCAGGCGGCAAAGAGACCACCGTGATCCTAACGGTCCCGAGCCATCCCTCCTAGACCTAGCCGACTTCCTGGCGAGAGAAGTCAGCAGCCTACGGTTGGATACGTTCGTGCGGAGCACACCAAGCTCCAGAGAGGGACCTAGGAGAGCAAACGATGGCCGAAGATCGGTGACTGTCATGCACCAATCAGAATCAGTACCGAGCAGCAAGAACCACAGTACCCCCTCGATGAAAGAGAAGTGGAAGATGGTGTGCCCGTACTGCGAAAAGGAACACTGGTTGTCACAATGTGACCTGTTCAAGAAGATGACCGCTGAAGAAGTGAGTCACTGGATAAAGTCCAACAGGCGCTGTTACCGATGTGCACGCAGTCACATGGCAGCCGAGTGCCGCCTCAAGAAGAGGTGTAGTCGGTGTGACGGAGCCCACCTAGATGTCCTACACGACAGTAACAGAAGAAAGCCTGCACCATCCAGCAGCACAAAGGCAAGTGTTATGTACATTGACCCCGCTAGCAGCGGGGGCGCCCAGGTGCTCTTAAAGGTGGTCTGCGTAACACTGAGTTACCAAGATAAGGTCATGGACACTTACGCCGTCCTTGATGACGGGTCAGAGAAGACCCTTCTCCTCGCGTCCGCTGCGGCCCAGCTGGGGCTGCGGGGGAGCGAGAACCAAGAGATCTAAAGACGATAAAGGGCGAGAATGTCTCCTTCACTATCGCAGCAAGCGGGCAGCCAGAGAGACTGTATAGGATTACTAATGCTTTCACCAGCCAAGAAATAGGACTATCGCAGTACACCTACCCCATCGCCAAGCTGATGGATAAATATGTGCACCTGCGTCAACTACCTATCCCGCTCATAGACGGTGCCACCCCGACCCTGCTGATAGGCTCCGACCATGCAGACCTCATAGTCCCGATAGACCGGGTCCATACAGGACCCAGAGGTTGTCCTGCAGCAGTCGAGACCCGCCTAGGATGGACATTACAAGGCCCCCTCGCCAAGTCTCTTAACCGAACAGCAGCCACTAGCTGCCTCCACTCCAGAGTGACAGAAGAAGACACCACTCTCCTGCAGCATGTCGAGAGGCTATGGACACTAGAGACAATGCCCTTTAAGAACGAAAAGAAAGACATTCATTCTAAGGAAGATATTTACGCTATAGCCCTCCTCGAGCAAGGGATAAAGAGAGTCACAGTCAACGGAGTGATGAGATACGCAACTCCACTCCTGAGGCGAGAGGGAATGCCCACCTTTCACGCCACAAAAGAAGCGACGGAGCGGTATCTATTGAACACAGAGCGGCGCCTAGCCAGAGACCCCGCTCAAGAGACTGTGTACCGCGCTGAGATTAACAAGCGAATCACAGCGGGACACATAAAGAAAATTTACTGGCGACGTCGTGCGCTGCTCCGCGCCTCCCTGATCAAAGACGGCTTTGATCTCCGGCAGCGGGCCACCAGCGACCCCCCAGTATTGCGCAGCCTCAACCCAGAGGACAAGCCCCTGCTGCGGTTACCATGGAGAGAGAGGATCGGGGATGAGCAACCAGCCATCTATCAATGGGAAGTCCTCCCTTTCGGAACCACATGCAGCCCATGCTGTGCTACGTTTGCACTGCAAAAACACGTCGCAGAGGACCCAGCAGCTGATGAAGAGGTCCGACAAAGTGTGACAAATAGTTTCTACGTGGACAACTGTTTACAAAGCGTCTCGACGCCAGAAGAAGCCGAGGCTCTTCTACTCAAGCTCCGCGCCTCCCTGATCAAAGGCGGCTTTGATCTCAGGCAGTGGGCCAGCAGCGACCTGCAAGTATTGCGCAGCCTCTCCCCCGAGGACAAGGCAGCGAGCAGCGACACCTGGATGGCGACCATCCCAGGAGAAGCCCAAGAAATGACACTAGGACTAGTCTGGCGCTTCAAAACAGACTCGCTCCATTATAGACACAAACCCCTGACCAAGGAGCAGGGAAGGTCGACGGCAATACCGACCACCAGACGGAGTGTATACAGAACACTCGCCAGACAATATGACCCGTTGGGATGTATTCTACCTTACACCACCAGGGCAAAGATGATTGTAAGAGCGCTATGGGACAAGGACCAGGGCTGGGACGATCCCATACCCGAACACCTTGCATCCACATGGAGAGAGTGGGAGACGGAACTCCGCTCACTCCCAGGTGTTAACATACGCCGCAGCTACTTCCCACCCACAGTGAGGCCAGAGACATGCAAGATGGACCTGCACGTATTCAGCGACGCCTCCGAAGTAGCCTACGGTTCGGTGGCCTACTTGCGTGCCCGAGAGGAGGGAGGAGAAATACATACTGCTTTCATCCTGGCTCGCTCAAGAATAGCCCCACGAAAGCAACAATCTATCCCACGTCTAGAGCTCTGCGCAGCCCTAGCAGGAGCGCAGCTCGCCACGTTAATCCAACGTGAACTCACCATCCCGGTGCAAAGAACAATCTTGTGGTCAGACTCCACGACAGTACTCACATGGATCCGGTCGGATTCGTGCAGATACAAGGTCTTCGTTGGAGTCAGAGTCACCGAGATTCAAGAGTTAACAGAAGTAGCGAGCTGGAGGTATGTGGACACCAAACACAACCCAGCTGACGTCATCACCCGGGGAATGTCCCTGGATGACCTCACCCGTCACAACCTCTACAGTGACGGACCAGAGTTTCTCAAGCTCCCCGAAGAAGAGTGGCCTACACCCACCCCACGGGAGGCGAGTAAAGAGGAGGCCGAAAACAAGAAACCTATGTTCTGTGGATTGAACACACTCGTCTCCACAGACCCCGACATAGACGATTGCCTCACCCTACAGAGTGCGCAGCTAAAGACATTTCTGTGGCACCACCCAGAGGTTCAGCCCACGACTGACATTTCAGCAGCTGACTACGAAGAAGCAGAACTTCTTCTACTACAACGAGCCCAGAGAGACTCGTTCCCCGATGAGCTAGACTGTCTACAGGGAGCAAAGCCCGTCCCATCAGACAGCAGACTGCTCCACCTAGCCCCCGAGAGCGACGCCCATAGTCTCATCAGAGTGGGTGGTCGTCTGCGGAGAGCCCCAGACTTACCGGATGACGTCAAGTACCCGATAGTCTTGAACAGCCGACACAAGGTCACAGAGCTGATCATAAAGAAATACGACGAGGATGTGCACCACGCAGGGGCAGAGAGAGTCTTCGCGGAGATCAGACGTCGTTATTGGATACTGCAAGGGAGAGAAGCAGTGCGGCGCTTCCAGCGAACCTGTCTAGACTGTCGTAAGTGGCGAGCCCAGCCCAGTATACCCCGGATGGCTGACCTACCTCCCTGTCGCCTCCGACTCGGCGACAAGCCTTTTCACTCCACCGGTATGGACTGTTTCGGCCCGCTGTATATAAAGAAAGGAAGAGGAACCGAGAAGCGGTGGGGTATTGTATTCAAATGCATGACCACCAGAGCGATACATATCAAACTCCTTCCAACCATGAGCACAGACTCATTCCTTATGGCCTTCCGAAGATTCACATTACGGAAAGGAAAACCGTCTACATTATTGTCTGATCACGGGACAAACTTCAAAGGCGGAGAAAGAGAGCTGAGAGAGAGCTTCCAAGCTATGGGCCCAGAACTTAAGACCCACCTCGCTCCATCCCAGATTGACTTCCAGTTTAATCCCCCGAACGCACCTCACTTCGGTGGAACTTGGGAACGAGAAGTACGTTCTATAAAGACAGCCCTGTACGCCGTGCTTGGGGCCCAGACCGTGGCGGAAGAAGTCTTAATGACAGTCCTCACGGAGATCGAGGGAGTATTGAACTCAAAGCCCCTCGGTTACGTCTCAAGTGATGTAGCAGATGTCGACCCAGTCACCCCCAACACACTCTTGATGGGGCGGCTGGACCCCGCGCTACCCCAGACAATGTACAGGCCTGAAGAAGCGAACGGCCGAAGAATGTGGAGGTACAGTCAAGTATTGGCTGACAAGTTTTGGAACAGCTTCCTACTCCACTACCTACCGTCTCTACAGACCCGCCAGAAATGGGTGAAAGAGAGAGACAATTTGACAGAAGGAACAGTCGTCATGATTATCGACCAGTCACTACCCCGAGCTATGTGGCCGGCTGGCCGCGTAAGCAAAGTGATCACCGGTGCCGATGGAAAGGTCCGAGCAGCTGAAGTACTCGTCCAAGGGCGGACCTACACCCGACCCGTGGCGAGGCTAATAGAACTGCCAAGGCTCCCTGATACTATCGATGACGACCATGACCCCATGACTTTATGAACTGACTGACCCTCACAGCGGACATTGAGTATTGGACAGTGCGGTTAATCTGTCTCTGCTTAGCTAATTAGGTGGGACTAATTAGGGTGCGGCTGTTACGAAGGATCAGATTAAACCGAATATATATATTTATTTATGGATATATATTGAATAGTATTTGTATATCGTTTGATATCCCTTGTATATTCCTTGTACATATACACGGAATATCCCTTTAGCCTACTATAGCCCATAATAGTTCATTCTCTTATTGGACAAAGGACCAGCCCCTGGCGTCAAGTTCAAAGGTACCGACGAGACATGTCCGTACTAGCCCCGGCTCCGCTCAGGGATACGGCTACCGAAATGAGAGTGGCACTATTTGTTCACCGTGCATATAAATATGGCGCAAGTAAATGTAGAAGTCCCTTAGTCCCTTACCCTTCTTCCCAACTTAGTAACAGAACGTGAAGCCTCACCCACGATACGACGTGCGGTGAAGTATGGCCTGTTTGGCCTTAGAATAGCATTGAGACCTCGTGCGAATTAATAACTGAATTGTCAGAGTTTGGCACTGTACCGTCGAGTGCGACGTATTTCTATTAAGTAATAATAGTCTATCGTGTATGGTGCATCGTGCGGTTAGAGTTCTAAAGTGACCAGCATCTCCAACGCTTCCTCGTGTTATCTAGAGTCTTATCCAGGTTAGGCCGACCACATGGCGCTTTCATCCGAGGAGATCTAGGCGAGGACCGAGGGACATGTACACTGGATTACCTACCCGACGACTGCTGAGCCCTATGCGGCTGGAATATATATTTGCTTTGGTACTGTGATTTGTGGAGCGGATAATCGCCGACGCCTGTGAGTGTTGGATTTAACCCCGAGAGGAGTCAAGTTGAGTCGGCGCTCAGAGAGACTGAGGTCGCCTAGCTTCTTCTTCATTGTGGAGCTACAGCCTACAAGAGAACCAAGGTGTATTCATCTGCGGATCAAGAGTCTATTGCACTGTCTTCTGTACTCGAAGTCTCCCTAGATATCGTTGACCAGACGGTCTACTACCGACGGCTCTCCTACCCCCCCCTACCGGCTTACAACCGGGAGGACCCCTTCCAGAATATCCCGCTATATCATTAAGTGTACCATAGATGTAATTCCCTAAGAGCCAGGTTGTATACTTGCTTCCTGCGTAACCAGAGATTGGACATTCAGTGTTGATTTGCCTACGAGTACTCATTTGCCTTACAAGTGCATTCAAATGATAAATGTAAGATAAATATTCTATGTACCTTTTGCAATATTAAATATTTGATTATTACCTTTGACTGGAACCGATTTCATTGTGGAAAGTGTTCATCATATTTAGATATCGTGTACTGTATGGCCAGTAGTTAAAGTACATAAAGCGGTAGTGGTTTAATGATACCATACTTATCAATACAGTCAGGGAATTGTACCCCTCAGTTACAGTATCCATAGCTATAATATAGAATATATATATATATATATATAGCCCTGCAAACACCACCACTTATTCCTATCTTTTAGAGCGTTGGTGTGGTAGGAACTAAGATGCTCTAGGCCTCCGGCACTCAAAGAGTTAAGACACAGACGATACTGCCACCATGTGATATATGCGATCGGCATTGCAATTCCAAAGTATACAAACGACCCAGGGACGGCTAGAATGACCCGGATGATGATTTAGAACGGGGATCAGAGGAAAAATATCAAAGGATAAAAAACGTTATATTACGTGTTTGGCGCTCAACCGCTGGCGAGCAAACGCGTAATATTACGTAATTGGTGCAGAAAGTGTTAAGGTAACGGTGTGGTTAAGGTTAGAGTTATGGTTTGGTTGAAGTGTCGAGTTTCTGACAGCAAAATAATTATGTAACTAAGAGATTTTCTGGGATAAAAGTTTCTAATGGATATATATTTAGATATTTACAGTACAATGAGATTGATTGACAGATAGCCAGCCTGCAAACACATCAGAATGGCTTTGCTCCTCCTGGTGGCAGATAACAGAACAGCACTCCATGAGAAATTATATTAAGATCAACACAAGAGCACAGCATGAGCGTCACCTATTGCCACCAGTAGAATGGTGCTAGGAAGATTTGACTCCATCTGTAGTGTCGACGTCAACACTAACAGCACTCACCTACCAACACAGCGGACCGGGTTTGATCGCCAGCAGGAAAACTTATACCACAGAAACTACAGATAGTGCCGAGGGCCATGCACAGTGCGCGTCAGACGCACTCCTGAGGTGAAGAACACATGCAGAGGTCGTGCGATAGAATGTGATGC
The DNA here is from genome assembly GCF_963971535.1 of Notolepis coatsorum. NCBI lineage: Eukaryota > Metazoa > Chordata > Actinopteri > Aulopiformes > Paralepididae > Notolepis > Notolepis coatsorum. The sequence continues at coordinate 90,593,076 of NC_140166.1, forward strand.
CTGGGGCTCCATACAGGGTATCATTATTTGAAATGATTCGTCTTTGTTAGAATTCGCTGCCTTTCAACATTTTGTAAGGTTTGAGTAGGAGCTGGTAATTAAGTTTAAATTATAATTAGATTTGGCGTTCCTCACAAAGGACGTGTGTTAATTTCTAAGTCGCTAATGGGATGGATCCCCAGTGTGTCTAGCAAGAGACCAGGCTCTGTTCCTTTCCCTAAACAAAGCAGAGAGTTTGAGGGGAAAGGCTTAAAATAATTTATTCTAAGCCTTTTAAAGGTTGCATGTTTATTAATGATCGATAGGAAGGTCTTTATAACACAATCCAATGCTAATTCAACATCTGGGATTTCAGAAGTATAATGAATATGTCACTGTTATGGAGGCAATTTATAAAGGATTGGTCATTAAAACGTCTTAATTCCTCTTGACAACAACTAGAGATTGTATTATATTAAATGTTACATACCCAAACACATTTACATTTACATTTAGTAATTTAGCTGATGCTTTTATCCAAAGCGTCTGTTGGTCAGACAGTGTTGAACTTGAGTGCTACACTCTTGAGTGCATAGTAGTAGATAGTGTAAACTACTAACGAGTCAGTCACAGTCAACCAGTACCTACCTGCTAACGGATCTGACCCTTAGTATGTTAGTGTGGCCGCTTGTGGATCCTATGGTCTCAGGTTCAAATCCACTCTGTACATTAGCATAGTAGGTAGTAATATAGGCACAGTAATATAAGCACAGTGGATTACAGGGCCGGACTGGGGAAATAATTCATACCGGGAGATATAGCGCGAAATATAGCCCCAATCAGGCCACTTTTTAAGCGGGGGGTCTGGGGGTCCCCCACCAGTTTTTTTGTTTTGTTACAAAGACTTAATTTCCTGCATTCTGGTGAATTTGAGTGCATGTGAATCACAAACTAATGAGCCAACAATTGCTTAGTACAATGTACTGTTATGGACCTCAAATAAAACTGTTGTGGCACTAGCAATGCTACTCTCTCCACCTTCAAAAAGAAAAAAGCAAGAGCACAACATATTTTTCTATTTACTATTATAATACAGTTAACCACTCTCTCCTGTAAGGGCCTTTCTTTTTTTTTTTTATCCCTCTCTCCTCCACCCTTTCTCTTTCTTCCACTGTCCATCTTGACATCAACGTTAATTGACTTTCGCTCTACTGTATCTCTCCCGAGTCCCTCACTACCTGGCTCATTGCCTGGCTGTTATTCTGCATCTGAGTGCCTTCTGCCATTCCATTAGCCGCCTCCGCTGTCAATCAGTTGTATCGCCTGGTCCCGCCTCCACCAATCACAAGCGGCAGCACGGCTCCATTGTGTGTGTGTGTGATCCGCGTGAGGGAGAGAGAGTCAGATAGTTCTCCAACTCTGTCGCAGACAGTGAAATCCTGGTTGTTCCCCACCCACCTAGGCTATCTAACTATCGCGCCGCGCCGCCGCCACAACTAGAAACAATGGCCTGGCAAAAAAAAATAATAATAATTATAATAAATCTTTTTTTTTTTTTTTTTTTTTAATATATATATTTTTTTTTTATCTGTGCATGCCAGGCCACCGGGAAAACTCCCGGTGCTCCCGATGGCCAGTCCGGGCCTGGTGGATTACATAGTAGAAAAGTGCATAATAGTAAAAGACAGCACAAAGGTTGGGTCCTTTAACACTATAGCACAGCCATGGAGAAAATGCCACTAATTCCCGCCAGGAACAGGTCAGATGACCCGACAGCTTGAGAAATATGAGAAAATTAAACAGTGTCAACTATATAATTACCTCTGAATATAAAAATATGAGGTTTACCACAATGAAATGTAGGTTTGAGTGACATAAAAAAAGATTAAAAATAAATATATATTATATATATACATTTTTTCTTCTTCTTTTTTTACCTTTATTGAGCACAGATGCTCTTTTTCAGGAACGCCCTGCTTCACATTCACACAGTTCCATTCACACCTGGGAGCTGCCCAGTACAACCACAGTTGACACCATTGGCCACTGAGCAACTCCACTGGAGCAGTTGGGGGTTAAGTGCCTTGCTCAAGGGCACTTCAGCGGTTGGTGTTCCTGCCGGTCCCGGGGATCGAACCGGCAACCTTCCGGTCACAAACCCGCTTCTCTAACCTTTAGGCCACCGCTGCCCCGGGCAAAGAGCCACATTGACGGGCAAAGAGCCACATGCGGCTCGCGAGCCACGCGTTGGCCACCCCTGCGCTAGACGCTCGCAAAGTGCTGTGACTTTCGTCTGTTCTAACGGCCCATATGTGGAATAACGTTCTAATTACATTTCCTGGAGTCATTTTGAAATTTCAGAAACCGTGCCAGATAAAACGGGTACTTTTAGGAAAAGTCATTGGGCCTCATTCAACAATACTCTCTTATTATTTTTCTTATATTTTTGCTTACCTGTCTGTAACTGAGGGGTACAATTCCCTGACTGTATTGATAAGTATGGTATCATTAAACCACTACCGTCTTATGTACTTTAATTACTGGCCATACAGTACATGATATATATATATGATGAACACTTCCCACAATGAATCGGTTCCACACAAAGTTGTAATTAAGTATTTATTGCAGCAAAAGGTACATAATATACTTCTCTATTTACTTTGAATGCGCTTATAAGGCAAAGGAATGTGCATAGGCAAATCAATAATGAATGTCCATTCTCTGGTTACGCAGGAGGTAATTATACAACCTGAATCTTAGGGAATTATATCTATGGTGCACTAGTAATATATAGCGGGAGATACTGGAAGGGTCCCCCCGGTTGTAAGCCAGCAGGGGTAGAGGATCTGTCGGTAGTAGAGCCTGGGTCAACGATGATAAGGAGACTCCGAGTACGGGAGACGGTGCAATAAGATCTTGATCCACAGACGAATACAGCTGTTCTCCGTAGCCTGTAGGGAAGAAAGCTAGCCTGCCTCAGGCTCTCTGAGGCGCAGACTCGACGTGGCTCCTCACAGGGTAAATCCCACACACGTGTAGGCGTCGGCGATTCTCCGCTCCATTAATCACAGGACCAAAAGCAAATATAATCCAGCCGCAAAGGACTATGTAGTCGTCGGGTAGATTAATCCAGTGTACATGTCCACACGGTTCTCGTATAGGGCTCCTCGGGTGAAAGCGCCATGAAGCAGCCCAGCCTGGATAAGCACTCTAGCTGATACGAGGAAGCGTTGGTGATGCTGGTCACTGTAGAACTTTAGCCGCACGATACACTATACACAAATAGACTATTACTGACTTAATAGAAATATGTCGCACTCGACGGTATAGCGCCAAACTCTGACAATTCTGTTATTAATTTGCACGCGGTCTCAATGCTCTATTTGGGGCCAAGCAGTCCATACTTCACCGCACGGAGTATCGTGGGTGAGGCTTCAACTTATTGGGTAACATACTTCTGTATTCACCTGCGCCATATTTATATGCACAGCGAACAATCTAGTGCCAACCTCATTTCTGTCTCGTATTCTTGGGCAAGGCCGGGCATGTACAGACATGTCTTGACGGTGGCTTTGAACCTGACTCTGGAGGCATGGCCTTGGCGCCTGTGGACCGCTGTCCAATAGGAGAATGAAATATTATGGTCTGTACTAGGCTAAAGGGATATTCCGTGTATATGTACAAGGAATATACAAGGGATATCAAACGATATACAAATATTATGCAATATATATCAATCAGTAAATATATATATTCGGTTTAATCTGATCCTTTGTAACACTGTCTGTTAAGAGAACAATAAGAAAAGCCACCGCCACATTCATCAAGCCGTTCTTAACGTCGAAATCTGTGCCTACCCAGGAGATTTGCATGATGAATCCCACTCATTCTTGAACTCAAAAGCGCGTTCGCGCTAAATCATTTGCATTACAGACACGCCCACCATCTCCTTATAAGGCGAATGAGGCGGGTGTAAAACAGCCGAGTTTCGCCATCTGATCCCTGTCTGATATATTCAACAGGAAGCGCTTTGCGATCTCAAAATTACACACACACACACACACGTCTCACGACTCGCGACTCAGTGCATGTGTGTGTGTTCCTGTGGGTCGCTCATCGCATGTGTGTGTGTGTTAATCTGATGACAAATAAAGACTTATACTTGTACTTATACGTATACGTACTGTATAGTGCGAAATAAATCGTTCCAGCAAAGTAGGCTTTGTCAATACTGAACGACTGGCTGCGCGCTTGTCAAGAACCAATCGCGGCGCGCAGTATACTGATATATATATGCCGTGCTGATCCATATACTCTCTCTGAAATGTCCGTGGCTAAAACTCAGGGTGCGCTCAGAACTTTAGGTGTGGAGCAGAGTTTTGATTGATTGATTGAATTTTATTAACAGATTGCAGAATTGGTACAATACAGTACAGCTCAATACACACAATTGTTAAGGGGATGCAGACCAGAGAAAGACTTTCGTCTTGTTTACATCAGGGTCCCCCATTTTCAATTCATCATAACATATATGACATAGATGACATACAGATAGACAGTACTGCTACATCTAGACAGAGAAGAGAAGAGAGGAGAGGAGAGGTTGTAAATATGCGTTATATGCGTACGGCCTGGGCAACCAGCATCTAACTGTTCTAACAGCAATATTTAATCCATTTCAGAAGCAGAACGCACGCAATAAGTTATAATAATAATAATAATTATTATTATTATTGAAAAGTTCTGCATGGGTTTATAAAGTCGTATTTGGGGGTACTGTATTTGGGGGCAATTGACCAATGGTTTGCTTTCAACCCATGAACTCCTTCCTCTCTCACCATTTTATAATATTTTTTTATTTTATCTACTAAAACTGTATTGTATTATATTGTTTGTTTTGTAAAGTGTCTTTGAGAATTAGGAAAAGCGCTATATAAATCGTATATATTATTATTATTATTATTATTATGAATGGTAGGCTTTTTTAAATGTTTCTCATCTGGGTAAGAATTTCTTATTTCGGTAAGAGTGCTCTCGACCACTCTTATAATTTGTTCTTGCCTGAGAAAAAAGCAACAATAAGAAAACGTTGCTGAATCCCAGGTAAGAACAAAGTAAGAGGAAATGTTAGTTAAGAACGAAATATGTTCTTATATCGCTTCATGCATGAGGCCCAATGAGTGACAGAGCTGGAGCTCGACCGAGTGACGAGGATACATTTATTGAAAATGACTAGGGGTCATTGACCCCTTGTCGGCTGTGCTAGTGTTAACTAATTGTGTTAGGGTCAAATTAAATTTGAATTCAAGTTAAGATATGTAATAAATACCTTTTTTATTAGAACAAGGCTTCTAATAAAACACAACAAAACCAATGGTCACCATGTTATTAAATTCTGAAGGCCTCTGAAAGATGACTACATCTGTGGGTTTAGTCCAATATGACCCGGCAGAGGATATTGGCGGTTGGTAGCGTGGCGTGCAGCACTGAAAAGTTGGGGTAGTTCTGTAGATCAGAATTTGACTAAATTTGAGCCTCGAATTCCCGAATTCATATTTGGGTTCTGACTCGTCCCTAGTATAGTAGAGGAGAGAGGAGACCTGGAATAGAAGAGAGGCAGAGCTGGGGCAGTGGGGGGGGGGGGGGGGTTCTTAGATTTTCTGTTAATGTTTTGTAAAGAATGTTAATTGAAAAATTCAATAAACAGATGAAGAAAATACATATATAAGGTCAAATGCAAGTATGCAAAAAATGTATACAATTTACAAATAATTACAGTTTATCTAACATTTAGCAATCCAGCAGCAGCATCACAGCAGCAGCATCACACCTGGACAAGAGGCAGGGACAAGAGACGACTGTGTGGCACAGCGGAACAACAACACAATCATCAAATTTGCTGACGACACAGTAGTGGTGGGCCTAATCTCTGCAAACGATGAGAGGGCCTACCTGGAAGAGGTAAAGAATCTGTCGCAGTGGTGTCAGGAGAACTGCCTCTCCCTGAATGTCAGCAAAACAAAAGAGATGATTGTGGACTTTAGGAGGTTGGGGGTCAGGGACTACAACCCTCTCAGCATCGACGGGGCACCGGTTGAGAGAGTGAACAGTTTTAAGTGCCTCGGCTCGGAGTCCACATATCCGAGGACTTGACATGGACCACACACATTGACAGTGTTGTGAAGAAGGCACAGCAACGTCTCTACTTCCTTAGGCGCCTAAAGAAGTTCCAAGTCAGTCAGAAGATCCTTAAGAACTTCTACTCATGCACAATAGAGAGCATCCTGACTGGTAATATCACCTCCTGGTTTGGGAATAGCACCGCACAAGACCGTAGCAGACAACAGAGAGTGGCCCGTTCAGCCAAACGCACAATTGGAGGTGGGCTTCCCACTTTCCAAGACGTTTACAACAAGCGGTGCATGGGTAAGGCTAAGAGAATAATCAAAGACTCCAGGTACCCAAACAACTGCCTCTTTGAACTGCTGCAGTCAGGCAAGCGATACCAGAGTCTCATGGCAAGCACTCAGAAGAAGCTTCTATTCTCAGGGCCCAGGAGTTCAAAACTTGTAATCCCTATCTGATTGGATCAGATTTGTATTAATTCATTTCAACTCATTATGGATTGAAAATGGGGGACCCTGATGGAAACAAGACGAAAGTCTTTCTCTGCGGCAAATGACATCAGGCCATAAATCCATCTCTACAGAATGTATGAATTAATGTTGCATTTTCTTTTCAAATGTAGCCAAGAGTAAAGACCCTAACCCTGTCAAAACAGCAGTCAAAGTGTATATTTTCAACATTACGTTTGTTTACCAATGATTGTAACTGTTATTAGTGAAATATATGATTATAGAAATCTCAGGGCATTGAGTCGGAAACCGGCGCCAACATTTTGTGTAGTCTTTTGAAGGAAGAGACCCAGGACTTTTGATGGACTTTCGAATTTCGAAAAACGACCCTACCCAGCTCACGCCAGCCCCTGTCAATCATCTGACTTCTGGATTAACTTTTTTATTTTTCTTATTTTTCGGGATTATCTCCCACAAACCTGAACGTTATTGCCATAATACAGAACACAGTTAGTTTCTCTACCTTTCTGTGAATGTCTAGCAAAAAACGCTGTTGCAATCTGATGAAACATTTTGGAGAAATTTACATTATAAAAAAGTAACTGTACTTGTGAATCACGCCTGATGATACTAAATCCAGATTGAATTCTGTCATTGGAAAGAGGAGATTTGGCCCAATCCATAGATGTGCGACTTGGCCATAATAAGGTAATTTATAGGCCTGATATTCTATAATCATATTTCAAATTGCATGTGTCTGGATGGCATAATTCAGTACTGTATCTACAAAACCTTCTGTTTAATCATCTTCCCTTTATTAATTTGCTTAGATTTTTCAGGTCTGGTAAATTTTAGCATGGTGTTATTCAGAGTCAAAGATAAAAAATATATATATAATTGAATTGATATTCTCCTTTGGTTCATTACAATTGACTCAAGCCTAGTAACATACACAATATTTCTGACACTGGGAATTAGGGATGCTCGATATTGGCTTTTTTACCGATACCGATATACCGATATTGTCCAACTCTTAATTTCCAATACCGATATCAACCGGTAGTTCTATGAATACTAGTGACGCTCAGCGTCATCTGCACTAACCTCACTTCGTGCATATGCACTGAATAAAAACTCACAATGTACCTTTACATACCAACATTTGTCTGGCCACACCCCTATCCGCTACCTTCATAAGCAGGTGTGTGGCCCCACACTCACCTCCTTCCCAATCTTTCACCACAAGGCAAGATCAAAGGCCGCAGTGGCGTCCAGACGCTGAGCGTCACTAGTATTCATAGAACTACGGTTATATTCATAACCTATCGTTCTATATCATACTAGCTCCCGCTCAGGGTCATCTGAACAACGGGAGCTGAGCGGGAGCTTGAAGCTCGACAAATGTACCCCACTGAGGCCCCCCACAACCATCAGAACCAGGGAGGACCGAGCCCCCCGACCCTCCCTGATCATGGCGCTGCAACGAACGGCTGCCTCTCTGATCGCTCCGTCGAGACTGTGCTTTCTTTTGTTAATTTTTATAGTATTAAGAGTTTTATTTGCACCTACTGTTGGTGCATTATACGTGTATGACCGTCAGTCAATCATTGACATTGGATTAAAGAAAACTTACCGATTGGATTGCTCTCTGGATCGGATTGCCGTACAACAACAATGGCCAGCGGAGATCCTTTGTTGTGGCCATGGCCAAAGCCAGGAGACGCCACGACGAAGAGGGAAGAGAGCCGGAGTCCGGAACAGACTGAGGTCCAAACGACACAGAACCACATTGCCCAGCATATTGTTGGCCAATGTGCAATCGATAGGGAATAAACTGGACGACATCAGAGCACGGATCCAATTCCAGAGGGACATTCGGGATTGTAACGTCCTCTGTTTCACAGAAACTTGGCTGAGTCCAGTTGTCCCGAATCACGCAATAGAACCAGCAGACCACTTCTTCGTCCTCCGCAAGGACCGGATGGCAGAAGAGTCACTAAAGAAGAAAGGAGGCGGCATTGCCTTCATGATAAACAAGGAGTGGTGCGATGTAGGCAATGCAAAGGAACTGTCTAACCACTGCTCCCCAGACCTGGAGTTTATCACGATAAAATGTCGACCCTTCTTCCTCCCAAGAGAGTTAACGTCCATCATCCTCATCGGAGTGTACATTCCACCACACGCAAACACTGGGGTTGCACTTTCAAAACTTCACGACGAGGTAAACAAACTCCAGACAGCTAATGTTGACGCTGCCATTTTGGTTCTGGGTGATTTCAACAGCGCGCATCTTAAAAAGGTGTTGCCGAATTTCGATCAGCATGTGACCTGTCCCACCAGAGGCGAGAACATATTAGACCATGTATACTCGCAATTTAAGAATGGGTACAAGTCACAGGCTCTTAGTCCATTCGGTAAAAGCGATCACGCCGCCATCTTTCTTTTGCCAAAGTACAAACAAAGTCTCAAGCGAACGCCGGTGGTCTCGCGAGAGGTTAAGCGTTGGGCCGTGACGTCAGAGGAGTCACTCCAGGCTGCACTTGAATGCACAGACTGGAGTGTATTCCGTGATAACACAGCCAATATTAACGAATACACCGAAACGGTAATTGACTATGTCTGTACTCTGGTAGAAGAAACAATCCCCTCCACCAAAATTAAAATCTACCCAAATCAAAAGCCCTGGGTAGACAAATCCGTCCGTGAGGCTCTGAAAGTGCGCACATCAGCATACAACACCGGGCTGGTGACAGGCAACATGGAAGAACACAAGATGGCAAGATACAACGTCAGGAGAGCAGTAATAGAGGCAAAATGGCGTTACAGGGATAAAGTTGAACTTCAGTTTGAACAGGCTGACTCTAGAGGCATGTGGCAGGGCCTCAGAACAATGACAGACTACAAAGGCACCCCCCTCAAACTGAACAGTGACATCTCCTTAGCAAATGATCTCAATTCCTTCTATGCGAGGTTTGAGGCTGTGAATAACAACACCAGCCTACAAACCACGGCAATGGGGGGGGGGGGGTCTGCTGATGGAGACTCAGTGTTCAGGGTAACAGAGCATGAGGTGAGACGGATCTTTAAAAAAGTGAATATCAGGAAGGCAGCAGGACCGGACGGCATCCCCGGCCGCGTCCTAAAAGTCTGTGCCGACCAACTGGCCCCGGTATTCACTGACATCTTCAACCTGTCCTTGGAACAGGCTGTCATCCCCACCTGTCTGAAGAAGTCCACCATCATCCCTGTACCCAAAAAATCTACGCCCGCTTGCCTCAACGACTACCGCCCTGTAGCCCTCACCTCCATAGCCATGAAGTGCTTTGAGAAGCTAGTGAAGTGATCTGTTCCTCCCTCCCCATCAACCTGGACCCTCTGCAATTTGCATATCGCCCCAACAGGTCCACGGAGGACGCCATAGCCCATGTGCTGCACACAGCAGCATCACACCTGGACAAGAGGCAGGGGAACTATGTGAGAATGCTGTTCATCGACTACAGCTCAGCATTCAATACCATAGTCCCCTCCAAACTCATAGCCAAGCTCAGGGACCTGGGCTTGAACTATGACCTCTGCCAGTGGGTCTTGGACTTCCTGACGGGCAGACCCCAGGTGGTAAGAGCCGGCAACTGCACCTCCTCATCCATCACGCTCAACATAGGGGCCCCCCAGGGCTGTGTTCTGAGCCCCCTCCTCTACTCCCTGTACACACATGACTGCGTAGCACAGCGGAACAACAACACCATCATCAAATTTGCTGATGACACAGTAGTGGTGGGCCTGATCTCTGCCAACGACGAAAGGGCCTACCTGGAAGAGGTAGAGAACCTGTCACAGTGGTGTCAGGAGAACTGCCTCTCCCTGAACGTCAGCAAAACAAAAGAGATGATTGTGGACTTCAGGAGGTCGGGGTCAAGGACTACAGCCCCCTCAGCATCGACGGGGCACCGGTTGAGAGAGTGAACAGTTTCAAGTACCTCGGAGCCCACATATCCGAGGACTTGACATGGACCACACACATTGACAGTGTTGTGAAGAAGGCACGACAACGCCTCTACTTCCTCAGGCGCCTAAGGAAGTTCCAAGTCAGTCAGAAGATCCTTAGGAACTTCTACTCATGTACAATAGAGAGCATCCTGACCGGCAACATCACCTCCTGGTTTGGGAATAGCACTGCACAAGACCGTAGCAGACTACAAAGAGTGACACGTTCAGCCGAACGCACAATTGGAGGGGGGCTTCCCACCCTCCAGAACGTTTACAACAAGCGGTGCAAGGGGAAGGCTAAGAGAATTATTAAGGACTCGAGCCACCCGAACAACTGCCTCTTTGAACTGCTGCGGTCAGGCAAGCGATACCGGAGTCTTAAGGCGAGCACAGAAAGACTCAGAAGAAGCTTCTATCCCCAGGCTATCAGACTGCTAAACGAACAATAAACACTATGCAACAACCATCAAATGCACACAGCACACACACGCACACACTCACTCAAACAAACAACACACTGCAGCACCCACTCTCCACACTTTAGATCACACAAACACACTTTACACTTTATATTTATTGATAAAGGATTTGCACTACAACTCGTACACCTACTGTGAATTGTACCTAAATTGCACCTCATCCCATTTCTGCCTTGCACTATATAGTATTGTATATTAGTACACTGCACAGTATTGTATATTGTATGGTAACTACGTCTATTCTGCATCGAACATTGTACATATGTCTAAACTGAACACTGTGACCTTTTTTTTACTTCTAATTTTACTATGTTATTTTATTTCATACTTATCTTGTCTTGCACAGTCTCTGGAGCGTAACAGTAAGAAGCATTTTGTATAAAAGTATTCTGTACTTCTGTATGACAAATATTAAAGAAACTTGAAACTTGAAACTAATGGAGGATACCCTCCCTATTGGAGGACGGGAGGGAGACAGATCCGACCGTGCGAAGAGGAACTCGAGCAACTCAACGCACATGGTGAGCAGACCGTGGCTTGACCCCACGACTACGCACACGCACAACCCGCATGCCACCAGGGAACGAACGGAAGGAACAAACCTCGTTACCGCACCCAAAATCACGGGGTCAAGAGCAAATTCAACCCTGTGGCAAGGCCGTAGCAGCGGAGCGCGAAGGAAGACCCAGACCCACTGAAGGGACTGGATCCCCCGGAAAAAGGGGGCCCGGAGAGCTAAACGACGCCACAGCATCAAGACCTCACCAGGCGGTCACTAGTGACACCGCCCCCTACATCGGCAGCGTATTCGGACAGGGCCCATCCAAGAGCGGGCCGTTCCCCCCACTAGCACGCCGCCTGGCACACTGACCCTGGCACACTCAGGCAGTCAGCATGGCTGTAACTCCAAGCACTCAAGAGGCTACACTACAGCGGGAGCAGGCAGCGCACCGGGGAGACGACCTCCAGAAGGGGTCGATCCCTCAAACCAGGCAGCAGGCATTTGACCCGAGCCTGGAGCACTGCGGATGAGACAGGCGCAAACGGGGTCAACTGAAAACAGCACCCCGGCGGAAGGGGCGTATGCTGGCATTGTTGCGCACCATGACAAAGCCTCCACCAAAAAATCCCGAGCCAGAGGGGCCGAGGCAGAGAAAGCTGACATGATTGGCAGACGTCATGAACGTGCAGGGGCACACTCAACCGGGTAACCCGGGAGTTGACTCCGCTCCAACACACCAGGGAATCAACCACCCTCTTGGTACCACATGCGGTGGTTGTTCCTATAACCCCTCAAGAAAAAACTCCAAAACACACCTGCGGGTATACGCTGGCTATACCGCAGTACAAGTGTTTCAGTTTTCAAAACGGGGTTATCCCAGGCATACGGGTCGACGAAACACAACTTTGGACCGGGCCCGGCGGACCGGGAAGCACACAGGGATGCCAGAGGAGGTCCATAAGACCACCCCAACAGCCCCCTCTTCGCCATGCGTAAGAGAGGGGCGAAAAGAATGGAGAACCAGCCCCTTCATGATAGCGCAGGGTACAACATGTACCCAACAAAAGGGTCTCCATAACGCCCAACCCTGTGACACCTGGGCCGACCCGGCATTTTTCCCCTTGAAAAAAGCACAAGTCCCTCAGGGTACCAGAACAGCAGATCTGCGTCCCCGGTGGACAACGGGTTAACTGACCTGGACCAGCGTGACCAGAACCAGTCCCGTGCCCTAATCACGCCGACATCCCCACTCCAAGAGAGGGGGTAGGTACGCGTGTCGATCTAAAACATGAAAAGAGGTCGCCACCCAGACGGTCCCATTCGTACCGCGCTCAGTGGCCCACCCCAAGGGCGTGAGACCCCTCTACCTATGTTTTGATCTATTCCGTTAACATCCCCCAGATATGAACGAGAATTCGTCGAGACCTAGCAACAGGCGCTCGGAAGAGAAAACCTCCATCCCATTTGCCCTATAAAAACGCAGTTTTAATAACGAGCAACCAAGGCGTACCAGCCTCATGCGTGATTCTTATCAGAAACACCCCGAGCCAGCACTATGTATGCGTCGAGACCCAAACACATCAATGGATAGTCTAACAAGACACCAGACATTGTTCCTCCAAGTCGCCTGGGAGAATGACAAGGAGCCGTCGTGCTTCACGTTCTTTCCTCTTTTTATTAAAAAAGAAAGAAACACAGACTGACATGAATCCCACGTGACACGGCTGAGGGTACATTTTTTTTTCATTTTTACATCCCGCCACCCTCACCACAGGGAGGAGACGGGAATCCTCAGAGAGACTTCCCACGTGAGCCATGAATTGAAAAGTCATGGTAACATTGAGCCATGTGACCAACAGACTCAAGTCAAAAAAACACACGGAAGCCGTCGTCCAATAGAAACGTGCCCAGTGACGTATTCTATGATGGGGGGAAACCCATGACTCAACTGCCCGTGATAGGTGCGGAGTCAGGGAAACCCTTCCCCCCCCCCTGTGCCAAGCTTCCTAACAGCTTGGCCGGACGGAAAGAAAAAGAGAGTCAAAAAAAAAACGACCAATCAGAAGAGGGAAGGAGGGGTTTATCCGGTACCCCCTCGCAAGCCCAACCCTCGAATACGACAAGAACAAATAGCCATATGATACTTTAAGTAGCCAGTATGCTAATGAACAGCGCAAAGCTAACTCAATGCACGCTAGCCACAGACAAGTCTGTGAACAGGGTTTATAACAAGGCCAAAGTTTTATATGTGTGAACCCGACACCCGTGTTTATGTTGCAAGACACAGAAGATTTGATAGAGAGAGAGAGCGGCCAGAAAAACCGCGGTACCTTTACACACACAAGCATTACTGCAGACTAGGGGTGGACGGTATGGTCTAAAATGTATATCACGGTATAATTTGAAGCATAGACGGTAACGGTATATATCACGGTATCATCGTTTTTGATAAAAAAAAAATTTATTTTATTTTATATAATTTTTTTTAAATTTTTATAAAATATATATATTATATAATTAGACTTGTACTTGTATTATCTGCGAGACATCACCACCACGCAACAAGCTCCACTGTCTGTGTGTACTCTAGTAGCCTCCAGCTACGGCCAGGATTCTCCGGAGCTGCACCTGGACCTATACTCGAGTAGCCTCGAGCAGAGCTACGGCCAGGATTCTCCGGCGCTGCACCTGGACCCTATTGGCATAACGTTACTTAACTGTGCTCAGCAAGCCCTCAGCTCGAATACGCATCGAATCAGTGTTATAAGACATTGATATCAGGAGCTATCTGTAGCTACTGCTAGCCGGATATATAACGTTAATACAATGCCTCAGTGAATTATTTAGTTCAATGGGACATTTAGTTTTGAACGGTGAACTAACTTGCGCTAACAGGTGGAGCGTTTGTTGATGTCAGGAGCTATCGGTAGCTGGCCGACTAGATACCGTTCGGTTAGACAATGCCTCATCATGTATTAAACTAAAAGTGAATAGTTGACTGGGTCATTTTGTAACGGTAGCTAAGCTAACGTTAGCTCAGGGAGACGCCGCCGTCCTCCCACTAGACTACTAGACCTGTGTTTACATGCGTGCGGTAGGGGCTGGCACGCCCACTGCGCGAAGCCTCCTAAATAACCTTTTCCAGTTCGCACATATCTATTATTTATGACTAATTCTATCTATTTTTAGGGGCAAATGCGAGTGAAATAGTCGCGCTGTGGTTACATGACGTCATTGCTATTTTAGAGCTGCCCTACCGGTTACACGGTATAGTCAAAATCCATACCGTAGAGCAAATTCATACCGTTTATACCATATACCGTTTATACCGTCCACCCCTACTGCAGACCAACACAACAGTGTTGTGGCTCAATATCACTGTTTAAGCAACAGAGCACACAACTAACCTCTACCTTTATGTGAAGCCTAATCTTCAGGTCGAGGCAGAAAAAAACTTTTTCAACCGAGTGTAAGCTGCAGGCCTTGCTTAAGCTCTATAACATGAAAATGTAGCGACCAACAAGACTATAAGTCTAGCCCTCCTATCAAATTAATGAATGAATGAACACTTTATTTAACAGATTGCAGAATGGGTACAATACAGTACGGCTCAATACACACAATTGTTAAGGGGATGCAGACCTGAGAAAGACGTTTGTCTTGTTTACATCAGGGTCACCCATTTTCAATTCATTTATGGCATAGGGACATGCAGGTAAGGTACTGATACATTTGTGACATAAACAGTATTCAAATATACAGTACCGTTACCCCTAGATCCTGACAGAGTATATACATATGATGGGGAGGGGACTACATTAGGAGGGGGTGGGTGGGTGGGAGAGAAATATACATACGGCGGGGAGGGAATATATACATGCGGTGGGGAGGAGACTGTCTATTAGGAGGTGGTGGGGGTTTTGGGCATTTACAGTGGCCAGTTTCGAATTGCAGCCTCCCGTAGGTGCTCTTTAAGAGTGGTTTTGAATGTGGATAGGGATTCACATTCCTTTACAGCTTTGGGTAGGGCGTTCCACATTGATGTGGCATAATTGCGAAACGTGTTTAGTCCCTTGTTTGAGCCGAATCTGGGTTTAACATGATTTGTTGAGCTTCCTCTGGTGTAGTGGTTGTGGTATTCACTGACCTTTGGGAAGTATTTTGACATGTACATGGGTACCTTAGTCGTATAGTGTATCTTGTAGACCAGGCCCATTGCAAGTTGCTGTACTCTGTTGTCTACTCTAAGCCATCCTATGTTGTCAAAGTGGGCAGGGGTGAGGTGGGTTCTGGGGGTAAGGTCAAGTAGTAGTCTGACCAGTTTGTTTTGTGATGTTTGTAATCTTGTTTTAAGCGCCTTGGAGGTGCTTTGGTACCATGAGGTGCACGAGTAGTCGTAGTACTCCTACCAGAGTCTTCAAGGTATTCTTGTTTACCAGAGAGGAGATCCGGTACAAGAATCTAGTTCGTTGGTTGACTTTTTTTTATTACATTGGATGCCATTTTGTCACAGGAAAGATTTGCCTCTAGGATGGAACCCAGGTAGGTAATTTCGTCTTTCCTTGTGACAATATTGTCACCCACTGTAACTGAGAAGCCGTCGGTCTTGCTGAGTTTGTTATTTGAACCGAAGAGAATGGACTCTGTTTTGCTCATGTGTAATGATAGTTTGTTATCAGCGAGCCATATGCAGATTTTGCCTAGTTCCGAGCTGAGGGTTTTTTCAACCTGCAACTTGTTCTTGTCAGAGACCAGCAGGGCTGAGTCGTCCGCAAACAGGAACAAGTTGCAGTCATTTAAATTAGTAAGAGTAGCGGTCCTAGTATGCTTCCTTGTGGAACACCACAGCTCACTGTGAGGGGGGGGGATAGAGTACCGTTTACCTCTACCATCTGTTCTCTCCCCTCCAGGTAGGATTGCATCCAGCTCACTGATAAACTATCAAAACCAATTGCTTTTAGCTTGTCAATCAGAATGGAGTGATTGACAGTGTCGAAGGCCTTTTGTAGGTCCAGCATGACCATGCCGCAGTATTTGCCCGCGTCCACCTCTTGTTTGATGTGGTCGTTAAAATAGAGGAGGCATGTGTCAGTGGAGTGGGACGTTCTGAAGCCAGATTGGAATTCGTAGATTAGATTTTTTTCCGACAGGTACTTTTCGACCTGTTCGTAGACTATTTTCTCCATGACTTTCGAGATGGAGGTAAGAATAGAAACAGGGCGATAGTTGCCTGGGTCTAATTTGCTGCCCTTTTTGTGCAGAGGGGTCACTCTCGCAATTTTGAAGTCCTTGGGGACGTGTCCCTGTTTTATAGAGAGGTTTATTATGTGTGTGATGACTGGGGTGATGGCGGCTGCTGAGTCTCTGAGGAATTTGGAGGGGATGTTGTCATGGCCAGTGGCCTTGTTAGGTTGGAGGGCGCTACATTTTTTGAGTACCTCATCGGTTGTTACCATTTCAAGTTTGAAGTCGTCTTTGTGGACCCCTAGGTTTTTGTAGTATGCTACTATGTGTTCTACCCCATAATGCCCTGAGTGGGAGGGTAGTTTGTTTACCAATGTTGTGGCTATGTTTGTGAAGAAGATGTTTAAGTAATTGGCTACATCCAGCTTATCTGTGATGAGCGTGTTGTCTGTCTTTATGTTTATGTTTGAGAATCTGGTTTTAAGTTTTTTACTGCAGCCTAGTTGATTATTGAGTAATTTCCAAAGTTCGCACTAGCCCACACTAGCGAAAGGTTCACACATCGTATCCCCATCATATGTAGTGAATAAACACACAGTTTGTAACAAAAACAGTCCCTCCCAGGAGGGACCTTTTATATAACAAAAATCATATGGTGGGCCGGGAAGGGAACATGGGGGACCAACAGAGGGAAAAAGTCACTAGCGACGCCTGCCACGAGCCACTCAGGATTTGCCACCCCGGAGAGCCCCGGAGGGACGGTAAAGGACTGGAGGCTGGTCACGACGATCCCTACCGTCACCTCCGAGCGTGGATGGGCCGGCTGCAGTGGCCGACGCGCCCTCTCTCCTCCTGGCCTTCTTCGCTGAAGGGCCAGCAGTGGCGGTGGTAGCAGCGGCGGCTTCGGCGGCGGAACCTCGACGACGAGCCTTCCGTCTGACTCCACCGTTCGACATCGGGCGGGGGGAAATGAGGCTGGAGCACGGAACGCTCCTCCTGCATTTCCCTGCAGGTTGAGGTCATCAGCTGCAACGCCGACCCGAAGAGCCCAGCATCGGAGAGGGGTGCCGTCAGAAGTGGAGTCCTCTTCCTCTCCGGCACACGCGCCTGCTCCAGCCAAAGGTGGCGCTGGACTAGGGTGGCCAGGGCACGTACTTTCCCAGCAGCGACGGCCTGCAGCTGGATCAGATGCAGGATGGCTCCTGCCGCCTGGGCGAGCTGATCACGTTGCACTTCGGTCAGCTCCGCACCGCCCGCCATTATCCCGGACATGAATCTCGCCAGCTGCGCGATGTTAGACGTGGCAGCCAGAGATTGAGTCGCGGAGATGACTGGTCACTCCAGTAAGCCAACCGCCTCGCCGATTTCCCGTGGGGAACCGGCTTCCGTAAAGGCTCCCACACCACCTCCTTCAGGACAAAGGAGAGCTGCCGTCGGCCTATCAAGCCGAGGCACCCCCTCCTTCATACCTTCTACCAAACCCACCACCCTCGTGACCGCGCACGTAGGCGGGGGTGAGGCCCGTGATGTGGGAGACCACCTGTCCCTGACGGACGTAGGCCTCCATCGAGGGGAAAAATGGGACGACAACGCCCGTCTCTCTCACAGGACGACGTTGCCATAGATGACCTATGAGATCATCAGGGACAGGAAAAGGCAGTGGCTGCGGCAGCTGCACGCCGTTTGCGACTGCCGCCGCCGCCATGAGCTCGGGGAACAAAGCACGCAGTTCCCCCTGCATACTTTCCCCCACCAAGCTTGCGTCCCTCACATGCGGCAGACTACTGGTTGCAGAGCCACATTCCGATGTGGCTGATAGCAGGGCATCCCGCCGCTGAGTCGGAGGTTCTAACCCAACATCAGCGTACGAGGGACCCCAAGGAGACATATCACCCCCCGCCAGTGTAACCTGGACGGGAGGCGGACATGTCTCCACCGGGGCGTCAAACAAGAACCCGTCTGCCTCTACCATGTAGTCCTAAGTTTCCATCGGCCACGGAGAAGCAGACGCATCCTTATCCGGCTCCAGCAACTCCCCAAAAACAGGCCGTTCGCGTCTACAAGCCACCATCTTACGACGGGAGCGAGCAGACGCAAAAAGTTTGCGTCTCAAATCCTCCGCCACCAGAGGAGCCGGCCGCCCAACAGCGGACGCCTCTCCGGCGGCAAAGGAACCAGAGCAGGAACCAGGCCATCTCACAGGAGGCGGCGCTGGTGCACCAGCTCCTTGGAGAGGCAAACTACCTACTGGACGCCTACCGGGCGCGGATGTCATCCACGACAGTGGCGTCAACCCCGCTCCAAGACGTACGGCAGAGGAGGAAATGAAGAACCGCTGGTGAAGGGTAACATTTCTAGCGCGACCCTCCGAGGTAAACATTATGACTTAGCTTTTTTCTTTGTAAAAGTATGAGAGAAAGAAAAAAGCAAGAAAAAATGTAAACACGTAACTCAACTTTCTTCAGCTTAATACCCTTGTCAAGTGATTGGTATACAGGCACTTTCTTGTGGTGAAAGTGAAGAAGGAGGCGAGTGTGAGGCCACACACCTGCTTATGAAGGTACCGGATAGGGGTGTGGCCAGACGAATGTTGGTATGTAAAGGTACATTGTGAGTTTTTATTCAGTGCATATGCACAAAGTGAGGTTAGTGCAGATGACACTGAGCGGAAGCTAGTATGATATAGAACAACCAATACCGATATATGCAGGGTCCCCCCCCCCCAAAAAAACGGAATAATTTCAGGTAATTAACATTACATATCTCTTGTTGTGGAATTAACACAACATTATGCATACTTTTGACAATAAATAAAATCTGAATTTGTTCTTACTTGCTTGCCTATGTAAATAAAGGTTATAGAAATGTAAAAAAAAAAAAAAAATTAAATAAAAAAATATAAAAAAAATTGAAAACCGATACCGATATTTTCCGATATCACATTTGAATACCAATGTCGGCCGATAATATCGGTAAGCCGATAATATCGGACATCCCTACTGGGAATACATTCCCTGAGATCCATAGATGTCCCTAGAATCAGATACCAAGAACATGCAAATGAACCATTAAAAAAAAATTCTGTAAATGTTTATTCTATGTCTTATGGAATGAATGAAACATTTTTTTTTTTTTTTTTTTTAATGTATCCACTTTTTCTCCTTATTTTCTATTTTTCTCCCATCCCTGCCAGCGCGGACTCTCATTGGCGAGGTGTAACGTGTGGGAGGCTCACACTACCCCCGCTATTTCCTGTCTCTGCTGTGCAGGCGTCCCCCAACCGACCTGTAGGAGTCGCTGTCCACAACGTCCAGATTACCACCCATCGACTTCCACCCACTGACTCTGCCAATTGAGCCAGTATGACGGCCGGCCCAAGCCGGAGGCAACACCGACAGCCGGATTTTAACCCGGTGTCTCAAATAATGATAAATATAATAATTTATTTGCATTTTTTTTTTTATGGAGGGAGGAGCCACACATTGGCGGGCAAAGAGCCGCGGGTTGGCCATATCAACAGTCTAGGAAGGGACATGCTGGTGGATGAGTGGCTGAGACAGTAATGGAAATACTTTAATATTTACATTTCTGGAACAGAGAATTGTGAATTTTAGTTTTGGCTCAACATCATATTACTTACTAAACCCACATTCTGCAATACCCCTCTGGTTTGAGAAAGACTGTTTTGATTTCTAGTAGCCCAATGGACTATTTGTGCCACAATTAATTCATTAATAAAAATAAATAAATAAATAGATAATGTCAAATAATTATATACATTTATTTATATAGGCTATTTATTATTTATTTCTCTCATTCTTGGATGAAGAAACAGGATGAAGTACCTGTTCCTCTCACTATTTACTACATCTGTTCCTCTCAGTGTACTACTGTACATCTGTTCCTCTCAGTATTTACTGCATCTGTTCCTCTCAGTGTGTACTACATCTGTTCCGCTCAGTGTGTACTACATCTGTTCCTCTCAGTGTGTACTACATCTGTTTCTCTCAGTGTGTACTACATCTGTTTCTCTCAGTGTGTACTGCATCTGTTCCTCTCAGTGTGTACTACATCTGTTTCTCTCAGTGTGTACTACATCTGTTTCTCTCAGTGTGTACTACATCTGTTCCTCTCAGTGTGTACTGCATCTGTTCCTCTCAGTGTACTACATATGTTCCTCTCAGTATTTACTGCATCTGTTCCTCTCAGTGTACTACATCTGTTCCTCTCAGTATTTACTGCATCTGTTCCTCTCAGTATTTACTACATATGTTCCTCTCAGTGTACTACATCTGTTCCTCTCAGTGTACTACATCTGTTCTGTTCCTCTCAGTGTACTACATCTGTTCCTCTCAGTGTACTACATATGTTCCTCTCAGTGTACTACATATGTTCCTCTCAGTGTACTACATCTGTTCCTCTCAGTGTACTACATCTGTTCCTCTCAGTATTTACTACATCTGTTCCTCTCAGTGTGTACTACATCTGTTCCTCTCAGTGTACTACATCTGTTCCTCTCAGTGTACTACATCTGTTTCTCTCAGTATGTACTACATCTGTTCCTCTCAGTGTACTACATCTGTTCCTCTCAGTGTACTACATCTGTTCCTCTCAGTATGTACTACGTCTGTTCATCTCAGTGTACTACATCTGTTCCTCTCAGTGTACGACATCTGCTCTCAGTGTACTACATCTGTTCCTCTCAGTGTACTACATATGTTCCTCTCAGTGTACTACATATGTTCCTCTCAGTGTACTACATCTGTTCCTCTCAGTATTTACTACATAGGTTCCTCTCAGTATTTACTACATCTGTTCCTCTCAGTGTACTACATCTGTTCCTCTCAGTGTACTGCATCTGTTCCTCTCAGTGTACTACATCTGTTCCTCTCAGTGTACTACATCTGTTCCTCTCAGTGTACTACATCTGTTCCTCTCAGTGTGTACTACATCTGTTCCTCTCAGTGTACTACATCTGTTCCTCTCAGTGTACTACATCTGTTCCTCTCAGTATTTACTACATATGTTCCTCTCAGTATTTACTACATATGTTCCTCTCAGTATTTACTACATATGTTCCTCTCAGTATTTACTACATCTGTTCCTCTCAGTGTACTACTGTACATCTGTTCATCTCAGTATTTACTGCATCTGTTCCTCTCAGTGTGTACTACATCTGTTCCGCTCAGTGTGTACTACATCTGTTCCTCTCAGTGTGTACTACATCTGTTTCTCTCAGTGTGTACTACATCTGTTTCTCTCAGTGTGTACTGCATCTGTTCCTCTCAGTGTGTACTACATCTGTTTCTCTCAGTGTGTACTACATCTGTTTATCTCAGTGTGTACTACATCTGTTCCTCTCAGTGTGTACTGCATCTGTTCCTCTCAGTGTACTACATATGTTCCTCTCAGTATTTACTGCATCTGTTCCTCTCAGTGTACTACATCTGTTCCTCTCAGTATTTACTGCATCTGTTCCTCTCAGTATTTACTACATATGTTCCTCTCAGTGTACTACATCTGTTCCTCTCAGTGTACTACATCTGTTCTGTTCCTCTCAGTGTACTACATCTGTTCCTCTCAGTGTACTACATATGTTCCTCTCAGTGTACTACATATGTTCCTCTCAGTGTACTACATCTGTTCCTCTCAGTGTACTACATCTGTTCCTCTCAGTATTTACTACATCTGTTCCTCTCAGTGTGTACTACATCTGTTCCTCTCAGTGTACTACATCTGTTCCTCTCAGTGTACTACATCTGTTTCTCTCAGTATGTACTACATCTGTTCCTCTCAGTGTACTACATCTGTTCCTCTCAGTGTACTACATCTGTTCCTCTCAGTATGTACTACATCTGTTCATCTCAGTGTACTACATCTGTTCCTCTCAGTGTACGACATCTGCTCTCAGTGTACTACATCTGTTCCTCTCAGTGTACTACATATGTTCCTCTCAGTGTACTACATATGTTCCTCTCAGTGTACTACATCTGTTCCTCTCAGTATTTACTACATATGTTCCTCTCAGTATTTACTACATCTGTTCCTCTCAGTGTACTACATCTGTTCCTCTCAGTGTACTGCATCTGTTCCTCTCAGTGTACTACATCTGTTCCTCTCAGTGTACTACATCTGTTCCTCTCAGTGTACTACATCTGTTCCTCTCAGTGTGTACTACATCTGTTCCTCTCAGTGTACTACATCTGTTCCTCTCAGTGTACTACATCTGTTCCTCTCAGTATTTACTACATATGTTCCTCTCAGTATTTACTACATATGTTCCTCTCAGTATTTACTACATATGTTCCTCTCAGTATTTACTACATCTGTTCCTCTCAGTGTACTACATCTGTTCCTCTCAGTATTTACTACATATGTTCCTCTCAGTATTTACTACATCTGTTCCGCTCAGTGTGTACTACATCTGTTCCTCTCAGTGTGTACTACATCTGTTTCTCTCAGTGTGTACTACATCTGTTTCTCTCAGTGTGTATTGCATCTGTTCCTCTCAGTGTGTACTACATCTGTTTCTCTCAGTGTGTACTACATCTGTTTCTCTCAGTGTGTACTACATCTGTTCCTCTCAGTGTGTACTGCATCTGTTCCTCTCAGTGTACTACATATGTTCCTCTCAGTATTTACTGCATCTGTTCCTCTCAGTGTACTACATATGTTCCTCTCAGTATTTACTGCATCTGTTCCTCTCAGTATTTACTACATATGTTCCTCTCAGTGTACTACATCTGTTCCTCTCAGTGTACTACATCTGTTCTGTTCCTCTCAGTGTACTACATCTGTTCCTCTCAGTGTACTACATATGTGTTCCTCTCAGTGTACTACATATGTTCCTCTCAGTGTACTACATCTGTTCCTCTCAGTGTACTACATCTGTTCCTCTCAGTATTTACTACATCTGTTCCTCTCAGTGTGTACTACATCTGTTCCTCTCAGTGTACTACATCTGTTCCTCTCAGTGTACTACATCTGTTTCTCTCAGTATGTACTACATCTGTTCCTCTCAGTGTACTACATCTGTTCCTCTCAGTGTACTACATCTGTTCCTCTCAGTATGTACTACATCTGTTCATCTCAGTGTACTACATCTGTTCCTCTCAGTGTACGACATCTGCTCTCAGTGTACTACATCTGTTCCTCTCAGTGTACTACATATGTTCCTCTCAGTGTACTACATATGTTCCTCTCAGTGTACTACATCTGTTCCTCTCAGTATTTACTACATATGTTCCTCTCAGTATTTACTACATCTGTTCCTCTCAGTGTACTACATCTGTTCCTCTCAGTGTACTGCATCTGTTCCTCTCAGTGTACTACATCTGTTCCTCTCAGTGTACTACATCTGTTCCTCTCAGTGTACTACATCTGTTCCTCTCAGTGTGTACTACATCTGTTCCTCTCAGTGTACTACATCTGTTCCTCTCAGTGTACTACATCTGTTCCTCTCAGTATTTACTACATATGTTCCTCTCAGTATTTACTACATATGTTCCTCTCAGTATTTACTACATATGTTCCTCTCAGTATTTACTACATCTGTTCCTCTCAGTGTACTACTGTACATCTGTTCCTCTCAGTATTTACTGCATCTGTTCCTCTCAGTGTGTACTACATCTGTTCCGCTCAGTGTGTACTACATCTGTTCCTCTCAGTGTGTACTACATCTGTTTCTCTCAGTGTGTACTACATCTGTTTCTCTCAGTGTGTACTGCATCTGTTCCTCTCAGTGTGTACTACATCTGTTTCTCTCAGTGTGTACTACATCTGTTTCTCTCAGTGTGTACTACATCTGTTCCTCTCAGTGTGTACTGCATCTGTTCCTCTCAGTGTACTACATATGTTCCTCTCAGTATTTACTGCATCTGTTCCTCTCAGTGTACTACATCTGTTTCTCTCAGTATTTACTGCATCTGTTCCTCTCAGTATTTACTACATATGTTCCTCTCAGTGTACTACATCTGTTCCTCTCAGTGTACTACATCTGTTCTGTTCCTCTCAGTGTACTACATCTGTTCCTCTCAGTGTACTACATATGTTCCTCTCAGTGTACTACATATGTTCCTCTCAGTGTACTACATCTGTTCCTCTCAGTGTACTACATCTGTTCCTCTCAGTATTTACTACATCTGTTCCTCTCAGTGTGTACTACATCTGTTCCTCTCAGTGTACTACATCTGTTCCTCTCAGTGTACTACATCTGTTTCTCTCAGTATGTACTACATCTGTTCCTCTCAGTGTACTACATCTGTTCCTCTCAGTGTACTACATCTGTTCCTCTCAGTATGTACTACATCTGTTCATCTCAGTGTACTACATCTGTTCCTCTCAGTGTACGACATCTGCTCTCAGTGTACTACATCTGTTCCTCTCAGTGTACTACATATGTTCCTCTCAGTGTACTACATATGTTCCTCTCAGTGTACTACATCTGTTCCTCTCAGTATTTACTACATATGTTCCTCTCAGTATTTACTACATCTGTTCCTCTCAGTGTACTACATCTGTTCCTCTCAGTGTACTGCATCTGTTCCTCTCAGTGTACTACATCTGTTCCTCTCAGTGTACTACATCTGTTCCTCTCAGTGTACTACATCTGTTCCTCTCAGTGTGTACTACATCTGTTCCTCTCAGTGTACTACATCTGTTCCTCTCAGTGTACTACATCTGTTCCTCTCAGTATTTACTACATATGTTCCTCTCAGTATTTACTACATATGTTCCTCTCAGTATTTACTACATATGTTCCTCTCAGTATTTACTACATCTGTTCCTCTCAGTGTACTACATCTGTTCCTCTCAGTATTTACTACATATGTTCCTCTCAGTATTTACTACATCTGTTCCTCTCAGTGTACTACATCTGTTCCTCTCAGTGTACTACATATGTTCCTCTCAGTGTACTACATCTGTTCCTCTCAGTGTACTACATCTGTTCCTCTCAGTGTACTACATCTGTTCCTCTCAGTGTACTGCATCTGTTCCTCTCAGTATTTACTACATATGTTCCTCTCAGTGTACTACATCTGTTCCTCTCAGTGTACTACATCTGTTCTGTTCCTCTCAGTGTACTACATCTGTTCCTCTCAGTGTACTACATATGTTCCTCTCAGTGTACTACATATGTTCCTCTCAGTGTACTACATCTGTTTCTCTCAGTGGACTACATCTGTTTCTCTCAGTGTACTACATCTGCTCCTCTCAGTATTTACTACATCTGTTCCTCTCAGTGTGTACTACATCTGTTCCTCTCAGTGTACTACATCTGTTCCTCTCAGTGTACTACATCTGTTCCTCTCAGTGTACTACATCTGTTCCTCTCAGTGTACTACATCTGTTCCTCTCAGTATTTACTACATCTGTTCCTCTCAGTGTGTACTACATCTGTTCCTCTCAGTGTACTACATCTGTTCCTCTCAGTGTACTACATCTGTTCCTCTCAGTATGTACTACATCTGTTCCTCTCAGTGTACTACATCTGTTCCTCTCAGTGTACTACATCTGTTCCTCTCAGTATGTACTACATCTGTTCCTCTCAGTGTACTACATCTGTTCCTCTCAGTGTACGACATCTACTCTCAGTGTACTACATCTGTTCCTCTCAGTGTACTACATATGTTCCTCTCAGTGTACTACATATGTTCCTCTCAGTGTACTACATCTGTTCCTCTCAGTATTTACTACATATGTTCCTCTCAGTATTTACTACATCTGTTCCTCTCAGTGTACTACATCTGTTCCTCTCAGTGTACTACATCTGTTCCTCTCAGTGTACTACATCTGTTCTTCTCAGTGTACTACATCTGTTCCTCTCAGTGTACTACATCTGTTCCTCTCAGTGTGTACTACATCTGTTCCTCTCAGTGTACTACATCTGTTCCTCTCAGTGTACTACATCTGTTCCTCTCAGTATTTACTACATATGTTCCTCTCAGTATTTACTACATATGTTCCTCTCAGTATTTACTACATATGTTCCTCTCAGTATTTACTACATCTGTTCCTCTCAGTGTACTACATCTGTTCCTCTCAGTATTTACTACATATGTTCCTCTCAGTATTTACTACATCTGTTCCTCTCAGTGTACTACATCTGTTCCTCTCAGTGTACTACATCTGTTCCTCTCAGTGTACTACATCTGTTCCTCTCAGTGTACTGCATCTGTTCCTCTCAGTGTACTACATCTGTTCCTCTCAGTGTGTACTACATCTGTTCCTCTCCGTGTACTACATCTGTTCCTCTCAGTGTACTACATATGTTCCTCTCAGTGTACTACATCTGTTCCTCTCAGTGTACTACATCTGTTCCTCTCAGTGTACTACATATGTTCCTCTCAGTGTACTACATATGTTCCTCTCAGTGTACTACATCTGTTCCTCTCAGTGTGTACTACATATGTTCCTGTCAGTGTGTACTACATCTGTTCCTCTCAGTGTACTACATCTGTTCCTCTCAGTGTGTACTACATCTGTTCCTCTCAGTGTGTACTACATCTGTTCCTCTCAGTGTGTACTACATCTGGTCCTCTCAGTGTAGGGCTGGGCGATATGGCCTAAAAATAAAATCTCAGATTTTTTCACGCCACATCCGATTTACGATTTGAATCGATTTTTTTCTCTTGAAAACTAGAAACGCCAAGGAAATCATTCAAATAAGCTTTGTTTTTATTTGACACAAAAGAATTATCAAACCAAGATGAATTTCCCTATTGGGATTGACGTGCAAACCTAACTTTCACCAATCTTCACTTAAAAAAATAATAAAATTATATATAAAAGGTTACTCTTGATCAAACAAAGATGAATGTCCCTATTGGGATTAATAAAGTGCAAATCTAACTTTCACCAAACATCACTTTTTGTAAAATAAAAGGTGACTCTTGACATTTTTTTTCGAAAATCGATTTTCATTTTTCAAAATCGTCCTAAATCATTCATTCGAATTAATTGATAAAATCGATTAATCGCCCAGCCCTATCTCAGTGTGTACTACATCTGTTCCTCTCAGTGTGTACTACATCTCTTCATCTCAGTGTGTACTGTATCTGTTCCACCACTCCTGTATGAGACGACATGCAGAGAGAGAGAGAGCGTGAGGTGAATAATTGATGGCGTGCATGAACCTGGCTTACCTAACCAGTATTATCAGTAATGGGGATGATAATATCAATTATCAGCTGAAGTGGTACCTTGTGAAACATTTGAAAGGTTTTTTCTCCATCATGATCCAGCAGGAAGGGTACATATTTATACAGCGGTTATCAAGAAGCCCAAGGACACTTTTTAACAAACCTTTATTTCAACTCAGGGATGTAGCAGGAAGGGGGTAGCAGCTCATATTCTGTGTGTAAATATATGGGTTTATGAGCCATTCTCACCATATTTGTAGTGTTTGGTTGATGGATTTGCCGATTATCTTTGAGGCAATTTGAAGCAGGCTCGCCACTCTGAATTTTGCCTGGACCGTGATTCTGTTATACCAGACGATGATGCAGTACTGGATAACACTCTGGATGATAGAACAGTAAAGCAAGTTGAGGATGCTACAGCTGGCACCGTAGGACCTCAGTCGCTACGAAAGCCTTACGTTCTCCGTGAAACTCCTAGCTGTCAGGTGAAAAGAGGCAGCTGGCGACTCCACATGTATTAGAGGAGGTGTGTGGTAGTCACCCCCCCCCCCCCCCCCCCCCCCCTCCTCAGACCAACAGAAGAATTACTCCACAATCGAGAAGGAGTGCCTGGCGATAAAATGGGCCCTCGAGTTAAAATACTATCTGTTGGGATGGCACTTCACCCTAGTCACGGACCATGCACCCCTCGTTTGGTTATCACTTAACAAGGACACCAATGGCTAGGGTCACCCGCTGGTTCCTGTCCTTACAGCCTTTTGTCTTCTCCATCATCCACAGGTCTGGCGCAGCACACGGGAACGTGGAATGCTTTGTCCAGGAGAGAAGCGCTGGGAACGTGGTCCGCCCGGAGAAGCTCGGAGCTAAGGGGGGGGGGGGGGATATGTGGCAGTTATCACCCCCCCGTCTCATGGATAATGCCACAGGAGGAGTAGAAGCAATTAGGTAGCTGATTAGTACTGATAAAACACACCTGTGCATCATTAGATCACCCACATCCCACACGCACACACCCCAGACACACACACACTACAAATACACTAGGACAGAGAGAGTTGAGTTGAGTGGAGGTGAGGTAGGAGTTGTTTTTTTATTGAGAGAGAGATTGTTGTGTACAGAGTTTTGCGAGGTGAGAGGTAGTGAGAGGAGAGGTGAAAGCGAGAAGGTGTTGTGTACTGGACCCTAGACTGGCTGAGAAAACCCCCTTGTGTACTGAGCCTGGACCGGATGACTACTCTGAGTATTGGACAATCCTTTTTCTGTACGAGAGCTTGTTTTGTGTTTAGGACATCGGACTGTATTACGACCATTCTATTTGCCCATTGTACTATATTCTGCCTGTAGTCAATAAATATTCTTATTGATTGATATTGCACTTGTGTGGACATTTGAATTAGTTTGTTTTTGAACCGTGACGAGTCTGAACAAGAATCATACACATAAGCAAATAAACAAACAAACACATGCACAGCCTATGTACAAAAGGATTTGGGGGGATGAAAGTATGTGAATGTGTGTGTGTGTGTGTGTGTGTGTGTGTGTGTGTGTGTGTGTGTGTGTGTGTGTGTGTGTGTGTGTGTGTGTGTGTGTGTGTGTGTGTGTGTGTGTGTGTGTGTGTGTGTGTGTGTGTGTGTGTGTGTGTGTGTGCGTGCGTGCGTGCGTGCGTGCGTGCGTGCGTGCGTGCGTGCGTGTGTGTGTGCGCGCATGTGCATGCAAACAGATGCGTGTGTCTAGGTGCGAGTATGAATGAGTGCTTGTAAGTTGTATGTGAGAGGGTGTATGCAAGTGTGAAACTGGGGTATCAGCAAGAGCAGGAGGGATCTACTAAGGCTGCGGTTACATTATAGCCAAAACGATTTCGTTTCATTTCGTTTTTCAGAACGCTGTGTATTGGCAGGCAAGTTAGACATTGTTTGTCTCGTGAGCACCGAGTGATGTACATGTAGTACAAAGCAGTAGGTGGCGATGTAGCTCAAACATGAAGGCCATTTTCAACCAATCAAAAAGGTTGAACGTGTCACTCCACATCCTGCTCAGTCAAAACAGAAAACCACCATCTTTAAATACCTCGCGTGAACAATTTAAATAGCAACATAGCATTTATTTTTCAGCAAGAAACAAAGTGCAATAAACAAAAAAGGATACATTCACTGTGTGTTCTGCCTCATTTGTTGATGAAACAAAACCAACATCAACACAATTTACCACCGAGCGGAGTTTAGTCTCACAAAAAGATCTCTGATGTTGTTAGCTACATGTTAATGTGATTGGCATATCCCATTTATATAGTTAGCATTGAGGCTATCGAGGCTATCGTACATTAACATAGTAACGTTAACGGATTTAACAGATTGCAGAATGGGTACAATACAATACGGCTCAATACAAACAATTGTTAAGGGGATGCAGACTGTTGTAGTTTGAATGATCTAATTAATTATGGCGAAATTAAAAGCAAGTACAAAATCAATCTCTGACGGTGTCTGGGAGGATGGAGTCAAATGGTTATCCATCTGCTCCGTTATAAAGCACATGAATAAGCAATCTGAGGAGGATGCAGCTGATATCCTGTATAGCCTCCCCATATGGCCGGTTGGTGTCGGGAGACAGCAAATTATATTAATTATAGCGCGATATTGCAAGTGACTCCCAGAAATAGTTCTGATGTTTTGGACTAATGGACGGAGTGGAGGTCCAGCCAGGGGAGAATTTGGCGTCGGTGTCTACTGCACATGGGCGTTGGGCATGAGCGCCTCCGTATCTGGCTCGCACAAATTACATGGCACTGTTGTCTGGGAGTTTTTTAAACTAAAACACCCTTTGAGCGTTGCCGCTAGGAAAACGCGTTTCCTGCCAAAACGACGTTGCCCTTTAACTTGGACATGCAAACGAAATAATTCGAAAATGAAACGTTGTAAGTGTAACCATGGCCTAAGAGCATGTTGAGTATTTTCTTGAAGGCAGTTTCTTTAATAGTTGTCATACAGAAGTACAGAATACTTTTATACAAAATGCTTCTTTCTGTTATGCTCCAGAGACTGTGCTAGACAAAAGATAAGTATGAAATTAAATAGTATAGCATGTAAAAATAGAAGTAAAAATAGAAGTCACGTACGTAGACACAGTGTTCAGTATATACAATTTTCGATGCAGAATAGAAGTAACTGAGTTACCATACAATATACAATATACTATGCAATATACTAATATACAATATACTATATTGTGCAAAGCAGAAATGGGATGAGGTACAATTTAGGTACAATTTACAGTAAGGTGTACTGAGGTATGGGTTGTAGTGCAAATCCTTTACCAATAAATATAAAGTGTGTTTAGGTGTTCTAAACCTAAAGTGTGGAGAGTGGGTGCTGCAGTGTGTTGTTTGTTTAAAGTGAGTGTGTGTGTGTGGATGTGTGTGTTGTGAGTGCATTTGATGGTTGTTGCATAGTGTTATTGTTCGTTGAGCAACCTGATGGCCTGGGGATAGAAGCTTCTTCTGAGTCTTTCTGTGCTTGCCATGAGACTCCGGTATCGCTTGCCTGACCGCAGCAGTTCAAAGAGGCAGTTGTTTGGGTGGCTGGAGTCCTTGATAATTCTCTTAGCCTTACCCCTGAACCGCTTGTTGTAAATGTTCTGGAGAGTGGGAAGCCCCCCTCCAATCGTGCGTTCGGCTGAACGTGCCACTCTCTGTAGTCTGCTACGGTCTTGTGCGGTGCTATTCCCAAACCAGGAGGTGATATTGCCAGTCAGGATGCTCTCTATTGTACATGAGTAGAAGTTCTTAAGGGTCTTCTGACTGACTTGGAACTTCCTTAGGCGCCTGAGGAAGTAGAGGCGTTGTCGTGCCTTCTTCACAACACTGTCAATGTGTGTGGTCCATGTCAAGTCCTCGGATATGTGGACTCCGAGGTACTTAAAACTGTTCACTCTCTCAACCGGTGCCCCGTCGATGTTGAGGGGGCTGTAGTCCCTGACCCCCGACATCCTAAAGTCCACAATCATCTCCTTTGTTTTGCTGAGGTTCAGAAAGAGGCTGTTCTCCTGGCACCATCCCGCCAGGACCTTGACCTCTTCCACGTAGGCCCTCTCGTCGTTTGCAGAGATTAGGCCCACCACTACTGTGTCGTCAGCAAATTTGATGATTGTGTTGTTGTTCCGCTGAGCCACACAGTCATGTGTGTACAGGGAGTAGAGGAGGGGACACAGAACACAGCCCTGGGGGGCCCCTATGTTGAGGGTGATGGATGAGGAGGTGCAGTTGCCTGCTCTCACCACCTGGGGTCTGCCCGTCAGGAAGTCCAAGACCCACTGGCAGAGGTCATAGTTCAAGCCCAGGTCCCTGAGCTTGGCTATGAGTTCGGAGGGGACTATGGTATTGAATGCTGAGCTGTAGTCGATGAATAGCATTCTCACATAGTTCCCCTGCCTCCTGTCCAGGTGTGAAGTAAGAGCTGTAAGTTTAAGGGTGTCTTGAAAAGCGTTCCAGTCATAAGCTGCTGTAAAGTGAAAGGAGTTTCGGCCGAAGGTCGTCTTGGATCTTGGGAGGTTTAATTTGATGAGTTTGCTTGATCTTGTGCCGTAAGTGCTATGAGAAAGGTGGAGCAGGGAGGAAAGCTAAGGTGGGGTCTTGCCCAGGATTGTCTTGTAAATGGAGTGGAACCAATGTTGGAGTCGGCGGGTGTGGAGGGAGGGCCAGTCAACCAGTTTGTAAAGGTCACAGTGATGTGTATTAAAGGGTGACTTGGTGGCAAAGCGGATGGCAGAATGGTGAAGAGTGTCCAGTTTGTGTAGAGCCATCTTTGAAGCCATTTTATAAATGACATCACCATAGTCCAGGATGGGCAAGACAGTCATCTTTACACGGGTGAGTTTTGCGGAGCGTGTGAAGGAAGCTTTATTACGTAAGAGAAATGCCAGTCTGGCTTTCACTTTAGAATGAGGACTGTTAATGTTTGGGTATCTAGCATTATTATTATTGTTATTATTATTACCGTTATTATTGTTCTTATTATTCATGGTCATATTATCATTATTATTATTATTGTTATTATAATTATGGTAATGATTATTATTATATTATTATTATTATTATTATTATTATTATTATTATTATTATTATTATTATTATTATTATTATTATTATTATTATTATTATTATTATTATTATTATTATTATTATTATTATTATTATTATTATTATTATATGAAGCTGTAAGGTGCACTTGAGCTGACTATTATGTTAAAATAAATATGAAGTTTGGAAGGGGGCAGGAGACAGTAGGGCAGCATGTGGTAATCTACACCCTCCCCAGACTGACAGTAGGGCAGCATGTGGTAGTCTACACCCTCCCCAGACTGACAGTAGGTCAGCATGTGGGAGTCTACACACCCTCCGCAGACTGACAGTAGGGCAGCATGTGGTGGTCTACACCCTCCCCAGACTGACAGTAGGGCAGCATGTGGTAGTCTACACCCTCCCCAGACTGACAGTAAGGCAGCATGTGGTATAGTCTACACCCTCCCCAGCCCAACAGTAGGGCAGCATGTGGTAGTCTACACCTTCCCCAGACAGTAGGGCAGGAGGGAATTGGCATAGACTAAATCGGGGGATGGGAGAAAACAGGTCGTATAGGGAAGCATCATGTGTGAACGTTGCTGTATTTTTCATTCAGCTTGAGTGTTAGGAGGCACGCGTGAACATTGCATGCAAATTCCCCCGAGATGCTAATGTGGCTATACGGCATGCTTTAGAATGCCGCTCAGATTCCAGCGGGGCACACACTTAATGTGAACTTCCACCTGCCAGAGGTGAGGCATGTCAATCAAATTTGAATAAACCAATCAGTATGTGAGAGATTTTCTAACCTTTCCCTAACCGGCGAAAGTCAAGCCGTCCGTGTCTTGAAGGTGAGAGAGAGAACCGTCACCATCTTCTCATGTGTCACAACAGCTTCATTCTGGAAGGAAGCCTGTACGTTGCCGAGGCGACCGGCTGGCTAAGAAATACAGAGAATATACTCTCGACCTCTGAAATGTCCATTTGTAAGTAAACACTCATATTATCAAATAAAATGTGTTAATGCATGAAAAAAGTTAATGTTGAACACACACTAAACTGCGTGAACATCTCTTTATGTAAACATCATATCAGTGTGTGTATGTGTGTATGTTAATCCTTTCTATATAAAAATCTATCTAAAATCTAAATCTAAAAATAACATTTACAAAATGTTCTTTTAAATAGCTAAAAGTGATTTTTGCAACCGGGGGCCTCACAGGGTTAACTGTCCACTGTGGGTTTTTTACATTTACTTAAAGGACTAGCTAGCTAAAGATTAGCTAAACATGAGTTGTTGACCTAGTGGTTGATATTAGAGTAGTAATAATTATTATTATTATTATAATAATAATAAACTTGATTTGCACCTTTCATTTTACATTACATTTACCATTTAGTCATTTAGCTGACGCTTTTATCCAAAGCGACTTACAAGTTCTGTACGACAAGTCATCAGGAAGGGTACAACTCTATCAGCTGAGTAACAATGTTCATCAAAGTGTTGCGTGCTACAGTGTAGGTTAGTTTATTAGGAAAAGTGCATGACAGTAAGGTTAGTTAGGGTTAGATTTATATATTTTTATTTATTAATTTTATTTTTAAAAAATTTATAATTTTTTAAATTTCAGATAATGGTTGAAGAAGTGCGTCTTTAGTCGATGGCGAAAGATTGGACTGGTTTCGGCTGTCCTAACTGGGGTGGGTAGTTCATTCCACCATTGTGGGGCAAGGACTGAGAATAGGCGACTTCTCTTTGATTACCCTCCCGGAGCTTGGATAGGAGTAGGTCTGAGGCGGCCAGAAGATGCAGAGCGTAGGGGTCTTGAGGGTGTGTAGTTAGAGACCATTGACCGGAGGTAGGCGGGAGCGGTTCCCTTTGCTCCATGGTATGCCAGGTCGAGGGCCTTGAAGCAGATTCGTGCAGTAATGGGGAGCCAGTGCAGGTCCCTAAGAAGTGGGGTGACATGGGCAGTGGCGTCGCGTGGGTAAAATAACAGGGGATGCAAAAAAATAATAATAAAAAAATATATATGTTATTCATATTTTTTTTATATTTATTTTTTATATTTAAGCCAAGCAGTCACCATGTACACCACCACTCTGTCAGGATATATGGGTAACAGTACTGTATATTTGGATACCGCATATGTCACAAATGTATCAGTACTAAATACCTATATGTCCCTATGCCATAAATGTCATGTATGTTGTGTATGTCATAAATGTCAATATGAATTGAAAATGGGGGACCCTGATGTAAACAAGACGAACGTCTTTCTCTGGTCTGCATCCCCTTAACAATTGTGTGTATTGAGCCGTACTGTATTGTACCCATTCTGCAATCTGTTAACACAAACAGCTCACGTTAGTCACCATGAACCATGACCAGTTTAGCATCCAAGGTAGCCTGATAACGTTAGTAGTTTAGCTAGGCTGCTTACCTGGCCAATAATGTGGTCCTCCTCGCTCCTCCTGGACAGATAGATCATAATATCCACAGTGGTGTGCTGTGCTGGTCCTCAGTAAATGTCCCGCAGGCGAAAAATAAGTGGCTAATAAAGTGCTAAATGTTTGATACACTAATAGAGGATTCGAACGTGCCTGCTCAGTTAAAAAAAAATCAATCAATCAATCAATCCCGCGAGGGGATGCCGTTCAGACGTTGTCACGTGACTCTCGTTAGATGCCAGTATGTGGATGCTAGAGTACTTTTCTGTCAGAGGGACCAGTGTTATCATGTGGAAAGTGCTTTATTAAGCTCGAATCCTATTGGCTAATAATTGGTTTTGGTTGAATCACGTGGTGGAAGCTAGGGAAAGACACCCCCCTCCTCCCCTCCTGCCTGAGCTGCAGTGACTGACTGAGCACAGTGACTGCCAGCCTGCCTCAGTGAGTCTGACAGTGTAGAGAGAGTGAGAAAAAAAAAATTATAACACAGAGATAAAAAATTATGATTTTTGATTATGATTGTAAACTATATAAAAAAATATATATATTATTATTCTTTTTCTTCTTCTTCATATTTCATATTTCATATTCATATTTTAATGGGGAAGCCATGGCTTCCCTTGGCTTCCAGGAGGATTCGCCACTGGACATGGGCCAACTTTGGTAGGTTTGAGATCAGGCGGGCCGCTGCGTTATGAATGAGTTGAAGAAGCTTGGTGGCAGTGGCCGGGAGGCCAGCAAGCAGTGCGTTGCAGTAGTCGAGGCGGGACTAGAATACTAGAATTGCCTCACAACAGTGATATAGGCATAAAGTGAGTAGATAATTGATATTTTGATAAAACCTCAGAAAATGTGTAATACTTTTCTGTCATTAAAATCTATTTAAAAAAAAGTATTATTAAAAACTATTGGCAATGCATAAAGTGCAGACATAGAATGACTATATAAATAGACATAATAAGAGAGTAACAAACACGTGATAATTCCCAAGTTCAATGAGGTGATTTTTCCTTTGCAGACTATTGAGGCTTAATAGAGCTAGTATTTTAACTAATAATCTCCACTGCAGTAGTTTAGAAACAACATCAACATGTAATGATAAGAGCCTAGAATAATAGAGATTCTGTATCGTCAGAATAAACCAAGAAGAGCGAACAATGCTTCAGTGGAAAGAGAAAGAAAATGGAACGTCCTTTCGTCGACCCCTCTATTCACTCACAGCTGCTGATACACCTGACACAATTGTACTTGGTAGAATTCATTAGCCTTGTACACACTCAAAGTATAATGAGAGTCTAGCCACTGTTCAGCATTTGCCTACGCACAAGCTGAGGCTTCAGGCAGTGGGGTTTACTAAAGGGTAGGGATGCTCGATATTGGCTTTTTTACCGATACCGATATACCGATATTGTCCAACTCTTAATTTCCGATACCGATATCAACCGATACCGATATATGCAGGGTTTCTGGTAATTAACATTACATATCTCTTGTTGTGGAATTAACACAACATTATGCATACTTTTGACAATACATAAAATCAGACTTTGTTCTTACTTGCTTGCCTGGGTAAATAAAGGTTATAGAAATGTAAAAAAAAAAAATATTGAAAATTGAAAACCGATATTTTCCGATATCACATTTGAATGCCAATATCGGTAGGCCGATAATATCGGACATCCCTACTAAAGGGGCTTTCATTTTGCTCAACTCTCGCCGGACCCCTTGTTGACAACCACTGTTTAGGGGATGTGTGAAATTTAAAGCTGCAATAATTAGTTTCTGACCACTAGAGGGCAGCAAGTCACCACTGTAAACAACTTTCTTTCTTCCCAAAACAAAAGCCTCACGTATAAACATAAACCTGCTTTACTGGTATAATCTGTCGTAAGTAAGAATATTTTTCTACATTGATTTTCTTTTGGAATTCCTGGTTGTTAAACAAGGTAGGTAAAACTTAACCTACACTGACAGCATCATTTTAAATGAATAATTCCTAACTCTTTTTCTGCCAGGCAATAGCCTCATCCTTAGCAGCTGACGCCAGCACTGTAAACGGTGGGAGTCGCTCACCTTGTTTGCAGGTCTATAACTATTTAAATATTATAGCTTGCAAGACTATGGCCCATTTGACGTTGAGTATCTATCGTTCAAGATGTGAAAAAGGAATATTTTTTTCCATCCAGACATTGTCGTTTTATACTGTGGTGAATATAAGTATAGTTTTAGAGTGGTCTAGGATAATTCCTGGAAGGCTAGTAATCGACCGCAACGCATATTATACTTAATCCATTGGCATTTCGTCCCTATACACGCTACAATAAAAAATTCAAATGCATATGATCTGTATATTATGTTCCATCATGCATGCATGAAAGGGGGGGGGGGGTCGTTTATGATTAATTTATTGTCAATAACGGCATTCGTTAGTACAACAGCATACTGTCAGGATGGAGGTAGGTGAGTTCCAGTTGTGGTATGCAATCGAGGAGACGGAGAGGGTGTACTCTTAAGTAGGTTCGATTTAATAGTAAAAAACACAAAGAGTAATACTAGGATACATTGCCGAGTGGCAGGAGAGAAAGAGGGAATATATAAATGAAGCTTAATGGTGGTCCAGAAACCGGAACCGCCCATGTTATCTCCGAACGTAATAATGAAGAGCAAACAAAAGATAGAAGGGTAAAGTAGCGACCACATTCCAACATTCCACACACACCCCCGTGACAGCCAATCAGGACCCATACACTAAGTGACAGCACTAAGTGTCAAGGGAGACAGGTGACAGTAGCCAAGTGACAGATGACAGAATGGTGGGTGGTTCACAGACAGCAGTCAGCGAACCAGAACGTAACAGTACCCTCCCTCGACGAACGGCACCAGACGTTCACCTAGGGGCCTCGGGATTCAGCCGCCGGAAATCAACGATCAGGCTGGGATCTAAAATGTCCCTTTGAGGCACCCAAGAACGCTCTTCTATCCCGTACCCCTCCCAATCCACCAAGAACTGAAACCCCCTACCCCTCCGCCTACAACCCAGTATCCTCCGCACCGTGTAAATGACCACCAATAAACTGAGGCGGAGGAACCGTAGGTAGTGGCGGGGCCAAGGGCGATGAGAGGAATGGCTTCAACAGGGACACATGAAACGTTGGATGAACCCTCATCGAGCTCGGAAGCCGTAGCCTGTAAGCCACAGGATTCACCCGACGCACCACTTTAAAGTGGCCTATGAAGCGAGGAGCCAGCTTCCTGGATTCCACCCGGAGAGGGAGATCCCAGGTGGAAAGCCAAACCTGCTGCCCAGGACGGTAGACCGGAGCCGGACGGCGCTTGCGGTTAGCCTGCCGCTGGGTTCTAACAGAAACCTTCTGCAGCGCCGTTAGGACCCTCTTCCGCCTCCTGCTCCCGCTCGGGAAACAGAGGAGGTTGAAAACCATATTGACACTGAAAGGGAGACATACCGGTAGAGGAGGAGAGAAGGGTATTATGCTCATACTCAGCCCAGGCCAACCTCCTACTCCCGGCAACGTAACACCTCAAGATCCCCTTCAGGTCCTGGTTGACACGCTCCGTCTGCCCGTTCGACTGCGGATGGAACCCAGACGAAAGGCTGACGGAGGCGCAGAGGCCGGCGGCAAACACCTTCCAGAACCTGGAGGCGAACTGAGGACCCCGGTCCGACACGATATCCACTGGAAGCCTGTGGACCCGAAAGACATGCTGTATCACCAGATCAGCCGTCTCTCGGGCCGAGGGAAGCTTGGGAAGAGGAATAAAGTGGGCAGCCTTAGAGAAACGGTCCACCACCACCAAAATGGTGGTGAACCCGTCTGAAAGGGGGAGGCCAGAAATAAAGTCCAGGGATATGTGCGACCAGGGCCATTTAGGAATAGGAAGCGGCCGGAGGAGACCCGCCGGTGCACGGCGAGAGGTCTTACTGGGCGCGCACACCGGACAGGCCGCCACAAAGGAACGCGTATCACCCTCCACTGTCGACCACCAGAACCTCCTACGGATAAATTCCAGGGTCCTGGTGGCCCCAGGGTGGCTGGTGAGGGATGAGGCATGTGCCCACTGCAGCAAACGTGAGCGTGCCGCCTTGGGAACATACGACCGCCCCGGAGGGCCCCCACCAGGATCGGGCTCCCATGTCAGCGCAGATCTTACCACCTTATCTA
The DNA here is from genome assembly GCF_963971535.1 of Notolepis coatsorum. Classification (NCBI taxonomy): domain Eukaryota; kingdom Metazoa; phylum Chordata; class Actinopteri; order Aulopiformes; family Paralepididae; genus Notolepis; species Notolepis coatsorum. The sequence continues at coordinate 90,632,614 of NC_140166.1, forward strand.
TGCCCCAAGACACGGGTGCCAAAATCAAGGCCGGTGGAATAATGAGATGGGGCTTCTCCTCCTGACCAGGAAGATCAAACTGGCGCGAGAACGCGTCAGGTTTGATGTTCTTGGAACTGGGCCTATAGGAGATGGAAAATCGAAATTGTGTGAAGAATAGCGCCCACCTGGCCTGGCGAGCGTTAAGGCGTTTAGCCCCTTGGATGTAAGCCAAGTTCTTATGATCAGTCCAAACAATGAAAGGATGTGCCGCACCGTCTAACCAATGTCTCCATTCCTCCAGTGCCAATTTGATTGCCAACAACTCCCGATTAACCACGTCGTAGTTACGCTCGGCCGACGACAGACGGCGAGAAAAAAAAGCGCACAGGTGCACTTTCCAATCCTTTAAGCATCTCTGAGAGAGCACCCCCCCCCCCACCGCAATGTCAGAAGCATCCACTTCCACAATGAACGGAACCTCTGCATCGTGGCGGACCAATACAGGCGCGGAGGTAAACCGACGTTTGAGATCGCAGAAGGCCGACTCCGCCCCCCTGGTGGCCATTCAAAGCCAGGGAGAGAGGACTTAGTGAGAGCTGTTAACGGATTGGCTAAGGCGCTAAAGTTGCGAATAAAGCACAGGTAAACATTTGGAAAGCCCAAAAACCATTGTAACCCCTTGAACGACGAAGGCCGTGGCCAGTCCAAGACAAGTCAAGTCAAGTCAAGTCAAGAGTTTTAATTGTCACGGCATACAGGTATACAATGAAATGCGGGTGGTCTTGCCCGCAACGATGTGCAATACAGTGGTACATATAATAGAATCAAAAGAAGAAACAACATTGTGCAGTAACAGATAGCAGGTAACATGGAGTGACATCTCGGTATCTGTACATAGTTATTTACAGCGCATGTGTGACATGCTAGTTAGCTTTGGTAGTGCAATACACTGTTCCTGTTATTCTAATTTAAAGTGTCCTTTCCTTTGGCCATAAGTGTGCGTGTGTGCGACATGAGTGTGTGCCCGCTCATGTTAAAGTGTTAAGTGGCTGCTCGTGTGTGAGCGTGCACAGTGTGCGTGTCGTGTTTGTGTTCATGTGTGCTTGTGTGTGGACAGTTCAATGTTCTGAGCACTCAATGTACATTGTTCATGGCTCTGATGGCCTGGGGGAAGAAGCTGAGCCTAAGCCGCTCTGTCCTAGTAGCTGGGATTTGCAGGCGTCTGCCTGACCTCAGCAGCTGAAACAGGCTGTTATTGGGGTGGTGAGGGTCTTTCATTATCCTGCAGGCTCTGGATTTGCACCTCTTGTTGTATAGAACCTGCAGGGGGGGTAGTGCAATACCCGTGGTACGCTCGGCTGAGCGCACCACTTTCTGTAGGGCCTTCTTGTCCTGTGCCGTGCTGTTTCCATACCAGGCAGTGATGTTTCCGGTCAGGATGCTCTCTACAGCTCCTGAGTAGAAGGACTGGAGTATCTTCCCCGATACTCTGAACTTCCTTAACTGTCTCAGGTGGTAGAGACGCTGTTTCGCCTTCTTTACTACTGTGCCTATGTGTGTTGACCATGTCAGGTCCTCTGAGATGTGGACCCCCAGGTACTTGAAGCTGCTCACCCTGTCCACGGTAGCCCCGTTTATCATCAGTGGTGTGTGTGTCTCCTGCTGTCCTCTCCTATAATCCACGATCAGTTCCTTGGTTTTGCCAATGTTCAGGAGCAGGCTGTTGTCCTGGCACCAGCGTTCCAGTACCTCCACCTCCTAAGACTGCACTCACCTTGGCTGGATCCATGCGAAGATAACCCTTCGTCAACACAAAGCCCAGGAAGGAAACAGTATCAGTGTGAAACACACACTTCTCAGCCTTAACGAATAGTTGATGCTTGAGGAGACGGTCTAGCACCTCTCGAACGTGCAGTTGGTGTTGCACCATATCGCGATAAAAAATTAGGATATCATCTAAGTAAACAAACACAGACACCCCAATCAAATCTTGCAGCACGTCGTTAACCAGGGCTTGGAAGACTGCCGGAGCATTAGCCAAACCAAAGGACATGACCAAATACTCATAGTGACCATTAGGTGTATTAAATAATAATAATAATAATAATAATAACTTTATTTGTATAGCACTTTTCATACAGAGGTTGCAGTTCAAAGTGCTTCACAACAGTAAAAAATACAGGCATAAGCGAGCATAAAAAGATAGACAGGTAGAATCACAGTGTTTCACATTAGGATCTAGCATCCCAATAGGCTCTCCGCTTACAGTTTTCAGTAACACAAATAGTAAAAATAGTTTAAAATGATTCAGTTTAAAAATAGTAAAAAAAAAAATTATAAAATAGAACGGACATAAAAAATACAGGCATGAGCGAGCATAGCAAGATATGGCAAATCATAGTATTTCACATTAGGATCTAGCATCCTAATAGGCTCTCTATTCAGTAATACTCCTGTAATTCCCAACATACTTCTGTAACTTTAGTGATACTAGATCACAGGGACTCGAACCCACACAGGGACTCGAACCAACACTGTAACTTTAGTGATACTAGATCACAGGGACTCGAACCCACACTGTAACTTTAGTGATACTAGATCACAGGGACTCGAACCTACAATGTAACTTTAGTGATACTAGATCACAGGGACTCGAACCCACACTGTAACTTTAGTGATACTAGATCACAGGGACTCGAACCCACACTGTAACTTTAGTGATACTAGATCACAGGGACTCAAACCCACACTGTAACTTTAGTGATATTAGATCACAGGGACTCGAACCCATACTAAATAGTGGGACTTATTGCACAGTGTTTCACATTTGGATCTAGCAAATAATAAAAATAGTTTAAAATGATTCAGTTTAAAAATAGTCATCAGTAAGAAGTAAAAAGTGCAATAACCGACGGACATAAAAAATACAGGCATGAGCGAGCATAGCAAGATATGGCAAATCACAGTGTTTCACATTAGGATCTAGCATCCTAATAGGCTCTCTATTCAGTAATACTCCTGTAATTCATGAACAAATAATCACAGTGTTTCACATTTGGATCTAGCAAATAATAAGAATAGTTTAAAATGATTCAGTTTAAAAATAGTCATCAGTAAGAAGTAAAAAGTGCAATAACCGACACATGAATTTGATAGGCAGTGTAAAAGAGTAGGCAGGGTAAGTATAAATACAAGTTGTGTCAGGATATCCCTGATGTTTCCTCTTGCCACTAGGTGGTAGCAGATATCTATCAGTGAAATGCCTGAGCAAAGAGATAGGTTTTAAGCTGTCTTTTAAAGATGTCTAGCGAGTTGGCTTCCCTGATGTTTTGGGGTAGTTTGTTCCATAGTTTTGGGGCATAGTTGATAAAGGCTGCATTACCGATCCTCTTTTGACTGCTTCTGGGAGCCTCTAGTAGTCCAGCAGCTGATGATCGCAGTGTTCTTGCTGGTGTGTAATTTATTAGAGTGTTGGCGATGTAGCTAGGTCCCTGTCCATTTAGAGCTTTGTATGTAAGGAGAAGGACCTTAAAGTCAATTCTAAATGTTACAGGAAGCCAGTGTAAAGCGGCTAAGACTGGACTAATGTGCTCTCTCCTTTTGGTTCTAGTTAGCAGTCGGGCTGCAGAGTTTTGGATTAGCTGAAGCCTCTCTGTGGTTTTCTTAGGGAGACCTGTGAAAAGTGCATTACAGTAGTCTAACCGGCTAGATATGAATGCATGAATTAGCTTCTCAGCATCGTTCTGATTAATAAATGGTCGTACTTTTGCTATATTTCTGAGATGGAAGAAAGATGTTTTCGTCACTTTGCTAATATGAGAATTGAAGTTCAGTTCTGAATCTATGATAACCCCAAGACTAGTGACCTCAGATTTGATCCAAGGGGTTAGTCCCCCCAGGTTCTTTATTAATGTTTCTTTTTTAGTTTTGGAGCCGATAATTAGAATTTCAGTTTTGTTCTCGTTTAGTTTCAGGAAGTTCTTACTCATCCATTTATTTATTGCCAGTAAGCAGTCTGTAATGGAGCTAATCGCTGTATCATTTGGTTCAGCAGATATGTACAGTTGTGTATCATCCGCATAGCTATGGAAATCTACATTATGTTCTCTGATGATATCACCCAGCGGTAACATGTAAAGGGAGAAGAGTAAAGGACCTAAGCAACTCCCTTGTGCAACTCCATAGTTGTTGTCGTATATATCAGACATGTGATCTCCTAGTTTAACATAGAATTTCCTCCCTCTGATGTATGTTTTAAACCAGCCCAGCACATGGTCTGAGAAACCGACATGGTTTTCAAGACGATCGATTAGAATATCGTGATCGATTGTATCAAATGCTGCACTGAGATCTAACAGGATAAGGATGGAGATCTTATTCTCGTCAGAGTTTAGTCTGAGGTCACTGATTATTTTGGTGAGGGCAGTTTCAGTGCTATTATATTTTCTGAATCCTGACTGAAATTCTTCTAAGATGTTGTTTTCTTCAAGAAAGGAATTTATTTGAACTGAAACTATCTTTTCAAGTACTTTACTAATGAATGGTAGGTTGGATATTGGACGATAATTTGCCATTTCATTACTATCCAAGTTAGGTTTTTTTAGTAATGGCTTTACAACTGCTGTTTTAAAGGCATCCGGGAAAATACCAGTCCTAAGGGAAGTGTTTATGATATCTAGCACAGGGCTTGAAACACTATTAAATACCCGTTTGAAGAAAGCTGTAGGTATAGGGTCAATGTCTGAGGTGGAGGAGTTACATTCTGAGACAGTTTTGCAGAGTACATCTAATGTGATGCATGTGAAACTTCTCATGGTTACATTGCACGGTTTGCCGCAATCAACTTTATTTCCATCATGAGTAATGATGGAATGCAGTCTTCCACTCGTCTCCTTCTCTAATCCTGACCAGATTGTATGCATTACGTACTGTAAGTCAAGTTTAGAAAAGACCTGCACCCCCTGTAAGCACTCAAAGGCAGTGTCCATGAGAGGTAACGGATAACGGTTCTTGATGGAAACGTCATTCAATCCCCTATAATCAATGCACGGATGCTGACCCCCATCCTTTTTACCAACAAAAAAGAAGCCAGCGCCGGCAGGAGATGTGGAAGGACGTGTGTGCCCTGCAAGCAGTGGCGGTTGGAATGCCCCACGGGCCCCGAGGCGAGATTGACAGCTCGGGCCCCCCCCCCCCCCCCCCCCCCCCCGATATTTATTGTATTATTAAAAAAAAAAAAAAAAAAAAAAAAAAAATCCAACATGAAACAAAACATATCACAATACAATAATAATACGTCAAATGTATATACTCTCTTTTCTGGACTCTTTTCGTATCACAAACAGTACTGTATTTGCAAATCTGGTATGTCATGTATAGATGTAGCACTACTGTCTATCTGTATGTCATTATGTTATAATGAATTGAAAATGGGGGACCCTGATGTAAACAAGACGAAAGTGTTTCTCTGGTCTGCATCCCCTTAACAATTGTATGTATTGAGCTGTACTGTATTGTACCCATTCTGCAATCTGTTAAATAAAGTTTTCATTCATTCACCATGACATGTTTAGGTATTTGGCCAGATCCAGCTTGTCTGTGATGAGAGTGTTTTCTGTCTTTATGATTGACTATCATCATTAGATATTTCAGTTTCGTTATTACAGTAGCTGGCTAACAGTACGTTAGTTGACTAATACCAGAGTCAGAATTGGGTAATATGCCGACTACTGGCAGTGATGCGACCTATGTTACCACATAACTTTTGTCATCTCTGGTACTATGCAGTGCACTATGCAAAACGGCAAAGAGATAGGTAACGTTCGTTAAGTGCCAAATTACCATCATCATGATACACCCTCACATAATTCACAAAGTGTTCACATGCGCCACCCATGTGGTAACCTAGAAATACCATAGATTGTGGCTAGGTGGTAACGTATATGTTTTCTATGATCACTATGAATTGAAAATGGGGGACCCTGATGTAAACAAGACAAACGTCTTTCTCTGGTCTGCATCCCCTTAACGAGCCGTACTGTATTGTACCCATTCTGCAATCTGTTAAATAAAGTTTTCATTCATTCATTCACATTACGTTAGTTAGCATCCAAGCTAGCGTGATAACGTTAGTAGTACTAGGTAGCTTACCTGCAATAATGTTGTCATCGTCCTGGACAGATAAGACTTGTTAAATCATAATATATCCACACTTTGTGCTGGTAAATGTCCCCTTTAGCTGCTCGGCGTCGTCGGATTTTAATACACCACGGTGGTGATGTGGGGGACCCTGATGTAAACAAGACGAAAGTCTTTCTCTGGTCTGCATCCCCTTAACAATTGTATGTATTGAGCTGTACTGTACTGTACCCATTCTGCAATCTGTTAATAAAGTTTTCATTCATTCATGTTTCAGGTGACTTATTATGTTGTGTTTCTCTGATGTCGCGTTCACGTTACGTGGGAAGAAGCGGAAGAACCAGAGGACATCTTGTTGCTACAACTAGGAAGCCTTCACGCATTGACTCGATCAAAACGCCCACATCCATACTTCCGCAATTCGTGACGCGAAGTGGGAGATATCGGGGTCTATAAAAAATCCCATATGTCCTAGTAGGAATTACCACTAGGAGGCTGACGTGAATGGTTTTTCCCAGTCGGAAGCTGATTCTTCCGATTCTTCCCACGTAACGTGAACGCGACATCAGAGAAAAATATCACCTCCGCGCTGCTTGGAGATTATTGGCTGCTTGTGAGATTTACGTGGCTACGTCACAGCCAAGGAAAGGGAGCGCTGGATTTGTGCAAAACGCCCTGTTCCTAAACCACACGCTATCAGTCGTACTCGTACCACAGTACTGGCAAAACGGGAGGAGCCTAGAATCAAAACAAACGCACCAGTCCCAGTTGCCGTTACCACCAGTTGTGTTCGATCCAGTCCCACACGCGAACGGCAACTCCATTCAGTCCCGGGCCTGGGCCCGGGGCCGGAGGGGGGGCCGGGGCCCGGGCCCCCCCTCCCGCCAGACGGTGGGCGGGCCCTAAGGCCGCTGCCTCCCCTGCCGCGCCTATAGCTCCGCCCCTGCCTGCAAGCAATGCCTCCTCAATGTAGGTGTTCATGGCCACGGTCTCGGGGCGTGAGAGAGAGAACATATGCCCACGGGGCGGGGAGGTACCGGGTAGGAGATTAATGGGACAGTCGTATGATCTATGAGGCGGTAGTGCTTTAGCACGCGTTTTGCTAAAAACGTCTGCAAGGTCCCAATAGATCTTAGGAACCCCTATCAAATCGGGATTAGAGGGTATGTCAGAATCTGCAACGCTCCCCACCATCCTGGAGAGAGAAGGAGGAGAAAAGGGGGGAATGGGCAAACTCTCGCCCAAGATCGACTTCACGTCGTCCTCCGTTGAAAGTTCGCCCGTGACCCAGTTAATATGACGTTTGCAAGAAGCCAACAAGGGATGACCCAACACCACAACAGAATAGGGGGAGACAATAACAAACAATTGTACCCACTCCCACCCACCACCCGCCACCCGGATGTGAAGAGGAACAGTACGTTGAGTGAAGCTCCCACTGCCCAGGGCCTGACTGTCCAGGGCGTAGATGGGGACAGGAACCTCCAACTCCTCGACCGGGATCCCCCACTCCCTCACCAACCCCAAATGTATAAAATTGCCCGCCGCCCCTGAGTCAATGAGAGCCTTAGTTCCCCTAATGCTACCCCCATAGTTAACCGCCACCTCCAAAAAAGTGCGTGTGTCAGTAGGTAGTGCTGAGGTGAGCCCACCTGCTGGCGCCTTCTCAGGGCCCAGCGGGGCACCTCCCCTTCCCGACTGGTGCCGAGTCGAGCCGGCCCCTTCCCGACAGCTGCCGAACCGATGACCGGTGCGGCCGCACCGGAAGCAGCGTCTCTCTTCAATGAAGCGCCGCCGCTCCTCGTCCGAGAGCAACAGCGCCCCAAGCTGCATGGATTCATCACCCAGTGGCCCACTCGTGTAATGCAGGAAGCTGTCAACACCGGGAGGAGAAGGGACACGTACCTGGGTAGTAGTTTCACGCTCCCGTTCTCTCTCCCGATGTCGGTTGTCCATACGAATGGCCGTGTTGATGAGCACTTCCAGCTGCTCCGGGATCTCACGCACGGAAAGCTTGTCCCTCATGCGTGCGGAGAGCCCCTGGACAAACAAGACAACACAGGGAATCTCCGGCTAAGCTGCCTCCCGAGCCACGATCTGGAAATCAATGGCGTAATCTGAGACAGTGTGGAGGCCCTGCCGGCAGGCGAGAAGCCGCCCACCGGCCTCGAAGATCGAGAGTACTCGGGAAGTGTCGAAGACTCTTCTCAACTCCCCGGTAAAGGCGTCCACACTGTTGCAGATTAACGACCCACTTTCCCATTCGGCCGTAGCCCAAGAGAGTGCTCGACCGGTGAGAAGGGTAATGATATATGCAACCTGGGATCTGGAAGAGGGGAATGAACGTGGCTGCAGCTGGAATACGAGTGAACACTGGGTGATGAACTCTCTGCATCCCTCCAGTGATCCCGCATAGCGTCCCGGTGGAGATAGCCTTGGCTCCTGGGCCCGCTCCTGGTGCCCAAAAGCTCCCCGACCCTCTTCGCCGCCGAGCGCTGCTTCTCCCGGCACCGCCTCTGCCACCGTTGATCTTACTCCTGCCACCTTGCCTTGCCCCATCTGGGCCGTGAGCAACGCCAAATGCGCTGTCTCCTGCGACGTGATGACGAGCCTGCCCAGCCGAACCAGCTCGGTGTTGACGAGTTGTTGATGTCCGTCCATTCGCTCCAGCACACTCTTTTGTGCCTGGAGCATCTCCATGATTGCATCCATGGAACTCTGATGATGGTCAGGTCTTCTGTCAGGATGGAGGTAGGTGAGTTCCAGTTGTGGTATGCAATCAAGGAGACGGAGAGGGTGTACTCTTAAGTAGGTTCGATTTAATAGTAAAGAACACAAAGAGTAATACTAGGATACATTGCCGAGTGGCAGGAAAGAAAGAGGGAATATATAAATGAAGCTTAATGGTGGTTCAGAAACCGGAACCGCCCACGTTATCTCCGAACGTAATAATGAAGACCTGACGAAGAGCAAACAAAAGATAGAAGGGTTAAGTAGCGACCACATTCCAACATTCCACACACACACCCGTGACAGCCAATCAGGACCCATACACTAAGTGACAGCACTATGTGACAAGGGAGACAGGTGACAGTAGCCAAGAGACCTGATGACAGAATGGTGGGTGGTTCACAGACAGCAGTCAGCGAACCAGAAAGTAACACATACGTTGATCAGAGCGATGGCTATGAGAACAATGGACAACCAAGCTGAAATTAACGTTAGATTGCTTTTACCTGTGGCCCACGCCACAACCCCCAAAAGCATAATGATTCTGGCGTCCCGAAGGCGATTCAATGTATATCTTGATCCACGTTACAAGATAACGCCGCCCGGAAGACTTTCAATGACGCACAGAGTCATACTTCCTTCAGATAGTAAGTGCAACATCGGCCGCATACCACCAGTCGCGGTATCGAACCGTTGCGATCTCAGACACAGTGCCACACATTTCCACAGCACAGCAGGATGAATTATGAATGGGAATAGCGAATAAAAGAAATAACGATCCAATAACGAGTATACTCGTTGTTGGCAGTATTCGATTGACGGGCTATAACGAGTTAACTAGTTTTTGGCGGGGAATGGGTTAAAGACAGCTAGAAACTGAAGAAAAAATGTACAAAATTTTATAAATTTGTTTGTAGCTGAGACTTGTGTTTACAATTTCAAATTCATCATGTTTTTTTAGGAGTGATTTAAAAACCTGTTATGTCCCGGATCTCAAGAAGCACCAGTGAGTTATATAAGTTTACACTTAAAGGAGCTATAGGCGGCCGTTGATTTTGGGCAGAACAAAAAAATCCTGAAAATGACATTTTTCTCTGAAGTTTCAACGTCTCGTCATTTGTTTGATTGGATGCCGTTGTTTTAGCTCCTGCCCCTTACCGGAACAACAGATCTTTTAATTTCTGTGTCAAACATCTTATTTTACGAGTACTATTGATTATTGAAAATACATTTTCCTTTTTTTATTGTATTTAATTTAATTAAATCCTTTAAACGGGACATGCATTGCTATTCCTTGCACTATTTGGGCAACTTTACACAATTCATGTGAGTCTATGGAAGACATCTGTAAGGTTTCTTAAAAAGAAATCATTGTTTTATATTTCTAATCAAGTACTCAAAAGCATAATTTTTCAGCCTCAGGATTTTGGTTATTGGAAGGGCTCCGCCCATAAGCACTTTGAGTGACAGTCACCCACACAGCGTGATACATACGAGAGAGAGCGAGACAGAGAACGAGCAAGCGAGAGAGAGAGAGAGAGAGAGAGAGAGAGAGAGAGAGAGAGAGAGAGAGAGAGAGAGAGAGAGAGAGAGAGAGAGAGAGAGAGAGAGAGAGAGAGAGAGAGAGAGGAGGAGATGCGTCCCCGACACACACGCAGTCAAGTTTGTGTGTAAATGCTCCGACGAGGGAGAGAGAGAGAGGAGAGAGAAATCAGAACAGCTTAGTTGAGTGAGGGAAGATCTCGTGAACTCGAGACTAGACTGATGAGTCAATATGATAATTAACGACACAGACCACATTGATATAATCCCCAATTGCTAGGAAACAATGCTAAACACTGGAAAAGGCCATTTATAATGCATGGGACCTTTAATGTTAGACTGTTAAACTGTGGCATTATTAGAGAAAGGTGTTAAAACCTCTTAGCATGTGCCGACCCGCATATGGGACGTTTTTAGGATGATTTGCCCACCGGCACTTTGGCGACCCCTAGTGGCTCGGGTGTGCATATTTTGTAATACAATATATATATAGAATTGAAGGCTTATTTGTTGCCTGTCGATAGCGACAAAATCCGTTAAGCGGTCCTCGAGTTACATGCCGGTATTTGAGGCTTGTGCAAAGTACACGGTATTGCGCAAAATAGCACTCCCGACTCTTGGCGCAGTAGTTCCGTCAATCTAGATCCGATCTCGAAAATGATTGTGGATCATTGTAGCCAATGAGTGTGGCTTTCCAATGAGACCTCACATGGGGATGTATGAATCTAAAAAACAAAAAAAACTAACGCGCAAACAGGAAGAGAAAAACAGCCGAATGAATTGAAGTCTATGAGAAAACTCAGTATTTCTTTTGTACACAGTTTACCAAAATCACTCCTAATCACTCATTTCTGAATGGATCTTTATGAAATTTGGACATGTACTACACAAGGCTTCAGGCTATGGGTCCGTACCACATTCTGGGGAAATACTACCTCTGGAATACTAACTACTACAGAAGAACTTGAGTAACAAGTTTTTCTACAACTCAAGTTCAGACCTATGTTACTCTATTATGTTAGCACTAAAAGTGAATCTGGAATCAGAAACTTCAGAATGTCATCTTTCAAAACAGACCAGGCTCATGCATGTGCTATAAGTATAAAGTATGTTGTTTTGGTTTGCAAAAAAAGTATGCAGTCCTCAAAAATGAAAACTAAAAAGGCCACTTTTGGGGGCGCAGGTTATTAAGGACAAATTTGATCTTTAACGCGTATACTTAGAAATAGGGTTGCAACGATTAGTCGACATAATCGATTATGAAAAATCATCGACGAGATATTGTTGCGTCGATTAGTCATTAAAAAAAATTTAAAATATTATATGTTTTTTTTTTTTTTTTTTTTTTTTTTTTGCACTACCTATCTTTGTGAAAGTGGCTTCTCAGCTCTGGTCCAGCCAGCTGAAGACTTCTTAGCTTAACATAACAGACCGACAGTAAGTTTGGGGGAACTAATGGGATAACTGGGGATGTTGTTTGGTCCTGACAAGAGTCTCAAAGCAACTCTGAGGTCATGCTCAATGTCCAATCTGTTCCTCTGCTCTGTCTTCAGCTGGACCAGAGCTGAGAAGCCACTTTCACAAAGATAGGTAGTGAAGAAAAAATAAATATATCTATTTAAAAAAAATAATGTTTTAATATAATTGTTTTTCGATTAGTCGACTAATCGAAAAAATAATCGACAGATTAGTCGACTACCAAAATAGTCATTAGTTGCAGTCCTACTTAGAAATCCATGCCTAAATTGTTGTATCTAACCTTGACCTTGACAGTGGAAAAGTTATCTCCTACCCGGCAGGTCTAGACTCCCAGTAGCGGCTGAGATACTGTATATACCTGGCCTGGGATAAGTGTTTGATTTGCAGTTGATACCTGGCAACATGTGGATAAAGACCCTGTGGAAATCAATCACGATTAATTCGATCCCACTTCTATCTCCTCTCCCGGCCCGCTACTGCGTTTTATCCAGGGTCAGTAGTTTAAAGAGGGTGCAGGATATCTTCTTCCCAAGTAAAGGCTGACTGTAATCCAGCCTGCAGAGACGTATTGGGGCTGGGTGAGGTTGCTTGAGGGTGGAGCACAATCCCTGGCTGACACCAAGACGGAGGGATGAGGATTACCGCCTTCCAAACACCTGGCCTCTCATTGTGGCCATAAATCTGCAGAGTTCCCCCTTCACTCTGCCCTCTTGTTTTTATCTCTGCGATATACACACCCACACAGTTTAGACCTCTGTAATGGGATTTCACTTGTTCTGAAGCCCTGAAGTATGAACTGTAATGTGCGCGTGTGTGTGCGCAAGCGTGTGTGTGTGCGGGAGTAATCGTGTGCGTGCGTGTGCGTGCGTCACCTGCTGCTCTGGTATAGACATGCTACCTGCTGTGAAATTGCGCCACAGGGACACGACAGGCACACAATGAATAAAATGGACTAAAATGTACGAGAGCAACAGGCAAAACTACAACAACAACAACACCACATCATTTCCTGCCGTCATTCAAAGGCAACAAATGGACGCAGAGCGTTTATTTTCATCTGGTTACAGAGTAGTCTTCCATTCTGAAGTGATGAAATGATCTGACAGACATAGGTAACAACCTGTCGATGACACACAACGAAATACTCCACCACCAGCCACCCAAACTAACTCAACTAAAGGTATTGTCACGCAGTATGCCCATCTTATACCACTCTCTGCCAGAAAAGTCAAGAAGAAACATCACAATGAATCAATAACAAAGCAAAAGAAATCATCCACATCCAATCCACTGTCCTTGGCCCTATCCTCTTCATCATCTACCTCCTCCCACTTGGTCTGATTCTCCGTAATTACAACATCAATTTCCACTGTTACGCGGACGACACCCAGCTCTATGTTTCCTCCAAACCCACTTCCACCCTCACTCCCTCTTCCCTCTGTGCCTGTTTACAGGAAATCAAATCCTGGTTCACTTCAAATTTCCTCAAACTAAACAGTGATAAAACAGAGGTAGTCCTCATTGGCTCCAAGTCCACACTCACCAAGCACCCCAGTTTCACCCTCACCATAGACATAGTTTCCCCCTCCCCCAGGTCAAGAGTCTGGGTGTCGTCCTCGACAGCACCCTATCATTCCATTCCCACATCAACACCATCCAGTCCGCCTACTTCCACCTTCATTACATCAACCGCCTCCGCCCTTCACTCACTCCCAACAGTGCCGCAAGACGGCGACCATTTTCGACAATTTGAATCATGGGAATTGTAGTTTTTTTGCTGCCATTTTGTCGAGCTGTGGATCAGCGTTGGAATTTTGCCGAACTACACTTCCTGGCAGATACTATGGGGGTTCAAAGTTCAGCGTTCTGAATGAATAATATCAATAACTGTTATTATTCGGGATAATAAGCCACAAAAGGTAAAGTTTTTGACAAATATTGAAACGCAGTTAGTTTCTCCTCTCTATTGTTAGCATGTAGCAACAATTAGATCTGAAATTAGTTTCAAAATGGTTGCACTGTGGTGAAAATAAAAAGGTACAGTAAATGACAGTAGATACTAAATCCAAATTGAACTCGGGCATTTGAAAGATAATATATGTATATATATAAATGTGCGAATTGGCTATAATAAGGTAATTTATAAGCATCTATTCTATATTCTATAATAATATTTCAAATGGCATTGGTCCGGATGGGAGAATTCAGTACTGTATCTACAGAACCTTCGGTTTTATCATCTTCCCTTTATTAATTTCCTTCGATTTTTTTTACACATGATTTCAAGAGGGTACTGAACAACATCATTGGCAGTTTTTTAAGTTTGGTCATTATTATTCACTGTCAAAGATGCAAAGAAAAATCATAATTCATATTCTCCTTTGTTTCATCACAATTTAAGCAAGCCTAGTAATAGACACAATATTTCTGACACTGTAAATACATTCCCTGAGGTCCATAGATGTACCTAGATACCAAGAATATGCAAATATCCCTTGTAGAAGTGGAGCAATATTCCATTTACCTAGGTATATATTTTATGCGGATTTTCACATCGTATGGAACAGGTTAAACAGAATGTAAATTGTGATGAAACAAAGAATATTAATTATCATTTTTCATTGCAAAAATCTAAGCAAATGAATAAAGAGAAGATGATTAAACAGAATGTTTTGTAGATACAGTACTGAATTCTGCCATCCGGACACATGCAATTTGAAATATTATTATAGAATATAGAATTCCAGGCCTATAAATGACCTTATTATAGCCAACTCGCACATCTATGGATCGGGCAAAATCTCCTCTTTCAATTTGGATTTAGTATCTCCAGGCGTGCAGCAAGAACCGTGAATGAAATCTACTACTATCTACTGTAAATACAGTCAGTTTAATTTTTTTTAGACAGGTCTGCCATTTTTTATCGGATTGCAACACGGATGGTTGCTAAACGTTCACAGAAGGTAGACACACTAACTGCGCTCCAATATATGCCAATAACGTTCAGTTTTGTGGTAGATAATCCCCAAAAATAAGAGAAATAAAAGAAATTCATACACAAGTAATTTGCTTGCAGTTAGCTGGAATCGGCTACTGTAGGTAATATAGTTTTTCGAAGTTTCAACACTCATTGAGAACTCTTGATGTCCTCTCCTCATATGACTACAAACTGAATTGCGACGCAAATTCAAAATGGCGGATATTCGCTAATTTATGAAGACATTCCATGAACTAAAATCTCACTAATAACACTTTAACTTATTGGTAAACAAACGTATTGTTGAAAATATACACTATGACTGCTGTTTTGACAGGATTAGGGTCTTTACTCTTGGATACATTTGGGGGAAAATGCAACATTATGTCATACAGTTTGGAGAGATTGATTTATGACGTGATGTCATCAGAGGTTAACACCCTCCCTCACCTCTCCACTCTGAGTGATCTCTCCGGTGTATCTCAGCACTTGTTTTCTGTACCTGGTGTGTCTGGGTCTCTGCACCCTGCAACATGTCAGTGGAAAGTCAAGTCAAGTCAAGTCAAGAGTTTTAATTGTCACGGCATACAGGTATACAATGAAATGCGGCTGGTCTTAAAAGCTAGGTTATCGTGAAGCTAAAATAGGAAATAACTGAAAACTAAAATGTCAAACAGAACCGAGCCACCCCTCCGGTTCACCGTCTTCAGACAGCACCATTACAGAAGCATTGTGTTGAAGGAGTGTCACAAATCTCACTGAATGGTGTAAGTCCAATGTTTATCTCCTGCTAACGTAAAGTTAACCTGATGTTCTCTCTTTCTCTCTTGTGTGTGTGTGTGTGTGTGTGTGTGTGTGTGTGTGTGTGTGTGTGTGTGTGTGTGTGTGTGTGTGTGTGTGTGTGTGTGTGTGTGTGTGTGTGTGTGTGTGTGTGTGTGTGTGTGTGTGTGTGTGTGTGTGTGTGCACGTGCGTGCGTGCGTGCTTGCGTGCATGCCCACTGCTTCCACTCTCTCTGTCTGCCTCTTTTTCTCCTCCATGGGGGAATGAGAATCTAAAGCTGCAGACTTTGTGGTGACCGGGCTCTGTATCCTAACTACATTATTCTATTTATATGTGTGGTATAATTCCATTCTCAAACTGTTATGGAATATGGAATATTGTTGAGTCTTGATTCCCCAAAAGGTCAACGGCGACGGGGAGAGATTGAACTCTGTAAGGCCAGTGCACAAACACCTTAGATAGTCTCTATTTTCTCCCTAAAAGAGGTTATTAAGATACATGTGTTCTAAGAAGTAACTATAATTGACAAAGCTAAGGATAAGTACAAATTGGACTTCTAAAATAAGCACAACTAATAATAGTGTTGAATAAATCTACCATTAGACTGGAAAGCTGGTCATGGAATTGAAAGCCAATACTGTGTGTCTTGTTCCTCTGGTTACCAGAGGTGGGGGAGATGACTCTTTTCCCCCCTCTCTGTAAACATTCAAACAATAGACTTTTGCAGCCCCCAGCCAAGGGCTGAATAGGTTGTCAGCCAACTGTTTTGTAGAGAAAGGTCTTAGAAGTTACCCCAAGCTTGGAGGGATGAAGTAATCATCCATTTGCTATTCAACTGTAGATAACACATCCCTGAGAGAGCATTTTGCTACATCACTTCAAAGAGTGTCGTGTGTTCCTGCAAGACACAGAGGAAACGCCTGTAACCAAGAGGCTCCTCCTGTCTTGCTAGAACAGATGAAAATAGCTTTTGTTTAAAACGTAGTTTTAAGGTAAATAGACATTAAATACTGTACCTCAAAATATCAGTAAAATACAGACCTTTTAATTTCAGTCAGTTTAAAACAACGTTGGCCGTTTTTAGACTCATTAAAGGATAAGTTAGATAACAAAACCTAGTTTGGATTAAAGAAACCGTTGCAAGTAGACTTAAAATACTTGGAGAATAGTCAAATAACCTGTTACTTGAAATATAGAAAAATAGATTCCTTTGTTCTGGTTAAAAACAACCAATAGGGCTAAACACAGTTCCTAAATACCTATTAAAACTAGGAAAAGACTTACAGTCACGGTTTAAGTCTTGTCATAACTAATCTTTAATCTATTAGTCAGTAAAATGAAATGCTGTATACTTTAAAAACGTTAAAACAGAACAGTACTTTTGTGCTTAAAAATAGCCAGGACTACCTCTAGATTCAAATAATACTACTTCTAAAATGGCCGCTATGAGCCTTAGCCAATCAGGATGTAGAGCTCCGCCCCCTGACGAATCAGGTCGTCGTTCTCTCAGGGGCGGGGTTTAACCATTAAAACAGACTGCAAAATAGACAGACAGAGAGAAGCTTCTGGAAACATTCTATGCACAGCGAGACGGACAGAGGATTGCCTGAAGACACTGCACGAGAATACAATCCCTTTGTCTCCTGGCGACCAGAGAATCAACAAACTGACGGCATTGAAGAATGTAACTGAGGGGTACAATTCCCTGACTGTATTGTTAGATATGATATTTAATACCACTACCTCATGTACTTTAACTTCTGGCCACCCAGTACAAGATATAAGTATGATGAACACTTTCCCACCTGATGAAACGAACCAACACAAATGTACCAAATCGAATATTTAATACAGCAAAAGGTGTATACAACATTCACTTAATTACATTTATGATTTGAAATATTGAATATGCACTTTTATGGCAAATGAGTATTCGTAGGTAAATCAACATTGAATGTCCAATCTCTGGTTGCGCAGGGAGTAAGTATACAACCTGGAATATTTAGGAAACGATAGCGATGGTACTTAAATGATTATAGCTGGATACACTAAGGGGGGGGGGGGGTCCCGCTGGTTGTAAGACAGTAGGAGGGGGGGGTTAGAGAAGCCGCTGGCGGTATCCCATCTGGCCGACGGTGTCTTGGGAGAATCCAAAGTCTTGGACACGGTGCCCACAGAACCTCGGGCCGCAGACGAATACAGCTGGACCCTCTGTGGAACGGTATCTGCCGGTCCACAACGGAGAGACGTGGTGCGACCTCACGTGTAGAGCGCCGCCTCACCTGGAGTCCTCTCCGGGGGGTAATTCCAACACTCGGCAGTGTTGGCCTTTATCCATGGAATAATCAAAGCACACAAAGCATAATCCAAGAGCCGTGGAAGGCTCGCCGTCGTCGGGGTAGAGTAATCCAATATACAGGTCCAGTCGCTCTTGACCCGGAGCTCCTCGGATGCAATCACTACTAGGGGTCTGACCAGCCTGGATAAGCGTCCAGATAACGTCAGGAACGATGGGGGTACTGATAACTGTAGGACTCTAACCGAACGATGCACCATACATAAATAGACTATTATTAGCTTAATAGAATACGTCCAACCCGACGGTATGGTGCCAAACTATGACAATTCAACTATTAATCTACACGATATCTCAATGCCTATTCTGGGCCAAGTAGGCCTTACTACACCGCACGTGCGTCGTGGGGAGGCTTTTGCGTCTGTCACTCTGTTGGAGGGTAAAGAACTGGACTAGAAGAAAGTTCTACTTTACGAGCGCCATATATATATGCGCTATGAACAAATAGTACCATTCGTATTTCGCCCGGCATATTACTGCGCGGAACCGGGGGTTGCCTCGACATGTTAGGCGGCACGATTGAACTTGGACCTAGGGGTATGGCAACCTGGCGCCAGGTTCTCGTCCAATGGTAGAATGAAACTATTATGGGCTGTTTAGTAGAAACGGGGATATTCAATGCATATTGTACAAGGAATATACAGGGGATATCAAACGATATACAAATACAATTAAATATATATATATAAATAAATATACATATTCGGTTTAATCTGATCCTTCACAACAGCCGCCCCCTAATTAGTCCCACCTAATTAGCTAAGCAGAGACAGATTAACCGCACTGTCTTCCACTCAAGGTCCGCTGTAAGGGTCAGTCAACTCACAAAGTCATAGGGTCATGGTCATCATCGATAGTATCTGGGAGTCGGGGCAGTTCTATGAGCCTCGCCACGGGACGTGTGTAGGTGCGCCCTTGGACGAGTACTTCAGCTGCTCGGACCTTGCCATCGGCACCGGTGATCACTTTGCTTACGCGGCCAGCCGGCCACATAGCTCTGGGGAGTGACTGGTCAATAATCATGACGACTGTTCCTTCTGTCAAATTGTCTCTCTCTTTTACCCACTTCTGGCGGGTCTGTAGAGACGGTAGGTAGTGAAGTAGGAAGCTGCTCCAAAACTTGTCAGCTAGTACTTGGCTGTACCTCCACATTCTTCGGCCGTTCGCTTCTTCGGGCCTGTACATTGTCTGGGGTAGCGCGGGGTCCAGCCGCCCCATTAGGAGTGTGTTGGGGGTGACTGGGTCGACATCTGCTACATCACTGGAGACGTAACCGAGGGGCTTTGAGTTCAATACTCCCTCGATCTCCGTGAGGACTGTCATTAGGACTTCCTCCGCTACAGTCTGGGCTCCGAGTACGGCATACAGGGCTGTCTTTATAGAACGTACTTCTCGTTCCCAGGTTCCACCGAAGTGGGGTGCGTTCGGGGGATTAAACTGGAAGTCAATCTGGGCTGGAGCGAGGTGGGTCTTAAGTTCTGGGCCCATAGCTTGGAAGCTCTCTCTCAGCTCTCTTTCTCCACCTTTGAAGTTGGTCCCGTGATCAGACAACAATGTAGACGGTTTTCCTTTCCGTGATATGAATCTCCGGAAGGCCATAAGGAATGAGTCTGTGCTCATGGTCGGAAGGAGCTCGATATGTATCGCTCTGGTGGTCATGCATTTGAATACAATACCCCACCGCTTCTCGGTGCCTCTTCCTCTCTTTATATACAACGGGCCAAAACAGTCCATGCCTGTGGAGTGGAATGGCTTGTCGCCGATTCGGAGGCGACAGGGGGGTAGGTCAGCCATCCGTGGTATGCTGGGCTGCGCGCGCCACTTACGGCAGTCTAGACAGGTTCGCTGGAAGCGCCGTACTGCTTCTCTCCCTTGCAATATCCAATAACGACGTCTGATCTCCGCGAAGACTCTCTCTGCTCCTGCGTGGTGCACATCCTCGTCGTATTTCTTTATGATCAGCTCTGTGACCTTGTGTCGGCTGTTCAAGACGATCGGGTGCTTAATGTCATCTGGTAGATCGGGGGCTCTCCGCAGGCGACCACCCACTCTGATGAGATTATGTGCGTCACTCTCTGGTGCCAGGTGAATCAGTCTGCTGTCTGATGGGACGGGGTTTCCTCCCTGTAGACAGTCTAGCTCATCGGGGAACGAGTCTCTCTGGGCTCGTTGTAGTAGAAGAAGTTCTGCTTCTTCGTAGTCAGCTGCTGACATGTCAGTGGTGGACTGAATCTCTGGGTGGTGCCACAGGAATGTTCTTTGTTGCGCACTCTCTAGGGTAGTGCAGTCATCTATGTTGGGGTCTGTGGAGGCGACAGTGCTCAGTCCACAGAACATAGGCTTCTTGTTCTCAGCCTCCTCGTTACTTGCTTCCCTCGGGGTGGGCGTAGGCCAATCTCCTTCCGGGAGCTGGAGGAATGCTGGTCCGTCACTGTAGATGTTGCGACGGGTTAGGTCATCCAGGGACATTCCCCGGGTGATGACGTCAGCTGGGTTGTGTTTGGTATCCACATACCTCCAGCTTGCTTCTTCCGTTAATTCTTGAATCTCGGTGACTCTGACTCCCACGAAGACTTTGTATCTGCATGAATCAGACTTAATCCATGTGAGTACTGTCGTGGAATCTGACCACAAGATTGTTCTATGCACCGGAATGGTGAGTTCACGTTGGATTAACGTGGCTAGATGCGCTCCTGCGAGGGCTGCGCAGAGCTCTAGACGTGGGATAGATTGTTGCTTACGTGGGGCTATTCTTGAGCGGGCCAGTATGAAAGCAGTGTGTATCTTTCCTCCCATCTCTTGGGCACGCAAATAGGCAACCGATCCGTAGGCTACTTCGGAGGCGTCGCTGAAGACGTGTAGCTCAATCTCGCATGTCTCTGGCCTCACTGTGGATGGGAAGTAGCTGCGGCGTATATTGACACCTGGGAGTGAGCGGAGTTCCGTCTCCCACTCTCTCCATGTTGAGGCAAGGTGTGCGGGTATTGGGTCGTCCCAGCCCTGGTCCTTGTCCCATAGTGCTCGTACAATCATCTTTGCCCTGGTGGTGTAAGGTAGAATACATCCCAACGGGTCATATTGTCTGGCGAGTGTTCTGTACACACTCCGTCTGGTGGTCGGTATCGCCGCCGACCTTCCTTGCTCTGGAGCCAAGGGTTTGTGTCTATAGTGGAGCGAGTCTGTTTTGAAGCGCCAGACTAATCCTAGTGTCATTTCTTGGGCTTCTCCTGGGATTGTCGCCATCCAGGTCTCGCTGCTGGCAGCCTTGTCTGCGGAGGAGAGGCTGCGCAATACGTGCGGGTCACTGCTGGCCCACTGCCTGAGATCAAAGCCTCCTTTGATTAGGGAGGCGCGTAACTTGATTAGGAGAGCCTCGGCTTCTTCTTGAGTCGAGACGCTTTGTAGACAGTTGTCCACGTAGAAACTGTTCTTCACACTGTGTTGGACCTCTTCATCTGCTGCTGGGTCCTCTGTGACGTGTTTCTGTAGTGCAAAGGTAGCACAGCACGGGCTGCATGTGGTTCCGAAGGGGAGTACTTCCCACTGGTAGATGGATGGGTTCTCATCTCCGATCTTCTCTCTCCATAGGAACCGTAGCAGAGGCTTGTCCTCCTCTACTAGTCTCACCTGCAAGAACATCCCTTTGATATCCCCGCTTATAGCCACCTTGTCCTGGCGGAAGCGCAGTAGCACGCCTAGTAGGGAGGGGCCGAGTGTGGGGCCGGGCAAGAGCTCTTTATTCAGATTTTGGGATCCGATCTGGTAGCTGCAGTTAAACACAATGCGATCCTTGCCATTGTGATGGACCTTGTGATGCGGCACGTACCATGATTCGGTCGTCTGATCGGCCTCTTTAATGTCAATCTTTGTTACGTGTCCCGCTGTGATTAGCTTCTCAATCTCAGCTCGGTACACACTCTGTTGAGCGGGGTCTTTGGCTAGGCGCCGCTCTGTGTTCAGTAGATAGCGCTCCGTGGCGTCTTTCTTTGCGTGAAAGGGGGGCATTCCCACTTGCCTCAGGAGTGGAGTTGCGTATCTCATCACTCCGCCGACTGTGACTCTCTTTGTCCCCTGCTCGAGTAGGTTGATGGCGTAAATGTCTTCTTTAGAGCGAATGTCTTTCTTTTCGTTCTTAAAGGGCATTGTCTCTAGGGTCCATAGCCTCTCGACATGCTGCAGGAGAGTGGTGTCTTCTTCTGTCGTTCTGGAGTGGAAGCAGCTAGTGGCTGCTGTTCGGTTGAGAGATTTAGCGAGGGGGCCTTGCAATGTCCATCCTAGGCGGGTCTCGACTGCTGCAGGACAGCCTCGGGGGCCTGTATGGACCCGGTCAATCGGGACTATGAGTTCTGCATGGTCGGAGCCTATCAACAGGGTCGGGGTAGCGCCGTCTATGAGCGGGATAGGTAATTGACGCAGGTGCACATATTTATCCATCAACTTGGTGACAGGGTAGGTGTTGTGAAGGGCCAGATTAAACCGAATATATATATTTATTTATATATATATATTTAATTGTATTTGTATATTCTCTAATATTCCCTGATATCCCTTGTATATTCCTTGTACAATATGCATTGAATATCCATTCTAGCCTACTGAACATCCCATAATAGTCTCCATTCTACTATTGGTCGAGACCTTGGTGCCAGGCTGCCATACCCCTCAGACCCAGTTCAAACGTACCGCTCCACATGTACGAACAAGTCCTAGTTCCGCGTAGGAATCTGGCTACCGCACCACTAATGGGACTATTTGTTCATAGTGCGTATATATACTGCGCTACTAAAGTAGGACTTTCTTTTCAGTCCAGTTTCTTACCCTCCAATAGAGTCACAGACGTGTCGCTTGAGCGACGGTACCAGATTGCAGACGCTTTCACCAGCCAAGAAATAGGACTGTCGCGGTACACATACCCCGTCGCCAAGCTGATGGAGAAATATGCACATCTGCTCAAGTTACCGATCCCGCTCATAGACAATGCTATGCCGACCCTGTTGATAGGCTCCGACCATGCAGACCTCATTGTCCCGATAGACCGGGTTCATACCGGACCCCGAGGCTGTCCTGCAGCAGTCGAGACCCGTTTGGGATGGACTCTCCAAGGCCCGCTCGCCAAATCTCTCAACCGAAGTACAGCCACTAGATGTCTCCACTCCCGAGTCAAAGAGGGAGAAACCGCACTCCTGCAACACGTAGAGCGGCTATGGACCTTGGAACAAATGCCCTTTAAGAACGGAAAGAAAGACATTCGCTCTAAAGATGACATTTACGCAATTCACCTCCTCGAGACAGGGACCAAGAGAGTCCCGGTCAACGGCGTGTTGAGATACGCCACGCCACTCCTGCGGCGAGAAGGAATGCCTACTTTCCACGCCAAGACAGACGCCACAGAACGGTACCTGCTGAACACGGAGCGGCGCTTAGCCAAGAACCCCGCCCAAGAGAGTGTATACCGCGCTGAGATTGAGAAGCTCATCACAGCGGGACACGTCACAAAGATGGACATTAAAGAGGCTGACCAGACCACTGAATCGTGGTACGTGCCCCACCACAAGGTCCATCACAACGGTAAAGACAGCATAGTATTTAACTGCAGCTACCAGATCGGATCCCAAGATCTGAATAAAGAGTTACTGCCCGGTCCCACACTCGGCCCCTCCCTACTCGGCGTTCTACTCCGCTTCCGCCAGGAAAAGGTGGCCATCAGCGGGGACATTAAAGGAATGTTCCTGCAGGTGAGATTAGTAGAGGCGGACAAGCCCCTGTTACGGTTCCTATGGAGAGAGAAGCCAGGAGATGAGCACCCAGCCATCTACCAATGGGAAGTCCTCCCCTTCGGAACGACGTGCAGCCCCTGCTGTGCGACATTTGCACTACAGAAACATGTAGCAGAGGACCCAGCAGCGGACGAAGAGGTCAGACACAGCGTAAAGAACAGCTTCTACGTAGACAACTGTCTACAAAGCCTTTCAACCCAGGAAGAAGCCGAGGCTCTCCTGATTAAACTCCGCGCCTCATTGATCAAAGGCGGCTTTGATCTCAGGCAGTGGGCCAGCAGCGATCCGCAAGTACTGCGCAGCCTCTCCTCCGAGGACAAGGCAGCCAGCAGCGAGACCTGGATGGCTACAATCCCGGGAGAAGCCCAGGAGATGACCCTGGGATTGGTGTGGCGATTCAAAACAGATTCGCTTCACTACAGACACAAGCCCCTGACTACGGAGCAGGGAAGGCCGGCGGCGGCGCCGACCACCAGACGGAGTGTGTACACAACACTCGCCCGACAATATGACCCGCTAGGATGTATTCTACCGTACACCACCAGGGCAAAAATGATTGTACGAGCATTGTGGGACAAGGACCAGGGCTGGGACGACCCCATTCCCGCACACCTTGCATCCACCTGGAGAGAGTGGGAGATGGAGCTCCACTCACTCCCAGGCGTTAATATGCGCCGAAGCTACTTCCCACCCACGGTGAGGCCAGAGACATGTAAAATGGACTTACACGTCTTCAGTGACGCCTCAGAGGTCGCATACGGATCAGTAGCCTACTTGCGGGCCCAAGACCAGGGGGGAGAGATCTACACAGCATTTGTCCTCGCCCGCTCGAGAATAGCCCCACGCAAGCAACAATCTATCCCACGTCTAGAGCTCTGCGCAGCCCTAGCCGGAGCGCACCTAGCCACGCTCATCCAACGTGAGCTCACCATACCGGTGTCTAGAACAATCCTGTGGTCAGATTCCACGACGGTACTCGTCTGGATCAAATCGGACTCATGCAAGTACAAAGTCTTCGTGGGAGTCAGAGTCACCGAGATTCAAGACTTAACCGAAGAGTTAACCGGAGAAACAGAGTGGTGCTACGTTGATACAAAACAGAACCCAGCTGACGTCATCACCCGGGGGATGCCCCTGGATGACCTCACCCGTCGCAATGTCTACAGTGACGGCCCCGCATTCCTAAGACTCCCGGAAGGACAGTGGCCCATGCCTATCCCGAGGGAAGCAAGTCCAGAGGAGGTGGAAAATAAGAAGTCTGTGTTCTGTGGATTGAGCACCGTAGCCTCCACCGACCCTAACATAGACGATTGCACGTCCATAGAGAGTGCACAACAAAGAACATTCCTGCGGTACCACCCGGAGTGCAAGTCCCCCGCTGATATGTCAGCAGCTAACTACGAGGAAGCAGAATTGCTTCTACTGCAGCGAGCCCAGAGAGACTCGTTCCCCGATGAATTGGCCTGTCTACAGGGAGGAAAGCCCGTCCCATCCGACAGCAGATTAATTCATCTGGCCCCCGAGAGCGACGCTCATACCCTCATCAGAGTCGGTGGTCGCCTACGCAGAACCCCCAACACACTCCTGATGGGGCGGCTAGATCCTGCATCACCCCAGACAATGTACCGGCCTGAAGAAGCGAACGGCCGACGAATGTGGAGGTACAGCCAAGTATTAGCCGACAAGTTTTGGAACAGTTTCCTACTGCACTACCTACCGTCTCTACAGACCCGCCAGAAGTGGGTAAAGGAGAGAGACAATTTGACAGAAGGAACAGTCGTCATGATTATTGATCAATCACTGCCCAGAGCTATGTGGCCGGCCGGCCGCGTAAGCAAAGTGATCACCGGTGCCGACGGCAAGGTCCGAGCAGCTGAAGTGCTCGTCCAGGGTCGCACTTACACCCGTCCCGTGGCAAGGCTCATAGAACTGCCTCGACTCCCAGACACAATCGATGATGACCATGACCCTACAACCCTATGACTTTGTGAAGTTGACTGACCCCTACAGCAAACCCTTATGTGTAAATAGACAACGCGATTAATCTGTCTCTGTTTAACTGATTAGGTCTGGGACCTATTCAGGGGGTGGCTGTTGTGAAGGGCCAGATTAAACCGAATATATATATATTTATTTATATATATATATTTAATTGTATTTGTATATTCTCTAATATTCCCTGATATCCCTTGTATATTCCTTGTACAATATGCATTGAATATCCATTCTAGCCTACTGAACATCCCATAATAGTCTCCATTCTACTATTGGTCGAGACCTTGGTGCCAGGCTGCCATACCCCTCAGACCCAGTTCAAACGTACCGCTCCACATGTACGAACAAGTCCTAGTTCCGCGTAGGAATCTGGCTACCGCACCACTAATGGGACTATTTGTTCATAGTGCGTATATATACTGCGCTACTAAAGTAGGACTTTCTTTTCAGTCCAGTTTCTTACCCTCCAATAGAGTCACAGACGTAAAGCCTCCCCGCGACGCCACGTGTGGGAGTAAGGCCAAGTTCGCCTACCATCGGTATTGAGACATCGTGTATATTAATATTTGAATAGTCATATTTGGCACTATATCGTCGAGTTGGACGTAGTCTATTAAGCTAATAATAGTCTGTTAATATATAGTGCTTCGTGCGGTGAGAATACTACCGTAGTCAGTACCCCATCGTTTCGGGCAGAGAACTGGCTGCTTACCCAGGGTGGTTGACCCCATGTGAAGCTGCACCCGAGGAGCCCCAGAGCCGACGAGCGAGTGGACCTGTATACCGGATTATTCTACCGACATAATCCCAGGCACGGATTATGCTTTGTATACTTTGATTATTCCATGGATAAAGACCCCCGACACTGCCGTGTGTTGGAACCCCCCCCCCTGGAGAGGACGCAAGGTGAGGAGACGCTCTGCAAGACGAGGTCGCTTCACGTCTCTCCCCCGTGGACCGGAGAGAGCCGGCCCACAAAGAGTCCACCTGCTTTCATCTGTGGTCCAAGGATCGCCGGCGCATTGAACGGCACTACAGTGGGTTCACCTGGGATACCCTTGGCCGGACGAGGCAGCCGGATTCTACCCCCCCCCCCCCCCCTCCTACTCCTGTCGGCTTACAAGCGACCGGATTAACCCCCTCTAGTGTATCTAGTATATAATCATTAAAGTATCATTGCTGTTATTCCTTAACTATTCCAGGTCGTATATTTACCACCTGCGCCTTCAGAGATTGGACATTCTCTATTGATATACCGACGAATACTCTTTGCCATAAAAGTGCATACTATTTCAATTCATAAATGTAATTAAGTGATTAAGTGCTTGTTCTACACACCATCGCTGTGTAGAAATAAAGACCTGTTTCGACTTCGTACATTTGTGTTGGATCCGTTTCATCTACGTGAGAGTGTTTATGATAATATATTTATGCTGTGTACTGGGTGGCCGAATATTAAGTACAAAGGTAGTGGTAGTAAGTATCATATCTAGTAATACAGTCAGGGAATTGTACCCCTCAGTTACAGTAGGTGTACTGTGATAGTCCTATTTCTTGGCTGGTGAAAGCATTTGTGATCTTGTACCGTCGCTCTGGCTGCCCGTTGGCTGCGATAGTGAAGGAGACATTCTCGCCCTTTATCGTCTTTAAATCTCTTCTTATTGTCCGAATCGTCATTTCGTTCTTGCTCCCCCGCAGTCCCAGCTGAGTCGCAGCGGAGGCGAGCAGAAGGGTCTTCTCTGACCCGTCATCAAGGACGGCGTAAGTGTCCATGACTTTATCCTGGTAGCTCAATGTCACACGGACTACCTTTAAGAGCACTTGAGCTCCGTTGCTGCTGGCGGGGTCAATGTACATGACACTTGCCTTGGTGCCGCTCCGTGGTGCAGGTATAGGCCGTCTTCCGTTACTATCGTGTAGTATATCTAGATGGGCTCCATCGCACCGGCTGCACCTTTTCTTTAGGCGGCATTCGGCTGCCATGTGGGGCCGCGCACATCGATAACAGCGCCGGTTGGACTTTATCCATTGGCTCACTTCTTCTGCATTCATCTTTGTGAATGAGTCACATTGTGACAGCCAGTGTTCTTTCTCACAGTAGGGACACGCTATCTTCCACTTCTCCTTTCTCGAGGGGGTGCTGTGACTCTTACTGCTCGGTACTGACTCTGATTGGTGCATGACAGTCACCGATCTTCTTCCATCACTTATTCTCCTGGGTCCCTCTCTGGAGCTTGGCGTGCTCCGCCCGAAGGTGTCCAGTCGTAAGCTGCTGACCTCTCTCGCCAGGAAGTCGGCCAGATCAAGGAGGGATGGCTCGGGGCCGTCGGGATCTCGGTAGTCCCTCTGCCGCCGAAAGCGCTCCTGTCTTGCGGGTGGCAGCTTCTCCAAAATCCTCTCAACGTTAGAGTTGGCGTACAGCTCATGCATGCCCTTCTCCCGTTGAGCTCCCAGCATCCCCACCAGGGACTGCACTTTGATTGACAGGTCGTCTAGTGAGCGATTGTCTGTGGCTGGGGGTAGGCGGTCAATATGCCTTATCTCCTGGATTACGTAATCCCATATACGTCCATATCTCTGATCCAGCGCTGCAAGGGCCGCTGTGTATGGGGTCGAGGAGGTAGCATAGGCTAGCGCTATATTGTGCGCTCGCGGTACTTTCAGGTGCTTCAATAATATTGCATACTTGTGGCGTTCATCAGCGACATCCACCATCATTGTCTCTAAGCACATCCGGAGCTCCGTGTACTGTGCTCGACTCTCATAGGCGAAGTCTGGGAATGACGGCGTGGCGTTGTATGACGCCGTGGATGGCTGATACATCGGCGAGCGTTGGGGGAGAGACCTCCTGGGCGAGTCCCCTCTTGCGCCTCGCTGTGGGCTGGTACTGGCAGGGTACCATGGCCCGCTGTTCCAGGTACTGTTCCTCGGGGCTGGTCGTGCGTCGTGCTCACCCGTGAATAGAGTCGGGGGTCTGTAGCGCAGCGCCGCGGGGGTATAGCCTGGACTGTATGGGACCTCCTGGTCCGGTGGAGTACTGTGCTGTCGTCGGGCTTGGTTCTCCTCTTCTCCCTCTTCTTCTTCTATCAAATCTTCCAGATCCTGTAATCGTTTATTTAGCTTCTCCGCAGTGTAGGCCGCTCCTTCCTTGTAGCTGGGTCTCGCTTGGACCGGTATGGGAAGGGGATCTGCAGGGGGTCTAGACTCGGTCTGTTGGTCAAGTTCAGGGTCGCTTGCTCGTTGCGGTGACGCTGCTCTTGACTGTTGTCTCGACGAGTTCCTTGAGCCCCTGGCGGAGGGAGAGGGAGTTGTCCTTTTGATCAGCTGCTCTATTAGTTGCGCTTGTAGTCTGTCGCGCTCTGCGTCTCTTTGGGCACCGGCAGTGGCGCGCTGGGCGTCGGCCCGGTCTCTTGCCATATTCTCTTCCATCTGGAAGCGTCTCATCTCCAGACATGTGCGCTGTTCTTCGCTCCGTTGCTGCGCTTGGAGGTGTTCGCGCTCGCCAAGCATCTGTGCTTGGAGCCGATCACGCTCGGCGGAGGCTGTCAGGCTGACGAGGAACGCCTGTTGTAGTGTCCTCTCCGCTTCGTTGGGGGAAGGCGGTAGTGGAGGTGAGCCGCTCCTGCGTGAGCTGCTCCTGGGGGTACTCGTTGGGGAGTCCTGGAGCTCTAGTTCCTCGGCGCTCTCCTCCTCTTCCTCCGTGCAGAGTTCTCTCTCTGTAGGGTTGTCTTCCTCCCGGGGCTTGTCGGGGACTACTTCTTTAGTAGTGGCGGGGGGTAGAGGCATGTCAATTCCCTCCTGGTCCCCACCGTGGGCTTGGTCAGTTACATTAGGACCTACTAGGGCCTCTGTGGTCGGGGAAACCTGGTCGTTAAGGTCAGACATAATTTTACTTTCTACTTTTACCACGTTTACCGTTTGTCGAAGGCTAGGTAGTTGACTGACAGTGTAAGCCTCTAAGTACTGAGGTGTCTGTCGTCTGCGCCGCGGGCGTTCTAGGTTAGGAGGATCGTTTCGTGGAGTGTTCATCATAGGCCATTTCGATATTAATAACACTATATTAATATTACACTAGTTACCCTCCGGCTCGAAGGACCAATTGTAACTGAGGGGTACAATTCCCTGACTGTATTGTTAGATATGATATTTAATACCACTACCTCATGTACTTTAACTTCTGGCCACCCAGTACAAGATATAAGTATGATGAACACTTTCCCACCTGATGAAACGAACCAACACAAATGTACCAAATCGAATATTTAATACAGCAAAAGGTGTATACAACATTCACTTAATTACATTTATGATTTGAAATATTGAATATGCACTTTTATGGCAAATGAGTATTCGTAGGTAAATCAACATTGAATGTCCAATCTCTGGTTGCGCAGGGAGTAAGTATACAACCTGGAATATTTAGGAAACGATAGCGATGGTACTTAAATGATTATAGCTGGATACACTAAGGGGGGGGGGGGTCCCGCTGGTTGTAAGACAGTAGGAGGGGGGGGTTAGAGAAGCCGCTGGCGGTATCCCATCTGGCCGACGGTGTCTTGGGAGAATCCAAAGTCTTGGACACGGTGCCCACAGAACCTCGGGCCGCAGACGAATACAGCTGGACCCTCTGTGGAACGGTATCTGCCGGTCCACAACGGAGAGACGTGGTGCGACCTCACGTGTAGAGCGCCGCCTCACCTGGAGTCCTCTCCGGGGGGTAATTCCAACACTCGGCAGTGTTGGCCTTTATCCATGGAATAATCAAAGCACACAAAGCATAATCCAAGAGCCGTGGAAGGCTCGCCGTCGTCGGGGTAGAGTAATCCAATATACAGGTCCAGTCGCTCTTGAACCGGAGCTCCTCGGATGCAATCACCACTAGGGGTCTGACCAGCCTGGATAAGCGTCCAGATAACGTCAGGAACGATGGGGGTACTGATAACTGTAGGACTCTAACCGAACGATGCACCATACATAAATAGACTATTATTAGCTTAATAGAATACGTCCAACTCGACGGTATGGTGCCAAACTATGACCATTCAACTATTAATCTACACGATATCTCAATGCCTATTCTGGGCCAAGTAGGCCTTACTACACCGCACGTGCGTCGTGGGGAGGCTTTTGCGTCTGTCACTCTGTTGGAGGGTAAAGAACTGGACTAAAAGAAAGTTCTACTTTACGAGCGCCATATATATATGCGCTATGAACAAATAGTACCATTCGTATTTCGCCCGGCATATTACTGCGCGGAACCGGGGGTTGCCTCGACATGTTAGGCGGCACGATTGAACTTGGACCTAGGGGTATGGCAACCTGGCGCCAGGTTCTCGTCCAATGGTAGAATGAAACTATTATGGGCTGTTTAGTAGAAACGGGGATATTCAATGCATATTGTACAAGGAATATACAGGGGATATCAAACGATATACAAATACAATTAAATATATATATATAAATAAATATACATATTCGGTTTAATCTGATCCTTCACAACAAAGAAGATCATTCTTTTTAACTGCTTTTGATTAGTCTGATATCAGTGGTCGGTGGCATAGTACCGGAGTACACTTATATCATTGCACAATTCCATTTTAATTGAATCAGAGTAATTTTTGTACCTTTTGATTTTGAAATAAACCAAACTCTGGGAAATAGAAACCTCTCCTTTTGATTCCTGTTCCTCCGCCGTGCAACAACAGTGCTTTTAGTAACAGACTTAGGGCTATAGAACACAACGCAGAGTAGAGTAATTATACAATCAGAAAGCTCGAGTCTGATTCCGATAGATGGTGCTTGTGACTGTGGCTGGAACGTACATTTTTCGGCATACGGACAAGAAGCTCGTGGCTCTTCAGCGCCTGACGATCGGGATCGCATCACCAGACGTTCTACAAATCTACGTTAATCAGGTGAGTGAGACACGAGGCCATTATGCCGACAGCGGGGCGCTCCAGGTCGGATGGGGTTGTTGATAGGACCCGCAATAGCTCAGTTTGCGTCGCCGGTGCAGAGAAGTCTGTCTCGGTGGATGCAATAATGTGAGGCGGGGTACAGCGTAACGTTCGATAATGTCATAATGTGAAGGGTCAATTTTAAGCGGGAATCTTAGTAGGTTACTCGTAATTGACGGAAGCATACTGCGTTCTATGTCGTTGCCGAAAATGTGTGGCGTTTTGGAAGTGCTAGTGAACATTCTGAATTAACAGCCAGGCCGCTGGTCTTTTTCAGGAGTTGTAAGGTAAGGGAAGTCGTTTTTTTCATGTAA
Source organism: Notolepis coatsorum (assembly GCF_963971535.1). Taxonomy (NCBI): domain Eukaryota; kingdom Metazoa; phylum Chordata; class Actinopteri; order Aulopiformes; family Paralepididae; genus Notolepis; species Notolepis coatsorum. The sequence goes on from NC_140166.1 coordinate 90,664,642, forward strand.
TGTACAGCGAGTGTGTTTGATGTGTGTTAATGGCCTGGAACATCATGCCTCCGTCGAATGTCGCCTCTCAAGCGGCAGACACTGGGGCATAGCATGTCGGGCATAACGCCCGACATTTTAATGACATTTTAATGAAATAAGGAATCAAATAAGCGGAAGTTTTGAACCGGAAGTCGTTCTAAGCTAAACTAGAAAAATGGCGGACACTGACGGTGGGGTCAAACTAGCAATTGCATGGCCTATGTATGATGTAATGTTGTTGTATTGTTTAATCTGTAAACTAGCGCTTAATGGGATTAGAGTTATGTTGCGGGGTAGAACTGTGTTGCGCTAACGTCGTGGTGTGTTGTGCCACTCGTAACAACGGGACAATAGGCCGTTTAGGGGACGTTATTACGGTGGTGTGGACGATGCTAAGCTAAGCTAACTAGCCGCGCTAGGCTATCGGGAAATAACATGGTTGGGCTAAGCTAATTGAGCTAGCAATGCTAAGCTGACGGAGCTAAAGTTGCTAAGCTAACGAAGTTAATGGTGCTAAGCTAACAAAGCTAATATGCTAAGCTACCTATGCTAACGACGTAGCATGGTGGAACTCTCGGTAAATCTCGCGATATGCTACTAAGGCGAATTCACATGTAAACAGGAAGCGCGACCATTTTGAACAGGAAGCGCGACCATTTTGGAAAATTTTCGTTTTTTATCGTTTTTTACGTTTTGCATGATGGCGGTTGAAGAACGAATGTATGTACATAACTGGTTAGCAATCTATATCAATTGTTGGCCCAGTATGATGGCAGTGGTGGGGAAAAACGGGACAGATGAGTCTGTTTTGTTTGTGACTGAAGGAACTGTTTTAAGCTGGTGGTAAGCAGTGTATGGGGTGGTAGATACAAGGGGTGTTTGTTTAAAGATGCAGTAGGGTGCGGCAGAGGCCAGGTTAGGTTTCCATTCAAAGCTGCTCTTGGTTTTCATTTTGTTCTTTCACTTATAATGTGATGTCTTTAATATCACGGTAGCGTAAGGGTTAAGGTTAAGTAGATTGATAGCTGGTTAGATTGTTAAGCAGTAATAGTTATTGATAGTGTAGTATAGTCTGTTAGTAAGATGTAGGAGGATGTGGAATCCTGTCTTCTTCCTCCTCTCCCTGACCCCCCTCCTTCGTTTCCGTCTCTCCCCCCCTCTCCCCCCTCTCCCTCCCTCCCTCCCTCCCTCCCTCCCTCCCTCCCTCCCTCCCTCCCTCCCTCCCTCCCTCCCTCCCTCCCTCCCTCCCTCCCTCCCTCCCTCCCTCCCTCCCTCCTTCCTTTCTCCCCCTCCCACTCCGCCTCCTTCTCCTTCTCTCACTCCCTCTCTTTCTCTCTCTCTCTCCCTCTGTCTCTCTAATTCCCTCCCTCCTTCCTTTCTCCCCCTCCCACTCCCCCTCCTTCTCCTTCTCTCTCTCCCTCTCTTTCTCTCTCTCTCCCTCTCTCTCTCTCTCTCTAATTCCCTCCCTCCTTCCTTTCTCCCCCTCCCACTCCCCTTCCTTCTCCTTCTCTCTCTCCCTCTCTTTCTCTTCTCTCTCTCCCTCTCTTTCTCTCTCTCTCTCCCTCTCTGTCTCTCTCTCATGCACTGCCTTACTCTCTCTCTCTCTTTTTCTCCCTTGTCACAGGGATGACATTGATATCTAAGTTGACTTGCTATTTGATATTCAATTATAGTATTATGTTTTCAATGTAAGGGCGATGTAATAGGTAGAATTGGAGTTTAGTTTAAGAACAAATGGGGTAGCACAGGTGTGCAATTGGGAGTGCAATGGGGTACAGTGGTACGCTTATTCTTTTTCTTACCCCCCTTCTTTCATTTTCTCTCTCTCTCTCCCTCTCTCTATTGATTAAGTTCAGTATGCCTAGTGGCTCATACAAGTTATGTATACAGTTGAGTTCAGACTAGGTTAGGTATGGTAGTTTACAATGATACGAGCTCTCTACGCTCTCTCTTTCTTTCCTTTTCTCCTTTTTGGTAGCTGCCTTTACGATTGGGGCTTAGGTGTATAGTGTGGACTTGTTTATTTATTTATTGGTGTCTCCTGTTTATGTGCTGGATCAAGTAGTATTGAATAGTCTGTAGGTTGATTCTTGTTCGGGGTTTAAGTGAACAGGGTGTATATATTTTTTCATTTAGACAAGGTACTAGCTCCATACTCACTTTTAGATTTTTTAGCATAGGTTTGTGCGGGGAGGTGTTGTTATGGCGAATGTGGAATCTGGGTGCTGTGTAGGTGCTACCCGTCTGAGTACGTGTATGGTGGGATGATGTTTGTAATATTCCTTATAAAGGGAGCCGAGGGTTTTTTCATTCAGGATCGATACTGAGGCGAAAAGGCTTTGGGCTGGGTAGTGGCAAGCCGTTGGAAAGTCAAGGGTCTGTGAGAATATTGCTGTGGTATAGTGCTGGGGTCTATGAGTTTATGACATGGACAGCTGGACACTGTGCAACTAGGGTGACCAGGTGTCCCCCTTTTGGTTGTACTGTCCCACCATTTGACCAAATGTCCCACGTCCCTCATATTGAGAGGATGTCCCTCTTTTCGAAGCCAAAAAAAACATGCGTCTAAAAGCCCCTCCCTACAGACAGTAAACGTAGCAACCCGCCTCTTGTCCACACACATTGCTCTGATTGGTTATAGTACTTTAGCGCGCTGCTTGCCTGCTTGTGACGTGACTGAGGGGGCTTTCACACTCAGCCTTTTGTATCGAATCACCGTCCCGGAGCACGGGGGGCAGTGTTCTCACTCACCCCTTTTGGGGTGCGAAACGGCGCTGAATCGTTTCACCCCCCGCTGAACGGGATCAGCTGGCAGAGGTGGTCTCGGGGTCGGTCCCGGGAGAACGGGGGGTGTGGCTTTGCGAGCTTGTACCTTTTCACGGGCGTGGCGCCTGGTGCTGACATAACGTCATAAATTTTGTTTGCCATTGCTATGTCTATACATTGTTCGAATGCATTTATTTCTATTAGACCAGTGGTGCCCAACCAGTCGGCCGTGGTCGACCAGTAGATCGCTCAAAACGCTCAAAAGCGGACTCTACAACACCATCCATTCGTGATAAAATGGGGTGGGTTATATTGACAAGGCTTGACAACAGAGGTTCAAATATAACTTCATATTTATTGGCAATTTGTTCATTTTATATCAACATCCAGAGTCCGCAGTCGTGTTAAGACATTCCCGTTTACATTTTCGGTCGACCAGTAGATCAATGACATTCAATATAATCGATGCGAGCAATGTTACTAGTATGTTGCATGTAGTAACGTTAGCGTTAGCCGTTAGCTTAGCGTTATTGTTAACCCTGCAAAACAATCAAAAGCGGACTCTACAACAGAGTTCCATTCGTGAGAAAAGGGGGGTGGGTTATATTGACAAGGCTTGACAACAGAGGTTCAAATATAACTTCATATTTATTAGTTATTTGTTTCTTTATATCAACATCCATTCTCCAGTCTCCGTGTTAACACTTCCTGTGTTTACATTTCGAGCGTGACATCATCGACTACGGCAAGCTTACAAGCTCAAAACGCAAACCGTAAACAAAACCCAGAACGCACCCAGACTGAAGTGTGTACACAAACTAGAGGGGGGAGAGGGGGGGGGGGAGTTTGCATCAGATCTCGGCACGGGCAGAACGGAACGAAATAGAAACGAATAGAGTGAGTGAGAAAGGGCCCTGAGACTGAGTCGAGACGCTACCTCATATCGCAAATCTGATTGGTCAAAAAAACACAACAACATTACAAGCAAACTAGTTCAAGATGGAAAGCAGTAAAAAGAAACTGACCTGCAGTTACAACCAAGACTGGCAAACGACACATGACTGGGTGAGGCAGATGGCAGGAAATCCGCAGCAGGCTTTCTGTGTTTTGTGTCATAGTTCGTTTTCAATTGCGCATGGAGGAGAATACGACTTGAAGCGCCACAGTGGACGTGAGTCTCACTTGAAAGTGGCTCACCAAAAAGAAACATCCAGATCTATGGATACGTTTCTTTTAAAACCAAACAATGATAGCCAGACGGACAAGGTCACTGCAGCTGAGATAACAAGTGTCTATCACACAGTACAACACTCCCATTCATACAGGTCAGCCGACTGTGGTAACCTTTAACCTTTGATTTAAATCTATTCGGTGAAGACCATGGCAGTTATTCTAATATAGAAACACAATTTATTTGTATTATAATTTTTGTATTATACTACACTGTTTTCCCTAGTTCTGTGTTAACAGGGAATATCAAACACAAGACATTCCTGTCAAGTGATGACGTTTGAATATTTAAAACAGATGTTAGGTGGTATTTCATTTGTATTTATTTTGATTTAACCTTTAACCTTTGATTTAAATCTATTCAGTGAAGACCATGGCAGTTATTCTAATAAAAAAATTTACATTATCTATCTGTCCCACTTTGTCCCACTTTGTCCCACCAAAATCTTACTGTTGTCCCACTTTGTCCCACCAAAGTCCCACTTTTGGACTTTTTGCATCTGGTCACCCTATGTGCAACGCACGGGGATTCAGTGGTATAAGTCACTGACATTTTTTTTTTCCCTTGTGAGATGTTGGTGGATGTAGACAACACCATGGCCGCCTAGTTATAGTTGAAAGTGGGGGTGCACATTTTTTTTTTTTTTTTTTATAATTTTTTTTTTTATTTATTTTTTTGACAAGGGGTGGTTTGGAGGGGGTCCGGCACGACCCCCTCCATGGCAGAGTTTTTTTTTTATTTAATGAACCTGTACGTGCAATTTCCTGCAATATAGATCCTTCAATCTTGACCAATAAAGCTGCTCTTTTCACTATAAAACTCAGTTTATATTGCAGTATGATAGCCAATTACTATAATAATAATAATATATTAATATATATATATACTGTATATACACTGTATATTGATTTTTCGCTCATTCATTTTTATTAAATCAATCTCCTTTCAAATAGGCCAAGTTTTTAATAAGAAAGAGAAAAAAGATATATTTCCATTACCTGTAAATCTTGTGTCTTTTTCTCTCCTTCTCTGCCTCCTCCCTGAGTCTGCAGTGCACAATCATGACATCGATATCAAAAAAAAAAAAAAAAAAGTAAAAAAACAAAAAAATTGAGGCCCCTCGTCACTATAGGCCCACGGGCCGCGGCCGTCGTTAATACGGCCCTGCTCGTCTGCCATATAGATAGCGTTAACGTTTGCAAATGAAGTCAACGTCATCCAGCTCACAGTGCCTCACACCACATATCTAGATAACGTTAGCTAGCGGCTAGCACTAAAGCTAACGCCAACCAGAGAGGGAAACGTTATTATTATTTATTCGAGGAAACCGTATGACCAGATCGCAATTCGGGACCGTGAAACACTTTTATTGTATTGCGTGGTAGAACCGTAGTCCGTAGAAGTTCTACTACCACTCAATAGTAACTTATGTCTAACATAATCCTTTTATTTGAACAACTTACTGGAAAAGCCTGCCTGCCTGCCTGCCACCAATATTATGACACACTCTGTGGGCTTTGATTTACACTCACAGCCTACCCGCTGCAGCCGTGCAGCCAGACTGCAGCGCTGTGTGCTGAAGGTCTACGCGCTGGAGATGGGAGGTACTGGATCAAACCATAATGGGGCAGGGGGGGGGGGGGTTCGCAATCTTTGGAAACTTAAAAACTTGTTATTAAGTGTCATTGCGTATTATTAATTTGATTGAAATTACGTAGTTATGGTTAGATTTATATATATATATATTATATTATATATCATATTTCATATGATCAAAAAGTGGTGGAGCAAGATCATAACCTTGCTCCCCCAAGTTCAATAGTGGGAGAGCAGCCGCTCCCGGTGCTCAATGGGCCAGGCGGCTATGGACAACACCGAACGTTTTTGGTGTTGAGGGGGGAGATGTGGTTATCAATTATGATGTGAATAATGTTATGTGAAGTGTGATGTAAGATAGGAATACATTTTAGACTTTCTCAGATAGAAATAATTACAGCTACACATAGAAGGAAATGTTAAAATTAGATCTACACATTAAGCTGTCAGTGGCATTTAGAGTGTTTTATGAGATTTATATGACAAATACATTAAGCGAAAGAGAAATTTGAATCAACTAAATTACCATATCCATCACAAAGGTTTAGACAACTGATAGGCTGTGTGGAACTAATTTTCATTGTCTGAAGGAAGGATCATCAACGTACCAGGAACAGAGGTGGAGGTTGATGCAAAATTGGTATTCCTCAGAGAACCGTGTGAGAGGATACAGGACAAAGTGATTGGAACTTCCAGTTTTCCGATTGGACAAAGGAAACGCAGCTAAGGCCGTGTCGTTATGTTCAAATAAATTGCAAACTCTCTCTAAAGTGATATTAGTATAGATGCCCGACATTTCCATGTTTAAGATAATAATGGAATGAAAAGGGAAATACCACTGATAATTAAGTGTATGTGTTTTTTCTTTCTTTCTCCACAGTTGCTCGGGGCGGACTGAGACAGTTCTGACGATTCCAACTCCAATGGGGAAAAATTGGCTATTGAAGCCTGGTTATAGTATGATAAGTGACTTATGGATTCCTGTCTGCACCAGTAAAAATTTGACAGTGTGAGGGATTTTTTTACTCAAGTTTGTAAAAATTGTTTTAAAGCACAGAGAAACTTGTTTTTCCAAACGGTAATAATACGAGTGGGTGAACGCGTGTGAATGTTAAATGTAGAGTAAAGTCACTTTGGTGAAACTTTGTTAGGAGCAAATAGAAGCGAATAGGATAACAAAAACGAGTGCTGACAATTAGTCTATTTCAATAACCCGTTAGGGAGGGGGTAGGCACCCCGAACCTCTAGCGGGTAACAGGCGGCAGTGGAATCGGAAGGTTCCGTGGGCACGTTAAACATTATTTATAGTAGCTGGGGAGATACTGAATGGCCCCCGTGTCTGGAAGGTGACCAACATCTTACTGTGTTACCGTCTAGTCGGCCCAGGAAACGTTGCATGTAAGTAAATGTGGGCACTGGGTGGTACGTGGACGACGGTCCACACCTAGTAGTGGGGCAGTGCGCCGGAGGGGGCAAAGCACCTCCTGTGAACAGGCTAGACTGGTGAAAAGGGTCAAAGTTTCCATACCCATAGCGAAGTGGGATGGGGAGCAGACCGTAGGTTTCAAAACTGAGTGGCTGACAGGTACTACGGACAGTCGGCCGCTTGGGGTCCTGACTTGATGATGGACTATGAGATCTCTATCGACTGCGTCACCGGCCGGTCAGATGAGCATTATGACCTGATTGGCATAAATGCGTCTGGTTCAATGTACAGTCAGGCCACAATAAACCGAAACCGAATGCGTTAGTAGGTGAGTTGTGCTTCTGTGATCAGCAGGTTTGAAAAGAACCACTGGGAAGCAGAGGGGTAAGGGGTGTCGATTCAGAGGAATCTGGACTGTCACTCCTAAGATTGGAAAGGGACCCAGCCTAAAACTGCACCTGAAGGTAAAATAAGGGGACTTCTTCCGTTCATGAGAGGAGACCTTACCGCCGGAAGTGGAGGCCTGTATCCCTGTTGGGGGAGAGGGGGGCCGGCATAGGAGGCAAGGCGGCTCTGAAGAACCGGTTGTCCCATGCTTTGCACCTCCTAAACTCATTTGGGGAGAGGTGCATCCGAGTAGGGGAAGGAGTGCATCCGAACGGGAGGAGGGTACTCTTAACTGGAAGGAGGTTAAAAGGGTCAAAGCGAGTATAACAAATAGAAGCGATAGAGAAATGGCCAACAATAGTCAGGCCGATGGTGGGAGAAAGCCGAGAACCTCTGCAGACATTTCCCAGATAGACTTTACCAGTGATGATACTTTGATTGATTGGGATGGGATGGACTTCTCTCAGGTGGCCAGTATGACAGAGGGACTTGAAATAATGTCTTTGACTCCAACACAGGGCGTCATTGAGGAGGGACGAACAGAGACAACTGTTTTACTTCAGCCAGAGTCAATAAAGTGCTGGAATTTGCGGACATTTCTGACATATGTCTAGGGACTGTGAACAAGAATATCAACCCTGAGGAGGAGAATATCGTTCTCAAACCAGAGGAGGAGGAACTCGATGGAATAAAGAAGAAGAGGAGGATACGGGCAAAACCAGGGTCGGTATCAAGAACAAAACCAAGGCCCAAACCAGAATGGGAACCAACCCCAGAGCCAGAATGAGAGGCGGGGCCCAGTGACGGGAAGTCAGACCGCCAGCGCCGAGATGGAGGAAGGGGGGCCGACCTACAGACAACAGCTACAACAGAGAGCGTTTATAGAAGTGTTCGGACGACATGAGACAGTTCATCGAGACCTGATGGAGGCACAGCGGGCTATCGATCGAGCCGCGCACGAGATGATAGTACTAGAGCAAGAACTGGCGAAAAAGAATGTACTCCTGAGCAGTGATGGGAATAACGGCGCTATAAGTAATGGCGTTACTAACGGCATTCGTTTTTTCAGTAACGAGTAATCTAACGGATTACTCTTCCAATCTTAATAACGCTGTTAGCGTTACTGCAAAAAAATGCGGCGCGTTACTATGAATGAACCTGTTTCTTTCATCAGACAGATCTCTGCGCCGAGAGGCAATAATATGTTCTTCCTTGTTTAGTGGGCAGTGCGCGAGCCAAGCATACATGCTGACGATTGGCTGAGGCTGAGTAAAATGTCATGGTAAGCCAATCAAAGGTAGAGGTGGGTGGGTCTAACGCATCGAGAGTCTGAGCCACAACACAAGCGATTCAGTCAGCGGAGACCGCGGTCTGTGTAGTGTAGAGTACAAATAATCTAAAACGAATCCAACGGAACAACATAATAAGCGAGCAGTCAGTTAAAGGATAACTCCACTATTTTGGGAAATTAGCTTATTTAACATCTTCCCTGGAGTTAGATAAGAAGATGCATACCTTTTTTGTCTCTGTGCGTGCATTTTAGCTTTGGGAATAGATGCTCCGTTAGCATAGCTTAGCTTCATCACTGGAAGTGAGGCAGGACAGTAGCCTTACAGTGCCTTACAGTGTATTGCAAGGTCTGACATTGACCAAACTTGATATGCATGACCTTGGTGGGCTCTAGGTCAACTCCTGAAAAGGGGGTCAATGTCAGACTTTGCAATCAAAAGTTAGGGGGCTAATAACCCTTGCCATAATTTCAGTGCGCCCCTAACTTTTGATTGCAAGGTCTGACATTGACCCCCTTTTCAGGAGTTGACCTAGAGCCCACCAAGGTCATGCATATCAAGTTTGGTCAATGTCAGACCTTGCAATACACTGTAAGGCACTGTAAGGCTACTGTCCTGCCTCACTTCCAGTGATGAAGCTAAGCTATGCTAACGGAGCATCTATTCCCAAAGCTAAAATGCACGCACAGAGACAAAAAAGGTATGCATCTTCTTGTCTAACTCCAGGGAAGATGTTAAATAAGCTAATTTCCCAAAATAGTGGAGTTATCCTTTAAATGTCATGATTAGATTGGTTTAGAATGATTCAATTAGATTCTTATATCTGTATGTTGTGTATGTCATGAATTGAAAATGGGGGACCCTGATGTAAACAATACGAAAGTCTTTCTCTGATCTGCATCCCCTTAACAATTGTGTGTATTGAGCCGTACTGTATTGTACCCATTCTGCAATCTGTTAATTAAAATGTTCAATCAATCAGTATATATTTGTTATTTATTTTTGGTATAGTGCTTAACAAGCATAATTTAATGTTGCCCATTTGTGGCCTGTTGAGGAGCAATATATATCAAAAGTTCCAAAACATCTATTGTATTTGTATGATCCACTAATATATAAACATAGTAATTATAATATCTACATACATGGCATTTGATTGGAGGCTAGTCTCACTTTGTCCCACAGCAACATTAAAATAGTTTAGATTTGTGTATGTTGTTTATGTAAAAAAATATATATATTGAAAGTAACGCAATAGTTAATTTCTGAAGTAACTAGTTACTTTTATAATTTGTAACTGAGTAAGTACTTTAGTTACTTTTTGGAAGAAGTAACTAGTAACTGTAACTAGTTACTTTTTAAAAGTAACTTGCCCAACACTGCTCCTGAGTGATGCAATTTGTGAGGTGATGCGTCGAGCGTCAGACCTAGGGCGCCGTGCTCGAATAATGCCATGTGCTCCGTTACCTGAACGGGGAGCTGAGCAGCGAGGGCATAGTGATGAGAACCACAGGAGGGGTGAGTTTCCAGGCCCCTCCCAACAACAGGCTCGAAAGACAGCGGCTGAAAGGAACAGGTATGTGTCTCTCTCTCCCATAAAGCAGGACATGCCAGGAGAAGACCGACAAGGTGTGAATTTGTCGGGAGCTGTGGGATACCAGCCGACGGATTGCTGGAGTTGTGGGGAATTTGGACACCTGGCCAGATCCTGTGGCAAAGGGGGGCGGGCCAGGACAGACTCTGGGGCCGACAAACCCAGGGCCATCCGATTACAGGCGGGGGGCCCGCAGGGCCCCACAACCAAGGGAACAAGGACTGACTTGCTGGCTGTGTGGAATGGTGGGTCATTATCAAAGGTCGTGTCTGCAGAGGCCACAGGCGGAATAGAAAAATATAGATAGATATTAATAAAAAAAAAAAAAAAAAAAAAAAAAAGGACTGCCACTGAAAACAAAGATAAAACAGAAATAAAAAAAATATGATTAAGATGAGTTTGATGGTTAGATTATGCGTGCAAGTTACTAAATGGGTGTGTGACTAACGTGGGGAAGTGAAATATGGAGTAACTGGTATTTGCATGGCTAATCATACAAACAACAAAATGGTGGTTAAACAGAATTTTGGAACCTTTAATATTAGACAAAGTAATGATATGATACTTGTTACAAAGGATCAGATTAAACCGAATACATATATTTATTTATTGATATATATTGCATAGTATTTGTATATCGTTTGACATCCCCTATATCCTTGTACATATACACGGAATATCCCTTTAGCCCAGACCATAATATTCCATTCTCCTATTGGACAGCGGTCCACCGGCGCCAGGGACCGGCCTCCGGAGCCAGGTTCAAAGTCACCGTCAAGATGCGTCTGGACATGCCCGGCCTTGCCCAGGGATACGCGACAGAAATGAGAGTGGAACTAGTTTGTTCACCGTGCGTATAAATACGGCGCAGGTGAATGTAGAAACCCTTTTAGCCCTTACCTCCGTACCCTTCGTCCTTAGTATGTTACCGATAAGTTAAAGCCTCACCCACGATACAACGTGCGGTGAAGTATGGCCTGTTTGGCCCCAGAATAGAGCATCGAGACCGCGTGCGAATTAATAACTGAATTGTCAGAGTTTGGCGCTATACCGTCGAGTGCGACATATTTCTATTAAGTCTTTAATAGTCTATTTGTGTATAGTGTATCGTGCGGTTAGAATTCTACAGTGACCAGCATCTCCAATGCTTTCTCGTATTAGCTAGAGTTCTTATCCAGGCTGGGCCGACCGCATGGCGTTTTCACCCGAGGAGACCTAGACGAGTGCCGTATGGACATGTACACTGGATTAATCTACCCGACGACTGCATAGCCCTTTGCGGCTGGAATATATTTGCTTTGGTCCTGTGATTTATGGAGCGGATAATCGCCGACGCCTGCACGTGTTGGATTTACCCCGAGAGGAGTCAAGTCGAGTCGGCGCCCAGAGAGCCTGAGGCCGACTAGCTTTCTTCCCTGTGGAGCTACAGTCTACAAGAGAACCAAGCTGTATTCGTCTGTGGATCAAGAGGCTACTGCACCGGCTTCTGTACCTGAAGTCTCCCTAGTCATCGTTGACCAGACGTCCTACTACCGACAGATCTTCTACCCCCCCTGCTGGCTTACAACCAGTGGGAACCCCTTCCAGTATCGCCCGCTATCTTACTAGTGCACCATAGATATAATTCCCTAAGATTCAGGTTGTATAATTACCTCCTGCGTAACCAGAGAATGGACATTCGTTATTGATTTGCCTACGCATACTCCTTTGCCTTACAAGTGCATTCAAAGAATAATGTAAAGTATCCTATGTACCTTTTGCTCCATTAAATACTTGATTAATACCTTTGACTGGAACCGATTTCATTGTGGGAAGTGTTCATCATATTCATATATCGTGTACTGTATGGCCAGTAATTAAAGTACATAAAGCGGTAGTGGTTTAATGATACCATACTTATCAATACAGTCAGGGAATTGTACCCCTCAGTTACAATACTACTTCAGCTAGTGATCAGTAGTAATTATCCATGCTTGATCAATAATTGGATTGGTCAAAGGGTGGACTGCAGACATAAAAAAAATAAAAATAAAAAAAAATCAGAAGCATGAGTTAGTGTTTACGGGGGTATTTATGCCTCTAGATGGTAGGTTGATTCTGTTTGATGGGTGTGTTGCTATGTGTTTTGGAGGTTTTTCTTTGTTTTTGTTTCTTTTCTCTATTTTTTCTTAGGACCTGACGGGCTGGGAGAGATCTCTCACCGGTCAGGGTAGGAGGATGGTGACGACACAGCGGGACTGGTAGGAAATGTCTATATAATGGACTGGGAACAGGGTGGATGGACTAGAGCTGGTTCATGATTTTGTTCTCCGCTCATTAGGAGTCCAGATGTAGAATCTGGGAGATTGTGTCGCGATTTGTGGTGAGTGTTGGGGAAACATGGTTCTCTGTACATAGATAAGCTCTGTAGATTTTGGTCGCAATTGGCCAAATAGTTTTTGTGTAAGGTGTGGGCATGTGCAATTGGTAATTGGCTTATGGGGGACTCTGATGGCTTGTTAGAGGCTGGCAGAGTGTGTGGAAGATGTGTGTTTAAGGCGACTGTGGTTTGTTGCCGTACGAGTAGGATCTGTTGGTGGATGGGTCTCGTCAGAGCTGGCTGTCCGAGCCAAGGAAACTGTCTGGAAACAAGGTATGATTGTGTAATGATATTCCACACTCAAAGGATGGTGGGGTATGTTGTGCGGAACTTGAGACACTGGTCTAGTAAGAGTACAGCACAAAGTAATGAGAGACATGTGATTTTAATTGAATACTAACAATATAGAAGCCATGAAATATATAGATAACTAATTTGGGAAAAATGTATTGTCAATACAGAACAGTAGAAATGTATCTGGCGGAAAAATGGGATCTTCCGATCAATTGTCTGTTGTACATAACAAATCCAAAAAGCAATAACAGGACAGAGGGAAAATTATTTTCCTTCTGTGGAGGCCGGAGCAGTACCAAGGCTGCCCACAACCAAAAAGAAACTGTGGTTAGCACAAAATACAACGAGGAGCAACGGTCAAAACAATTTAGTAGTAAAGACCTCAGAGGTATAGATAGGGATAAATGGACAGTGAAAAGCTAACGATAATTGAGATCTCAGCGATCCATTGGAGGGAGAAAAATTGTATATATTTCTTGATTTTTACGCTCCCTCTTTTCTTAGAAATGTTAATATTTTTGTGCGATGTATTAATCTTTTTCTTTCAGAGTCAGACACACAAAATAGTCATATTTGGATAAATACACAATAAGTATAGTAAAATAAACAAAAAAGCTGATAAATGGGAAGCTGTCTTCTTTGTATAGAGGAACTGCCCTATATTGGATGTCAATTTTAAATAACTGATACATGTGTGTGACTGGAAGAGTTTAACGAGGGGGATGAATGAAAGGTGATTTTGTACTGTACAGACAGAAACTGTTTTTTTTAAGTTCTTTATATTTTTTTGGACTTTTTTAGGTGACTTTGCTAAGGTTAAAATATTATTGTATCTGTGAGGTGTACGACCAGTTTGATTGAGAAATTACTAATGGGCATATGGGGATATAGAAATCCCCAACGGGGGAATGTGGTATAATTCCATTCTCAATCTGTTATGGAATATGGAATATTGTTGAGTCTTGATTCCCCAAAAGGTCAACAGCAACGGGGAGAGATTGAACTCTGTAAGGCCAGTGCACAAACAGTCTTGTCATAACTAATCTTTAATCTATTAGTCAGTCAAATGAAATGCTGTATACTTTAAAAACATTAAAACAGAACAGTACTTTTGTGCTTAAAAATAGCCAGGACTACCTCTAGATTCAAATAATACTACTTCTAAAATGGCCGCTATGAGCCTTAGCCAATCAGGACGTAGAGCTCCGCCCCCTGACGAATCAGGTCGTCGGTCTCTCAGGGGCGGGGTTTAACCTTTAAAACAGACTGCAAAATAGACAGACAGAGAGAAGCTTCTGGAAACATTCTATGCACAGCGAGACGGACAGAGGATTGCCTGAAGACACTGCACAAGAATACAATCCCTTTGTCTCCTGGCGACCAGAGAATCAACAAACTGACGCCATTGAAGAAGATCATTCTTTTTAACTGATTTTGATTAGTCTGATATCAGTGGTCGGTGGCATAGTACCGGAGTACACTTATATCATTGCACAATTCCATTTTAATTGAATCAGAGTAATTTTTGTACCTTTTGACTTTGAAATAAACCAAACTCTGGGAAACCTCTCCTTTTGATTCCTGTTCCTCCGCCGTGCAACAACAGTGCTTTTAGTAACAGACTTAGGGCTATAGAACACAACGCAGAGTAGAGTAATTATACAATCAGAAAGCTCGAGTCTGATTACGATATATGGTTATGGCCTTTAACACAATGGGGACGAACAACGGAGATCTCCGTGTTTCGATTCCACCCGTTGTGGACAGAAGCACGGATAAATCCGTGGCAAGTTGTTATTGCTTTTATTCCATATTAATAACCTATTCAAGGTCGCAGAGCGGCACTGCAGATTTACCCTACTCTATGAATTCGAGAAGGTGCAATACCGGCCAGATCCTATTAGGGGCGCTATCGCAATAATGCAGTGTGCCCTGTGGCTGAACGGATCAGTATTTTTTTTTTTACTTTCAATGGAGATTTCAGTTAGCAGGATTCTAGATGTGCAGCATGTAGGTTGGATTACGTTTTGCATCGCAGATTTCACCATGCAATAAGGGGATTTATCATCAGCCAATGGACATATCGATCTACCAGATGACGATCGATAACGGGGAAATGCTCAGGGAGATCCCACCGGACCACGGTAAGATCTTTTTCACGTAAAGTACATCCCGATCGGGCCTTGTTTTGATAGCCATCCAGGCGTTCGGCCTATGAGGCTAATGAGGCTAACGCGGTTATTGGTAATCAATAATCAGAAACGACGTCCCCTGCCCCCCCCCCCCTTTCATGCATACATGCGTGAGTATCGTCCCGATCATATGCAGTTTGAGTTTTAACTGGAGCGTATCTATAACCGAAATGCCATTGGATTTAACGTTATTAGCTATTAGCCCATTATCTCGGCTTCCAGGAAATATACTAGACCAAATCCGTTATAATGCTTATATTCACGGCGCTATAAAATGAGAACGTATTGATGAAAAAAATATTTCTTTAAGCCATTTTGAAGGGACGGTTTGTGGTCTCAATTCACAATGAGAATGGACAGATAGCAATACTATAAAGTATAGATTTAGCTCTACAAACAGCCCCACGTCTGTTTACATTTCACGGTCCTCTTGAGATTAATTAGACTCATCCCAGTGGCCGCGAAAGTGTTAAGCTACTACAGTTGTTTTGGACTTGACTATAGAAATGGACTTTGTGCTGATGGTTGTCTATAGGCTACTACAGTTGTTTTGGACTTGCCTATATGTAACGGTTGTGACAACGTCACCTCAAACTTCGATGCCCCGAGTGGTAGTCGAACCCCGGTCTCCCACACCGCAGGCAGCAACACAGACCGCTATACCAAGAGGTGAATCCACTTCTAAGTACTGGGTCTATGCGTCTTTTGAGGATGTCAGAGTGAGTTTAACCCATAGCACCGCTACTCACCCCAGCCCTTCTTGACTGCGCTTCACGATACCATCCGTTACACTCACCCTCTCAAACTCACTCCACTCCACCCAAGGCATCCGGGTCAATTGGCACCATTGTAACGGTTGTGACAACGTCACCTCAAACTTCGATGCCCCGAGTGGGAGTCGAACCCCGGTCTCCCACACCGCAGGCAGCAACACAGACCGCTATACCAAGAGGTGAATCCACTTCTAAGTACTGGGTCTATGCGTCTTTTGAGGATGTGAGAGTGAGTTTAACCCATAGCACCGCTACTCACCCCAGCCCTTCTTGACTGCGCTTCACGATACCATCCGTTACATATATACATGGACTTTGTGCTGATGGTTGTATAGGCTACTACAGTTGTTTTGGACTTTACTATATAAATGGACTTTGTGCTGATGGTTGTCTATAGGCTACTACAGTTGTTTTGACTTTACTATATAAATGGACTTTGTGCTGATGGTTGTCTAGGCTACTACAGTTGTTTTGACTTTACTATATAAATAGACGTTGTGCTGATGGGTTGTCTATAGACTACTACAGTTGTTTTTACTTTACTATATAATTAGACGTTGTGCTGATGGGTTGTCTATAGGCTACTACAGTTGTTTTGGACTTGACTATATAAATGGTGTGGTACCTGACAGGTAACGTCTCTACCGGGGGGAGCGCATGAGGCAGAGAGACAGAAGACACAGCCTAGGGTGGCTGAGTGGCGCAGTGGGCAAGGCGCTCGCCACTAACGCAGGAGATGCTAGTATCGAGCCCAGCTCTCTGCGTTGCTACCGGCTTGGCCGGTCGTTCATACTAACACAATTGGCAGTGTTAGAGGGTGGGAAAGCCGGTGGGTGGGGATTGGACGTTGTGGACAGTGACTCCTACAGGTCGGTTGGTGCGCCTGTACAGCAGAATCAGGAAGTATCGGGGGCAGCGTGAGCCTCCCACACGTTACTCCTCGCCACTGAGAGATCGCGCTTATTCTATGAAATTATACTTTCCGTGTGTTTCTCTGAAACCGTAGGCACCCCTGGGGCACATAACGGAGCTACGAGGAAATGCATGAGAACAAGAGAATGGAGCTTGAACTCAGGAAAGGAAATGCTGTGAAATAACCTACCTGAATGCACGTTGAGTTAATGTTGCTTACCTGAACAAACTACTGTATGATCTACCCTGTGATCTCCTGGGCTACCTCGCTGGAAGCCAATAGGAGCAATGGCAGTCACTCCTCAGGAACGGCTACTGGAGAAGCGGAACAGAGACAAAGGCTTTAAGAGGTTCACATGTTCACATGTTATTGTATTTTTGCCTTTGGCAATAACATTTGTCTCATCCATTTTTTCAAGCGGCACGGCCGTATCTAACAGCTCTTCTAAAGCCAGATCACTGTCCTGCTTTCTAACTAACTTAGTCTGCGACATGGACTGAAATGGGTCAGGCAGAACCAAACTAATATGAACAGTCTCAACATCCGCGCCCTGGGTAGCCCCCTGCGCATCACACGTTGCTGTTGTGTGTGAGTGAATGGGTGAATGTGAAGCATAAGTTGTGAAGCGCTTTGGATTAAAAAGCGCTATATAAATGCAGTCCATAAGGTAACCTCCCAACCCTGGTGGTTTGGTACGGAGGGCAGACGGAGGGTCAATGGAGGGTCTAGTATGTTTGACTCCGCTGATGAAAAAACACAGATCAACTTGTCAAGTGGCTGAGTGAGCAGAGGTGAGTTTAAATTGGACAGAAAAAAACTCTCCCTCACCAAAACTGGGAAACAATTCACTTGTTTGTGTGCGTGTGTGTGCCCCCTGTTGAGAGCTATTGCACGTTTTTGGTTGCTAAGGAACTGCATGGCAGACCATCGGGAGGAGAGAGACAGACATTATGAACAGACAACAGACACAAAAGACAAATAGAGAGAGAGTCCTTTTTAAACGGGGGTGTCAAACTCAATTAGCAAGGGGGTCGAAATGAAAAATGCAGATGATGATTCTGCGAGCCGGACACATAATAACAGCAAAAAAAATAGGGTTTCTTGATGTGAACAGCTTAATTGGTCATTTTGGTCATCTATTAAATTAGTTCATTCTCTGGTACCTCAATGAATACATGGTGAGCTGTTTAAAAGGCAGCATTTATGGATAATTGGCTTATTATGCATTTCCTTTTTACAGAATTAATTATTCACCCACAAGAGTTTGTAAGATTAGCATTTCCAGGCTAAACTGGTCCTGGACTAATGGAGAATGAGGTAGAAAAAACATGTGCGTTCACACACACACACACACACACACACACACACACACACACACACACACACACACACACACACACACACACACACACACACACACACACACACACACACACACACACACACACACACAAGGCAATACTTTTATTCTGCACCTTTCTAAAAGCTCTGTGGATGTATTATTCTTTTTGAATGATTACTCTACATACACATTTTATCTATAGCACCTTTAAATACTTAGCTAACCTATAAACACGGTTCAGAATGTCAGTAAAACGTACTGGTGTTCTACCTGAATGTAATGGTTTTCTACCAGGAGCTTTCGCACCGTGGTGTTGAGATGGTCAGCTCTGGGTCACTGGGTGCGTGCCCTGTGTCAGTACAGATTGAACTGGTTTTACACAAAGTGCCATGCCCTTGATCCACCACTAGGGGCAGGGTGGCTAAATGTGAGGCCTGGATGAATGAATGAACGAGTGTGTTATTGATATGGATTTATAGTGATCTTTTAAGGATTTAAGATCTATTTTATCTAAAACTATGTCTTACTGCAGTGTGTTATTTATTGTTTTTTAATGTGTTTTGTCAATATATTGTGATGAGAGTGAATGTATATTTTTTAAGGCTGTCAAAGTTAACGCGTTATTAGCCCTTCTGCGCCAAACCTGAGAAAGTTATGTAAAATGCTATATGCATGAATACAGACAGATGTGGATATACATGATAAATATAAATATATGTACAGTATATATAGCATTATTGTACATGCTATCATACAGAGTTGTATGGGTTGTATGCAGATGTATAAATAGGTATATATAAAGGGTTATGTGCAGGTATATGCAGACAGATATGGATATATGGTAAATACAGCATTATTGTTGGTGTATATACACACGTTTGTACTGAACTTGGTAGATCTGCTTTTGGCTTCTCTGCCCCCTACCTCATGGAATACCTGCAGGAAACTCTGAAACTGGACACTCTAGTGTCTATGGGTCAGTTTAGAACATTGATGACCAGTCAGGTCACCACAATATGTAATTGCTTTGTAAATTTGTTTACAAATTGTTTGTTTGTAATTGTTTGTAAATGTGCTCTTAATTGTTCCGATCGTCTGATGTTTCTGTATTTATTAACACGCTATGGCGCTTGTGAATGTAACATCTCAATGACACTGTAAATGAGTTAACTTCCCATAACTACTATATGCATGGGAAGGGGGCGGAAGATGGGTCCTTCCGTTTCGTGTGCCACTGGGCATAAGAAGCAAATCCCCTTCTGCTACGGCTTCACTTAGGATTCAGTCTTCAGGATTCAGACTTTGATGATGCAGAGATGTAGCCAAGATGTAATCTTTGCTTTCTATGTGTAGCAGCCTGAATATTCTACTAAGTATTCAGAAGTACTAACTAACTGTTACTTTCCCTGTGTGTGTATAAAGTGTGATAAACAGTGTTCCTTTTGATATCTCACCCGGTCTAATAACAAGATGAGGTGCTACTCTTCTCCGGCTTCAGTATGGATCACTAACAATAACATTGAAGCACTTTTCTCCCTTTCTGGAGTGGTCCTAGAGTGGGATCAGTGGCGGTTGCCAGTGGCAGTGGTGGCAGGTGGAGCGGAGGAGAGAGGGAAGCAATGAGGAAGAGGGAATTACCTGGGGGCCGGAGGACCAGGAAGCTCTCTTCGGCAGTGAACTCGACCGTGAACAGTCGCAGCGGGCGTGTGCTCTGGAAGAGCCCCGTTGCAGAAGTTATGTGAAAGAGCCCCGTTGGAGAGCGACGGGTGATAAGAAGTACTTGCTAGTTGACGTGTTATCCTAGAAGTACCAGCGATAGTGTGTGAGTAAGCGATACAGAACGAAGGACTAACGTCCATAGTTAACGGGACTAACGTCTATAGTTAACGGGTTATAGTAGTAAGTGTGCGATGTATTAGCATGCTGCTAACGGCTCCGTCTGACTCCAGTAGACTACCGGGCGCGCGGTGCTGAAGACCGGTGGTACAGTCAGCCACGTTGCGTTAGTAGTACAACCGATATAGCAGGAGGGTGCATCCAGACCCAAAGTTTAGCTGTGTTTAGGGTAGCCAACAGTATTAGCTCGCGCGACAGCAGCAAGCAACAGCCAGCAGTGGACGTCTCCCCGACGTCGCAGAGGACGCCTCTTCCCACCAGCAGAGGTCGCCATCACAGCACGCTCCTCCAGTTCACCACTGCCCATGCTGTTCGCCCTAGCCCGCTGGCTGTGCTCGCGGGATCGCCCGACGCCATCTTGTCACCTGGACGAGAGATGATAAGAGTGGGTCCGCCATCTTGGCTAAGTACGAACGGTACCTCGTGTATCCACATCAACGTCCATTCAACTGAACGCTAACAACCAGTGTCTAAGGGGTACCCCAAACAATAATGTAGGTTTTATTTTGGTAACGTGGGCCCACATTTGTTTGGTTTCTTTTGTATTTTTATTATTCTTGTTGTTTGAATTCCCAATGTTTCTCTACTTTATGCCTGGGTCTCCCCTAGTACAAGCGGGGTGTTATTAATGTATTGAGCATGCAGTGCCTATGGTGGGAATAGTGTTCCCCTACATTATCAGTGAGAGCACCCGGTGCCATTTATGAATAAGTGCTATCTGAATAAATCTGAAGTACAACCTGTAACTGATAACCTGCCCAGGCTTAAATACAAAGTAGATATAATTGGGAGCACTGTGTGTGTGTCTGTTTCTTCCATTTGCTAACCTAACCCCAGGGTAAATACTGTGACTGCATAATTATTTAACCCTTACCCCCATTCACAGAATAGCATTTGAAGGGTCTATACAGGTGGTCAAGGAAGGGTACTGCTTAAAGGGAAGCCCAATAATACTATTGAACTGACAGTCACCGGGTGTGGGAGGGCTGTCGGAGGTACTGGGGGAAGTGAGAGTGTGTGGGGAGCTACTGCTGACCGCCTTGGAAGGCGAGGGAGACCAGAGTACCATTCCCCAGGTTAGTAAATCCTGGGCCCCATCCACTCCTGCTGCAAGCCCTCCAGAACGATGTTCCGGGCCAAAGATGGGGGTACATATAGATCCAATTCTATAGTATCCTGCTACCCAGTGGCTGTGTACTACTACTACTCCCACAAGCAGGGATAATCCACCCTTCTACATTTGGCGTCACGAACAGGATCAACATCCTACTCCACTTCATTGACAGACCAGTAGAGAGACCATGGCGTCCGACGATGGGACCCGAGCCGCGCAGGAGATGGCAGCGAAGATTGAGGAGCTGCAAGAGAAGTGCCAGACACAGATGGCACTACTGAAGCAGCAGGCCGAAACCGTGAAGGAGTTGACCGATCAGGCACTCCAGGAGAAGCGGTACGTTCAGGTGGCTCTGCGGGAGCAAAGAGACGGCTCAGACGCCGCCACCGAAGTGAAGAAGGAGGGCACGGAGGCCATGGAGGAGCTGACCACCCAGGTGAAGGTCCTGGCGGACAAAGCCCATCGGCAAGCAGGTCTCCTAGACCGACAAGCGCTGGCCCTGGAACAGACACAAGCCGCCCTCAACAGGGAGGGCCGTGAATCCTGCTCGCCCCCCTCGCAGACCGTGTATGTCCAGCGGGACCGGAAATGCAGCGAGTTTGGAGGAGGAAGAGAGAGAGGAGAGTCGCCGGTGGAGGACTGGATCCGAGAAATGAAGGCCCATTTCCGGACCAGCAGAGTGCCCGGTGATGAGCAGGCGGAGTGCATACAGCAGCACTTAAAGGGCGAGGCAAGGCGGACGGTGCGCTTTGTCCTGGAGGGAACCGCCCCAGGGCCAGACGCCCTGTTTCGCATACTGCAGGAGACGTACGGAGACAAGACCCCAGTCAGTGTCCGCCTGGGAGAGTTCCTCGACCGCCGACAATCTGATGGGGAGAGCATACGGGAGTTTGCATAAGACCTGCAAGAGCGGATGCGGCGCATTCAGGACAGAGACCCCAGAAAGTTCCCCGACCCTGCAGCCCGGCTGCGGGAGCAGTTCGTGCTCGGCCTGAGGGACGAGGCGCTGAGACGGGAGATGAGGAGGCGCAGGAGAGAGGACGGGGAACGGACGTTTATCGACCTGATGATGGAGGTGATAGACTGGTCCGAGGAAGAGATGGTCCTGGTAGAGTTCAATTTGGATTTAGTATCACCAGGTGTGCATGAAGAATCGAGAATGAAATCTACTGTAAACACAGTCAGCTTTTTATTTTTACGACAGGTCCGCCATTTTTTATCCGTTTGCAACGCGGATTGTTGCTAAATGTTCACAGAAGGTAGAGACACTAACTGAGCTCCAATCTATGCCAATAACGTTCAGTTTTGTGATATAGTATCCCAAGAAATAAGAGAAATATAAGAAAATCATACACAAGTCATTTGCTCGCTTGAGGCTAGAATTTCCTGGATACTGTAGTTTTTAGAAATGTCAACACTCATTGAGTGCTCTGGATGCCCTGTGCTCATCTGACTACAAATCATCATCATTCGGCGATTCAAAATGGCCGACCTCCACGAAAATATTATCACATTTCAAAAACTAAAATATCACTAATAACAAAGTTGAGATCCAAGGCAGCTCTACAAGTTTTAAAATGCCTTTATTTTATGGCTCACATTATTTAGAGAATTTTAAATAAACCGACATGTTTCGGCCTACACAGGGCCTTCATCAGGGTGTTGATAACTGCAACCAAACAAAACTGTGACTAATAAAGAAAAAAGAAAAAACAGAACTCTGGGAGAGACTAATTACTACAATGGGGGACAGCTGGTGTTAAATGAATGGAGGCACAGCATAACTTGACATAGTTAGAAAAGGGTCAGTAAAGAATACAATCTACTTAATGGTAGGCTATGTCAACGTGGAAGAAATATACAATAATACTAAATATATATAAAATAAAAAATGAATACATTATATATATATATATAAACATACACACTCAAAATATTGTATCAACATAAGGAAATGAGTCAAATCAAACATAGAATAGAAAAAAATAATAGAGAAAATATCAAAAATAAGAATGTAAGAGCAATGAGTAATGCAAGAAAATAATAATAAAAATAATACTAAAGTTACCTACTTAGCCTATAGAAATGACAACATCTCCATAGAGTAATTTAAACCTGGGAATGAGGTGGCCTGTAGTCTATCAAAATAAAGAAAAGGATAATAATGAACAATGCATAGATACAAAATTAAAGTGTCCTACTTGGCCTATACAAATTACACCATGTCTATAGAATCATTTAAACCTGGGAGTGAGGTGAATGAATGAAGGAATGAATGAATGAATGAATGAATGAATGAATGAATGAATGAATGAATGAATGAATGAATGAATGAATGAATGAATGAATGAATGAAAACTTTATTTAACAGATTGCAGAATGGGTACAATACAGTACGGCTCAATACACACAATTGTTAATGGGATGCATACCAGAGAAAGACATTTGGCATGTTTACATCAGGGTCCCCCATTTTCATTTCATATTGGCATTTATGACATACTCAACATACATGACATTTATGGCATAGGGACATATAGGTATTTAGTACTGATACATTTGTGACATACGGTGTAACTGAGGGGTACAATTCCCTGACTGTATTACTAGATATGATACTTACTACCACTACCTTTGTACTTAATATTCGGCCACCCAGTACACGGCATAAATATATTATCATGAACACTCTCACGTAGATGAAACGGATCCAACACAAATGTACGAATTAGAAACAAGTCTTTATTGCCTACACAGCGATGGTGTGTAGACTAAACACTTAATCACTTAATTACATTTATGAATTGAAATAGTATGCACTTTTATGGCAAGGAGTATTCGTCGGTATATCAATAGATAATGTCCAATCTCTGAAGGCGCAGGTGGTAAATATACGACCTGGAATAGTTAAGGAATAACAGCAATGATACTTTAATGATTATAGGCTGGATACACTAGAGGGGGTTAATCCGGTCGCTTGTAAGCCGACAGGAGTAGGAGGGGGGGGGGGGTAGAATCCAGCTGCCTCGTCCGGCCAAGGGTATCCCAGGAGAACCCACTGTAGTGCCGTTCAATGCGCCGGCGATCCTTGGACCACAGATGAAAGCAGGTGGACTCTTTGTGGGCCGGCTCTCTCCGGTCCACGGGGGAGAGATGTGGAGAGACCTCGTCTTGCAGAGCGTCTCCTCACCTTGTGTCCTCTCCAGGGGGGGGGTTCCAACACACAGTAGTGTCGGGGGTCTTTATCCATAGAATAATCAAAGTATCCAAAGCATAATCCGTGCCTGGGAAGGCGGGCTGTCGTCGGTAGAATAATCCGGTATACAGGTCCACTCGCTCGTCGGCTCTGGGGCTCCTCGGGTGCAGCTTCACATAGGGTCAACCACCCTGGGTAAGCAGCCAGTTCTCTGCCCGAAACGATGGGGTACTGACTACGGTAGTATTATCACCGCACGAAGCACTATATATTAACAGACTATTATTAGCTTAATAGACTACGTCCAACTCGACGATATAGTGCCAAATATGACTATTCAAATATTAATATACACGATGTCTCAATACCGATGGTAGGCGAACTTGGCCTTACTCCCACACGTGGCATCGCGGGGAGGCTTTACGTCTGTGACTCTATTGGAGGGTAAGAAACTGGACTGAAAAGAAAGTCCTACTTTAGTAGCGCAGTATATATACGCACTATGAACAAATAGTCCCATTAGTGGTGCGGTAGCCAAATTCCTACGCGGAACTAGGACTTGTTCGTACATGTCGAGCGGTACGTTTGAACTGGGTCTGAGGGGTATGGCAGCCTGGCACCAAGGTCTCGACCAATAGTAGAATGGAGACTATTATGGGATGTTCAGTAGGCTAGAATGGATATTCAATGCATATTGTACAAGGAATATACAAGGGATATCAGGGAATATTAGAGAATATACTAATACAATTAAATATATATATATAAATAAATATATATATTCGGTTTAATCTGGCCCTTCACAACAGCCACCCCCTGAATAGGTCCCAGACCTAATCAGTTAAACAGAGACAGATTAATCGCGTTGTCTATTTACACATAAGGGTTTGCTGTAGGGGTCAGTCAACTTCACAAAGTCATAGGGTTGTAGGGTCATGGTCATCATCGATTGTGTCTGGGAGTCGAGGCAGTTCTATGAGCCTTGCCACGGGACGGGTGTAAGTGCGACCCTGGACGAGCACTTCAGCTGCTCGGACCTTGCCGTCGGCACCGGTGATCACTTTGCTTACGCGGCCGGCCGGCCACATAGCTCTGGGCAGTGATTGATCAATAATCATGACGACTGTTCCTTCTGTCAAATTGTCTCTCTCCTTTACCCACTTCTGGCGGGTCTGTAGAGACGGTAGGTAGTGTTTAATGTCATCCGGTAGATTGGGGGCTCTGCGTAGGCGACCACCCACTCTGATGAGGGTGTGAGCGTCGCTCTCGGGGGCCAGGTGAATTAATCTGCTGTCGGATGGGACGGGCTTTCCTCCCTGTAGACAGGCCAATTCATCGGGGAACGAGTCTCTCTGGGCTCGCTGCAGTAGAAGCAATTCTGCTTCCTCGTAGTTAGCTGCTGACATATCAGCGGGGGACTTGCACTCCGGGTGGTACCGCAGGAATGTTCTTTGTTGTGCACTCTCTATGGATGTGCAATCGTTTATGTTAGGGTCGGTGGAGGCTACGGTGCTCAATCCACAGAACACAGACTTCTTAATTTCCACCTCCTCTGGACTGGCTTCCCTCGGGATAGGCATGGGCCACTGTCCTTCCGGGAGTCTTAGGAATGCGGGGCCGTCACTGTAGACATTGCGACGGGTGAGGTCATCCAGGGGCATCCCCCGGGTGATGACGTCAGCTGGGTTCTGTTTTGTATCAACGTAGCGCCACTCTGTTTCTCCGGTTAACTCTTCGGTTAAGTCTTGAATCTCGGTGACTCTGACTCCCACGAAGACTTTGTACTTGCATGAGTCCGATTTGATCCAGGCGAGTACCGTCGTGGAATCTGACCACAGGATTGTTCTAGACACCGGTATGGTGAGCTCACGTTGGATGAGCGTGGCTAGGTGCGCTCCGGCTAGGGCTGCGCAGAGCTCTAGACGTGGGATAGATTGTTGCTTGCGTGGGGCTACTCTCGAGCGGGCGAGGACAAATGCTGTGTAGATCTCTCCCCCTTGGTCTTGGGCCCGCAAGTAGGCTACTGATCCGTATGCGACCTCTGAGGCGTCACTGAAGACGTGTAAGTCCATTTTACATGTCTCTGGCCTCACCGTGGGTGGGAAGTAGCTTCGGCACATATTAACGCCTGGGAGTGAGTGGAGCTCCATCTCCCACTCTCTCCAGGTGGATGCAAGGTGTGCAGGAATGGGGTCGTCCCAGCCCTGGTCCTTGTCCCACAATGCTCGTACAATCATTTTTGCCCTGGTGGTGTACGGTAGAATACATCCTAGCGGGTCATATTGTCGGGCGAGTGTTGTGTACACACTCCGTCTGGTGGTCGGCGCCGCCGCCGGCCTTCCCTGCTCCGTAGTCAGGGGCTTGTGTCTGTAGTGAAGCGAATCTGTTTTGAATCGCCACACCAATCCCAGGGTCATCTCCTGGGCTTCTCCCGGGATTGTAGCCATCCATGTCTCGCTGCTGGCTGCCTTGTCCTCGGAGGAGAGGCTGCGCAGTACTTGCGGATCGCTGCTGGCCCACTGCCTGAGATCAAAGCCGCCTTTGATCAATGAGGCACGGAGTTTAGTCAGGAGAGCCTCGGCTTCTTCCTGGGTTGAAAGGCTTTGTAGACAGTTGTCTACGTAGAAGCTGTTCTTTACGCTGTGTCGGACCTCTTCGTCCGCTGCTGGGTCCTCTGCTACATGTTTCTGTAGTGCAAATGTCGCACAGCAGGGGCTGCACGTCGTTCCGAAGGGGAGGACTTCCCATTGGTAGATGGCTGGGTGCTCATCTCCTGGCTTCTCTCTCCATAGGAACCGTAACAGGGGCTTGTCCGCCTCTACTAATCTCACCTGCAGGAACATTCCTTTAATGTCCCCGCTGATGGCCACCTTTTCCTGGCGGAAGCGGAGTAGAACGCCGAGTAGGGAGGGGCCGAGTGTGGGACCGGGCAGTAACTCTTTATTCAGATTTTGGGATCCGATCTGGTAGCTGCAGTTAAATACTATGCGGTCTTTACCGTTGTGATGGACCTTGTGGTGGGGCACGTACCACGATTCAGTGGTCTGGTCAGCCTCTTTAATGTCCATCTTTGTGACGTGTCCCGCTGTGATGAGCTTCTCAATCTCAGCGCGGTATACACTCTCTTGGGCGGGGTTCTTGGCTAAGCGCCGCTCCGTGTTCAGCAGGTACCGTTCTATGGCGTCTGTCTTGGCGTGGAAAGTAGGCATTCCTTCTCGCCGCAGGAGTGGCGTGGCGTATCTCAACACGCCGTTGACCGGGACTCTCTTGGTCCCTGTCTCGAGGAGGTGAATGGCGTAAATGTCATCTTTAGAGCAAATGTCTTTCTTTCCATTCTTAAAGGGCATTTGTTCCAAGCTCCATAGCCGCTCTACGTGTTGCAGGAGTGCGGTTTCTCCCTCTGTGACTCGGGAGTGGAGACATCTAGTGGCTGTACTTCGGTTGAGAGATTTGGCGAGCGGGCCTTGGAGAGTCCATCCCAAACGGGTCTCGACTGCTGCAGGACAGCCTCGGGGTCCGGTATGAACCCGGTCTATCGGGACAATGAGGTCTGCATGGTCGGAGCCTATCAACAGGGTCGGCATAGCATTGTCTATGAGCGGGATCGGTAACTTGCGCAGATGTGCATATTTCTCCATCAGCTTGGCGACGGGGTATGTGTACCGCGACAGTCCTATTTCTTGGCTGGTGAAAGCGTCTGCAATCTGGTACCGTCGCTCAGGCTGGCCGCTTGCTGCGATAGAGAATGAGACATTCTCGCCCTTTATCGTCTTCAAATCTCGTCTTATTGTCCGAATTGTCATTTGGGTTTCGCTTCCCCGCAGCCCTAGCTGGGCCGCAGCGGAGGCGAGCAGCAGGGTCTTCTCTGACCCGTCATCGAGGACGGCGTAAGTGTCCAGGACTTTATTCTGGTAGCTTAGTGTCACACGCACTACTTTTAGGAGTACTCGGGCTCCACTGCTGCTGGCGGGATCGATGTACATGACGCTCGCTTTGCGGCTGGATGGTGCAGGTGAAGGGCGCCGTCTGTTACTGTCGTGAAGTATGTCCAGATGGGCTCCATCGCACTTGGTGCACCTTTTCTTTAAGCGGCATTCGGCTGCCATGTGTGAGCGCGCACAGCGAAAACAGCGCTTGTTGGACTTTATCCATTGACCTGCTTCCTCCGCGTTCAGCTTGGGGAAGGAGTCACATTGCGCTAGCCAGTGTTCTTTCTCACAGTAGGGGCACACTATCTTCCACTTCTCCGTTCTGGAGGGGGTACTGTGGCTCCTGCTGCTCGGTACTGACTCCGATTGGTGCATCACAGTCACCGATCTTCTTCCATCATTTAGTCGTCTGGTTCCTTCTCTGGAGCCAGGGGTGCTCTGTCCGAATGTATCTAGCCGTAGGCTGCTGACTTCTCTCGCCAGGAAGTCTGCTAGATCGAGGAGGTTCGGTTCGGGGCCATTCGGGTCTCTGTGGTCCCTCTGCCGCCTAAAGCGCTCCTGACGAGCGGGCGGCAGCTTCTCCAGGATCCTTTCCACATTTGAGTTGGCGTAAAGTTCATACTTCCCCTTCTCTCTTTGCGCTCCCAACATCCCTACCAGGGACTGCACTCTGATGGACAGGTCGTCCAGTGCTCGATTGTCTATTGCTGGGGGTAAGCGGTCGATGTGTCGGATCTCCTGGATCACGTAATCCCATATGCGCCCATACCTCTGGTCCAATGCTACCAGCGCTGCTGTGTATGGGGTGGTGGAAGTCGCGTAGGCGAGCGCTATATTATGTGCGCGGGGCACCTTTAAGTGCTGCAGTAGGATGGCGTATTTGTGGCGTTCATCCAATACATCCACCAACATGGTCTCCAGACACATGCAGAGTTCTGTATACTGGGCCCGGTTCTCTTGGGTGAAGTCGGGTACCATAGGCGTGCCAATGTATGACGCTGACTGTGGATACATCGGCGAGCGTTGGGGGAGAGGCCTCCTAGGCGAGTCTCCTCCCGCTTCTTGGTATGGGCTGGTACCGGCAGTGTACCATGGCCCGCTTGTCCAGGTGCTGTTCCTCGGTGCGGGTCGTGCGTCGTGCTCACCCGTGTATAGAGTCGGGGGTCTGTAGCGCAGCTCCGCGGGAGTATAGCCTGGGCTGTACCGGACCTCCTGGTCCGGTAGAGTACTGTGCTGTCTTCGGGCGCGGTTCTCCTCCTCTTCCTCTTCGTCTTCAGTTAGGTCATCCAGTGCTTGTAGTCTCTGGTTTAGCCTCTCCACAGGATATGCTGCTCCTTCCCGGTTGCTAGGTCTCGCTTGGACCGGTGGGGGGAGGTGGTCTGTGGGGGGTATAGACCTCGTCTGTTGGTCAAGTTCAGGGTTGTTTACTCGGCTAGGGGATGCCGCCCTGGAGGTGTGTCTAGACGAGTTCCTGGAGCCTCTGGCGGAGGGAGAGGGTGTTGTCCGTCTGATCAGCTGTTCTATTAGTTGCGCTTGCTGTCTGTCGCGCTCTGCGTCCCGTAGAGCACCAGCAGCTGCTCGCTGGCTGTCTGCTCGGTCTCGGGCCACATTCTCTTCCATCTGAATGCGTCTTATTTCCAGGCGTATGTGCTCTTCTTCGCTCCGTTGCTGTATCTGCAATCGATCGCGTTCACCCTGGAGTCTATCGCGTTCAGTAGAGGCTTTCAGGCTGACGAGGAATGCCTGCTGTAGGGTCCTCTCTGCCTCGCTGGGAGAAGGCGGTTGTATAGGGGAGCCTTCCCTCGGGGTACTCCTTGCGGAGCCTTGGAGCTCTATCTCCACGGTGCTCTCCCCGTCTTCTTCCGTGCCGAGTTCTCTCTCGGTAGCGTTGTATTCCTCCCGGGACTCATCGGGGACTACTTCTTCAGTACTGGCGGGGTGTGAAGTCATGTCTGGTTCCCACTGGTCCCCACCGTGAACTTGGTCAGTTACATTAGAGCCCGTAGGGGCCTCTATGGTCGGGGTAGTCTGGGCGTTGGGGTTAGACATACTTTTACTTTCTAGTTTTACCGCGTTTACTGTTAGTAGAAGACTAGGTTGTTGACTGACAGCGTAAGCCTCTAAGTACTGAGGGAGCCGTCGTTCGCGCTGCGGGCGTTGGTTAGGAGGATCGTTTCGTGGAGTGTTCATAATAGGCCATTTCAATATTAATAACACTATATTAATATTACACTGATTACCCATCCGGCTCGAAGGACCAATTGTAACTGAGGGGTACAATTCCCTGACTGTATTACTAGATATGATACTTACTACCACTACCTTTGTACTTAATATTCGGCCACCCAGTACACGGCATAAATATATTATCATGAACACTCTCACGTAGATGAAACGGATCCAACACAAATGTACGAATTAGAAACAAGTCTTTATTGCCTACACAGCGATGGTGTGTAGACTAAACACTTAATCACTTAATTACATTTATGAATTGAAATAGTATGCACTTTTATGGCAAGGAGTATTCGTCGGTATATCAATAGATAATGTCCAATCTCTGAAGGCGCAGGTGGTAAATATACGACCTGGAATAGTTAAGGAATAACAGCAATGATACTTTAATGATTATAGGCTGGATACACTAGAGGGGGTTAATCCGGTCGCTTGTAAGCCGACAGGAGTAGGAGGGGGGGGGGGGTAGAATCCAGCTGCCTCGTCCGGCCAAGGGTATCCCAGGAGAACCCACTGTAGTGCCGTTCAATGCGCCGGCGATCCTTGGACCACAGATGAAAGCAGGTGGACTCTTTGTGGGCCGGCTCTCTCCGGTCCACGGGGGAGAGATGTGGAGAGACCTCGTCTTGCAGAGCGTCTCCTCACCTTGTGTCCTCTCCAGGGGGGGGGTTCCAACACACGGTAGTGTCGGGGGTCTTTATCCATAGAATAATCAAAGTATCCAAAGCATAATCCGTGCCTGGGAAGGCGGGCTGTCGTCGGTAGAATAATCCGGTATACAGGTCCACTCGCTCGTCGGCTCTGGGGCTCCTCGGGTGCAGCTTCACATAGGGTCAACCACCCTGGGTAAGCAGCCAGTTCTCTGCCCGAAACGATGGGGTACTGACTACGGTAGTATTCTCACCGCACGAAGCACTATATATTAGCAGACTATTATTAGCTTAATAGACTACGTCCAACTCGACGATATAGTGCCAAATATGACTATTCAAATATTAATATACACGATGTCTCAATACCGATGGTAGGCGAACTTGGCCTTACTCCCACACGTGGCATCGCGGGGAGGCTTTACGTCTGTGACTCTATTGGAGGGTAAGAAACTGGACTGAAAAGAAAGTCCTACTTTAGTAGCGCAGTATATATACGCACTATGAACAAATAGTCCCATTAGTGGTGCGGTAGCCAAATTCCTACGCGGAACTAGGACTTGTTCGTACATGTCGAGCGGTACGTTTGAACTGGGTCTGAGGGGTATGGCAGCCTGGCACCAAGGTCTCGACCAATAGTAGAATGGAGACTATTATGGGATGTTCAGTAGGCTAGAATGGATATTCAATGCATATTGTACAAGGAATATACAAGGGATATCAGGGAATATTAGAGAATATACAAATACAATTAAATATATATATATAAATAAATATATATATTCGGTTTAATCTGGCCCTTCACAACATACGGTATTCAAATATACAGTACTTTTACTCATAGATCCTGACAGAGTATATACATATGATGGGGAGGGGACTGTACATTAGGAGGGGGTGGGTGGGTGGGAGAGAAATATACATATATGGCAGAGAGAGAATACATGCGGTGGGGAGGAGACTGTCTATTAGGAGGGGGTGGGGGTGGGGGGTTTGGACATTTACGGTGGCCAGTTTCGAATTGCAGGCTCCCCCGTAGGTGCTCTTTAAGAGCGGTTTTGAGTGTGGGTAGGGATTCACATTCCTTTACAGCTTTGGGTAGGGTGTTCCACATTGATGTGGCATAATTGCTAAACGTGTTTAGTCCCTTGTTTGAGCCGAATCTGGGTTTAACATGATTTGTTGAGCTTCCTCTGGTGTTGTGGTCATGGTATTCACTGACCTGTGGGAAGTATTTTGACATGTACATGGGTACCTTAGTCGTATAGTGTATCTTGTAGACCAGGCCCATTGCAAGTTGCTGTACTCTGTCGTCTACTCTAAGCCATCCTAGGTTGTCAAAGTGTGCAGGGGTGAGGTGGGTTCTAGGGGTAAGGTCAAGTAGTAGTCTGACTAGTTTGTTTTGGGATGTTTGTAATCTTGTTTTTAGCGCCTTTAAGGTGCTTTGGTACCATGAGGTGCAAGCAAAGTCGTAGTACCCTTGAATGAGTGCTCCTGCCAGAGTCTTCAGGGTATTCTTGTTTACCAGAGAGGAGATCCGGTACAAGAATCTAGTTCGTTGGTTGACTTTTTTTATTACATTGGATGCCATTTTGTCACAGGAAAGATTTGCCTCTAGGATAGAACCCAGGTAGGTAATTTCATCTTTCCTTGTGACAATATTGTCACACACTGTAACTGAGAAGCCGTCGGTCTTGCTGAGTTTGTTATTTTAACCAAAGAGAATGGACTCTGTTTTGCCCATGTGTAATGATAGTTTGTTATCAGCGAGCCATATGCAGATTTTGCCTAGTTCTGAGCTGAGGGTTTTTTCAACCTGCAACTTGTGACGCTGAAGCGCCTGCCCGAGCGCAGCCGCACGAGGTGCTTGTTGCCCGGGTGGTGTGGGTCCTTCAGTATTTTTACTGCTTTTTTGAGGCAGCGGGAGTTGTATATTCCCTCCAGTGAGGGGAGGGGGCAGACGATAATCTTCTGGGCCGAGTTGACGACCCTCTGGAGCGCCCTCCTCTCTGCGGCTGTGCAGCTGAGGAACCACACATTTATGCAGTAGGTGAGGATGCTTTCCACGGAGCAGCGGTAAAAATAAGCAGGTCTTGTCTGAGGTGGTAGTTTCTCAGTACTCTCAGGAAGTAGAGTCTCTGCTGTGCCTTTTTCACTATCGCCGTGGTGTTGATTCTCCAGGTCAGGTCATCCTCCAGGTGGACACCCAGGAACTTGATGACTGAGACTCTCTCCACACATCCCCCGTCGATATACAGGGGCTGTATGTCGGTCTTCTTCCTCCTGTAGTCCACGATCATCTCCTGGGTCTTTAGCTTGTTCAGCTGTAGGTTGTTATCCTTGCACAGGGCTGACAGCTGCTCTATTTCATCACGATACGCGGTCTCGTCAACTTTTGTGATGCAGCCCACCACGGTGGTGTCATCAGCGAACTTGATGATGGTGTTGCTGGGGTGGACTGCGGTGAAGTTGTGTGTATAAATAGAGTAAAAAAGGGGACTCAGCACGCAGCCCTGGGGGGATCCGGTGCTGAGGCTGATGGCTGTGGAGGTGTGGGGGCCTATTCTGACCCTCTGGGGGCGGTCAGAGAGGAAGTCCTTAGACCACCGGCAGAGGGGATGGTTTAGTCCAGGGGTGGCCAACCCACGGCTCGCGAGCCGCATGCGGCTCTTTGCCCGTCAATGTGCGGCTCTTCCATCCATTAAAAAAATTAAAAATAAAATAAATATAATAATCTTTTTTTATTTATCTTTTTTTTTACTTTTTTTTTTATGTCACTCATTCCATAAGGACGTAGAATAATTTTTTATTTTTTTTTTAAATGGTCCATTTGCATGTTCTTGGTCTACTGAATCTAGGGACATATGGATCAGTGTCAGAAATAGTGTGTCTGTTACTAGGCTTGAGTAAATTGTAATGAACCAAAGGAGAATATCAATTATATTTAAAAAATATATATATCTTTGACTGTGAATAACACCATGCTAAAATTGACCAGACCTGAAAAATCTAAGCAAATGAATAAAGGGAAGATGATTAAACAGAAGGTTTTGTAGATACAGTACTGAATTCTGCCATCTTTTTAATAATGTAAATTTCTCCACCATTTTTGGATGATTGACAGGGGCTGGTGTGAGCTGGGTAGGGTAGTTTTTCGAAATTCGAAAGCCCTGAGTCTCTTCCTTCAAAAGACTACACTCACTTTTGACTGTGCCACTTCCTCCTGTCAATATGCGCCGGTTTCCGACTCAATGCCCTGAGATTTCTATAATCTTATATTTCACTAATAACAGTTAAAATAATTGGTAAACAAACGTAATGCTGAAAATATACACTTTTACTGTATATCTCGGGCTTAAGAGGTTAACCCTGTGAGGCCCAAATTAAAAAGACATTAGCAACTTCAGAGGCCAGAGAGTGGGACATATAAACACATTTACTATCAAATAGCATTGTGAGGCTGAACAACAGGACCAATTGACTATACATGTACTTAACATTTTTAAAATACATTTTTTTTTTAAATGGCTAAAAGTGATTTTGTAATTTTGCAACCGTGGGTCTCACAGGGTACTTTTAACCCTGTGAGGCCTAAATAAAAAAGACATTAGCAACTTCAGAGGCCAGAGGGTGAGACCTATAAACACATGAAGGGTGCCGTGACTGAAAAAAAAGGTTGAGAAACGCTGGTATATGGTGTGGTTCTTTGTGGTACCACAGTAATTTTTGTGGCTCTTAGTCTCTGACTGGTTGGCCACCCCTGGTTTAGTCCAAGGTCCATGATTCGGGCACTAGTCTGTCAGGCAGAATGGTGTTAAATGCAGAGCTAAAGTCCACAAAGAGCAGCCGTGCGTAGCAGTGGCGTCGTTAGCCCTGGGCTTCCGGATCTAAAAAAAATAAAAAATAAAAATTGTTTACATTTTTTTTTCCTTTTTTTTTTTTTTTTTTTTTTGTCAGCATTCCCATTGTCTGTGCTGAATGTTTGTTAGTGTTTTGTATTTTTGGTTGGTTTTTAGTACTTTTAAACATCCATTTTTAGTAAGTCGTTTTCATTTGATCCTATAATTTTTTCATTCACCGATTTGTGGACTTTTTTTTTGTGTCCTGAAAGGCGCCTTATAAATCAAATGCATTATTATTATTATTATTATTATTATTATTATTATTATTATTATTATTATTATTATTATTATTATTATTATTATTATTATTATTATTATTATTATTATTATTATTATTATCATCCAGGAGGGAAAAGACACTTTGGATAGTAGGGACTGCATCTCTGCCTGTCCTGACCAGGAAACACTTTGCAACTGTGATCTCCTCTGGCAATAGTTGGATATTGTAATGTGTGGCGAGGGGTTGCAGCAATTCCACTGAGATAAACTGGTCTGAGGCTGGAAAACATGCCTGTATGCCTCTCATAAGTTGTTATCCAACTCATGAGAACCTGCTCTCAAGCTCTTGCAGAATTCTGTCGACGACTGGATAGAACAGTCTCTGAGCTGAGGTCTGAGCTTGTGCCACAAGATGACTCAACTACATACTCGTCCATCCTTTTCTGCTTTCTCCTTTGGCTGGTAGTATGTTCCTCAATCCAAAGGCCATTACAGGCCTTTGTCCTGTCATACATGTCCACTGCCATCTCTGAGGTGCGATAACCTTTGAGTGTGTCCTGCACTGTGCTTTTAAATAGTACAGATATTGAAGATGTGCACTTTAACGCAGCAGCACCTGGAGCCATCCATACCCATGTCCAGTGTCCTATAATAAGCTTTAATCAAACCCTGGTTCATTTCCTCGGATAGTCCGGTTGGTTTGGGGTGGTGTGAAAGCTCATTCACTCTTGCAAGTGAACCCTGCTGCGGTTCATTTGAGATGTGAATGCAAAGCGGACCAAAGGCAGGAAAATACCCAAAAATCTAATCTCTTTTTTATGAGAAGACTGAAACATAATATAATGAAACACACAATACAGTTTTTTTTCGATTGCCTAAGCATGATTTTGAAAACGGGGCCCGGTGTTTCAAAACACACAATTAGCACAACCACACACACAATTATCAGAACACATCAGATCCTTTGCTAAATTAAACACTTGTCAAAACCATACACTAATTTATAAAAACTACATTTTGTTACCATATGAAACACACGTTTCATATGACTTAATTCTGTTTGAACCAGTTACACACACTGCTGTGCTTAACCTAAAACACATTTAGCAATTCTACTTCTCAGTGATTAGAGTACTGTAAGTGAAGTACGCAGAGAATGTGCAAATATACAATAAATTCACCAAACACTACACAAGACCAATGCTGTGATGAAAATATAATTTATTTATCTACATATACCCAAATCAATGATGCAGACTGATGAAAATATAAATGTTCTCTCCATATAACCAAATCAGTCAACATTTCAACATGGAGAATCACAACAATACATGTCCCAGTTTTCATGCTACTATGTGCATAACACTGTAAGCTCAGCAAATATCAGACAAACATAAAATACTGTATCCAGTACAGGTTAAAATTACAGTAAAACAAAAAAAAATGAAAAAATGTAAACAGAAAATACTAGACATTATCTCTTTGCCTAGCTGGATCTGGCAAGATAATTTTTTGTTGTGATTCTCCATGTTGACTGATTTGGGAAAATGGGAGAAATGTATATTTTCATCAGTCTGCATCATTGGTTGTCTTGTGTAGTGTTTGGTGGATGTATTGTATATTTTCACGTTCTCTGTGTACAGTACTTCACTCTCCTTCCATTTTGGTTGAAGACAGGTGAACTCACCTGCTGCATTTTTATAGTGCTTAAACCTGATTGGTGTATCTACAATTAAGCAATGGTGTGTTTGTGCATCTGATGGTTGTGTTTAACCAATTGGCTCATATGTGTGGTAATTTGACATTCTGTGTCTAATGTAATGCAAGTGTGTTTAGTGTTTTGCAAATCACTGTGTGTATTGTTTTGCAAAAAGTGTGAGGCTGACATTGTAGGGGTGCAAATCTGGGCCTATATTTTGCTCCTTGAGTGTAAGGTTTTGATAATTGTGTAATACTTTTGATTTGAGTGTTTATGCAATTGAAGAAAACTGTAAAGACTAGAGATGAACTGTTTATTTCTTTTGTACATAGGCTGTGCATATGTTTGTTTGTTTGTTTGTTTGTTTATTTGCTTATGTGTATGATTCTTAACTGTGTTTTTATTTTGTTATTGGTGTATATGTGTGTATGTATGTACAGTATATGTATATATATATGTGTGTATATATTAGAGGTGGGCATAGATAAATTTTTTTAATCTAGATTAATCTATCTGCAATCCTGGATTTAATCTAGATTAATCTAGATTAAAATGGCTCAAAAAAAAAAAAAAAAAACCTGCCGAAGGCATTCAAAATATGTGTGTTCTACCCAAATAATGACCAGAAGTAAGTCCTTACTTTTTCTTTCCTCCTTATGTTTCTCAGGCCAGGTGGCCCATTACACCATGAGCCCATCTCCCGTTTCCAAAATGCATTACAGACTGTTTGAAAAAGCTGTTTTGCTATGATAATTGGTAATGAAATATCAAAATAATGTTCAATAAGATGTACTTGTGTTTAATAAGTTGTTTTATTCAGAAGTTAACACAAATAAATAATATTACCAGTACAGTACAGTATCTAGCACTCTCAGGAGCAAAACAGAAAGAAGCATTTCAAACTTGAACTATGTGACATGGCTTGAATCAACTGCTCCAGTGGAGTTGCTCAGGCCAATGGTGTCAACTGTGGTTGTACTGGGCAGCTCCCAGGTGTGAATGGAACTGTGTCAATGTGAAGCAGGGCGTTCCTGAAAAAGAGCATCTGTGCTCAGCGAACCTACCCTGGGTAAATAAAGGTAAAAAAAAAAAAAAAAAAAAAAAAAATTAGATTAATGCATTAATTATATTATCGCGCAATACTAGTATAGCGTTAACGCAGCACGTTAACGCCGTTAACGGCCCAGCTCTAGTATATATGTATATTTGTACTCCTGTTGGGGCTTCTTGGACCAGATCAATGTTTTATCTGGCTAAATAAAGGTTAAATAAATAAATAAGAAACTGATGATTTGGTCCTGTTAACTTTGAATTTTCTATGGGGACTGCCCAGATACCTCTCATGGACCTGGACCTCACTTTGAGAACCTCTAATGATTCTAGTTATTCAGTATTCATCTCTAATTACTCTAAAATTGCGTATTTCCCCTCCACCCCCCCCCCCCCCGGGCTGAAGCCCCCAATGTTTTCTAACCCTAAAAACGCCCCTGGTGCGTAGCCCCCCACTCTCTCCAGATGGGACAGGGTAGAGTGGAGAGTCGTGGCGATGGCGTCCTCCGTGGACCTGTTGGCTCTGTAGGCGAACTGGTGGGGGTCTAGTCCGGGTGGGAGGCTAGAGATGATGTGGGGCTTGAGTGTCTTTTCAAAGACCTTCATGGGTAGGGAGGTGAGTGCAACTGGACGGTAGTCGTTCAGGCAACTGATGGAGTTCTTCTTTGGGACCGGGATAATTATTGAGGTTTTCAGGCAGGGTGGGACGATGGCCTGGGACAGGGACTGGTTGAAGATCTTAGTGAAGACCCCTGTCAGCTGGTCAGCGCAGTCTTTCAGCACCCATCCCACGACACCGTCCGGCCCCGCCGCTTTCCTAGGGTTCACTCCCTTCAGTGTGCCTCTCACCTCGTGCTCCGTGAGGATGATGCTGCTGAGGGCTGGTGAGTGTGGTGAGGCTGCTTCCGTTGGCACCGCCTCGGGGGTGGCGTTGATGTGCAGTGTGGATGTTTTTTTCGGCCTCGCCTCGAATTGTGCAAAGAAGGAGTTCAGCTCCTCTGCCAGCTGAGGGTCACTCTTGTTGGCTGAGGAGTGGCTGGGTTTGTAGTTGGTCATCTGTTGGACCCCCTGCCATACCTGTCTGGTGTTGTTGCTCTGGAAGCAGTCCTCGATCTTCCCCTTGTAGTGGGTCTTGGACCTCTTGATACCTCGCGTCAGGTTGGCTCTGGCAGTGCTGTATAGCTCCTTATCACCAGACCTGAAGGCAGTGTCCCTCTCTCTGAGCAGATGCTGCACCTCTCCCGTCATTCACGGCTTCGTATTGGGATAGACCCGGATACGTTTGTCCACGGTGACAGAGTCTATGCAGTGCTTGATATATCCCAGCACTGATGAGGTGTACAGTTCCAGGTCTTCATGTTCAAAGACCTCCCAGATGGTGTTCTCAAAACAGTCCTGCAGCTGTAGGGTGGCGCTCACCGCCCAGGTTTTAACTAACTTTGGTATGGCCGGGGCACTCTTTCTAATGGGGGTGTAGGATGGAATTAAAATCTGGGATACGTGGTCTGACTGACCTAGATGGGCTAGTGCTTTGGCTCTGTAGCCCAGCTTAATGACCATGCCGCAGTATTTGCCCGCGTCCACCTCTTGTTTGATGTGGTCGTTAAAATAGAGAAGGCATGTGTCAGTGGAGTGGGATGTTCTGAAGCCAGATTGGAATTCGTAGATTAGATTTTTTTCCGCCAGGTACTTTTCGACCTGTTCGTAGACTATTTTCTCCATGACTTTCGAGATGGAGGTAAGAATAGAAACAGGGCGGTAGTTGCCTGGGTCTAATTTGCTGCCCTTTTTGTGCAGAGGGGTCACTCTTGCTATTTTGAAGTCCTTGGGGACGTGTCCCTGTTTTATGGAGAGGTTTATTATGTGTGTGATGATTGGGGTGATGGCGGCTGCTGCGTCTCTGAGGAATTTGGAGGGGATGTTGTCATGGCCAGTGGCCTTGTTAGGTTGGAGGGCGCTCAGTTTTTTGAGTACCTCATCGGTTGTTACCATTTCTAGTTTGAAGTTGTCTTTGCGGACCCCTAGGTTTTTGTAGTATTCTACTATGTGTTCTACCCCATAATGCCCTGAGTGGGAGGGTAGTTTGTTTACAAGCGTTGTGGCTATGTTTGTGAAAAAGATGTTTAAGTAATCGGCTACATCCAGCTTGTCTGTGATGAGCGTGTTGTCCGTCTTTATGTTTATGTTTGAGAATCTGGTTTTACGTTTTTTACTGCAGCCTAGTTGATTATTGAGTAATTTCCAAAGTTCACGTGGTTTGTTTTTGTTTTCCTCAGTTTTGTCATTGATGAAATCTTTTTTTGCGGTTTTGATCATGGTGCTTATGTCATTTCTTAGTCTGTTTCTTTGAATTTTTTGTTCAACCACGTGGGCTTGGAGTTCACTGTTTGAGCTTTTGGAAAGCTTTGTCTGACTTTTATGAAGTTCCGAGCATTTTTTGTCTCTGGTTTTCATAGCGGCCAGTATTTCAGTGTGCATCCATGGCTCAGTGCGATTTTTAACCCTGGTGGTTCTTAGGGGTGCCATGTTGTTGAGTATTGTTGTGAATTTGGTTTTGAACCCAAGCCATGTTTCTTCAACCTGTGTACCACTGGTGGCCTATAGTCTATCGATCCAGCGGCTTTCTTTCTGGTTTAGTATTCTCTGTCTATTTCCTCCCCTAGATGTAAGCGGAACACTGTCAATGCCGATAGCTGTAAATAAAACAGAGGTACTTTGGTGAACATCTTGAAGATGTTTAGCCATTGCATAATCCATATTGTTTGTTTTGATAGCATATTTATGATCAGCCAGTCGATCAAGTAGGCGGCGTTTCGTACGACCAACATAAAAAGAGTCACATTTAGAACAGGACAGTATGTTAGAAGCTGTTAGATGTATATGTCTGTTTGGTAACTGGGTGGGTAAACCCTTTAGATCTTACCACCACATCACATTGTTTGCAGTGACCACATCTATATGTTCCTATAGGAGGCTTGGGTAACCATGTAGATTTGTCATCTGCCGGTAGATGGCTTCGTACTAATTTATCTCCGAGATTGGGGGCTCTCCTAAATGTACAGAGGGGGGGGGGGTCAGGGAATATGTTAGACAGGGCCTCATCACATTGGATCAGGCTCCAATTATTTTTAATTATATTGCGAACAGCAAGGGCCTTAGTGCTATAAGTGGTGGAGAAAAACACCCTATCGGTTTTCTCTTTTAGTGTCTTTCTTTTTAAGAGAGTCGCGTTCTACAGTAGTGTCTTCTGCTGTTTTAAGAGTGTTATGTTTATAGCCACGTTCTCTGAAGCGATCATACATTTCTCCGCTCTTTTCTCTAAAGTCAGCTTCACTGTCACAGATTCTACACAGATACATTTTAATATTTTTTCATTATCTTTTTCCCCCTCCTTTTTCCGATTTTTCTCCCATCCCGTCGTTATGCCAATTCCCAACCCCCTTCCTGGTTGTAAGCCGACCGCTAAAAATAAAACCCACTGCGTCAGTGAGAGCGGGACCACAGAATAAAATAAAGTTTCGAGAGGAGTGGTAGTTTGGAGATTGCATTGGCTGCATGTCTGTGTCCCGGATTCAATCGGAGCCTCTCTCAAGTACTTTCTAACAACTTGCCCACTGTACCAAGATATCAGAGACATATACTTCCCATGAATTGCAAACACCCAAAGAGAGTTTGAAAACATGACAAATAATGGAAAACTCCCATACCTACTGAGTGGAGTACAGCAATGTGCAACTGTACAGAAAAGGACATCCAATGCAATACAACCACCATAAAGGCTGTCAATCATGCAAGTATTCCTGCACTACCTGTACTGTACTGATCTCTGTACATATACCTGACAAAACAAGCACATACCTTTAAATACACTTGAAAGACTGCTGCTGTTTCTAAACGTTATATTACGTTATCTGAACAATTCTATGATATGTGAATACATTTTATGATTGCTCATCTCCAACAGTTCACCTGCTTGGCTAGGAAAGCTGTAGATGTGTTGATTCAGTTTGGCACCACATACTGTGAATCTGGGTTTTCTACTCTAAATGCTCAGCATGACCTCAGAATAGCACTTTCAAAAACCAAGCCCAGAATAGATCTGCTGGTTGAAAACTTCAACCAGCCACATACCTCTCATTAGATTTCATTGTGCCATAGATGAAATATTATACCCCTTCTAGCATGTCAGGTCAGTAGAATTTTTAAATAAGTCAGTAAATATTAATCAGAATGTTGCTCAATGTTGGCGTTTTACGGTTGAGGGACAGAGGGAGGGGGTAAGAAATGGAGAGTTGAAAAAGGGGTGATAAATAGAAAGGAGAGTAGAACATGTTTGTTAATTTAAAATTGTATGTACATATTGTATGAGGTGGTGAGAAACTGTGATGTACTTTTATAATGAAATAAATACATTTCATATACATTTTAAATTCATGGTTTGTTGTGTTCTTTATCAGTAGTTTATAAATGTATGTTATGGCAATTCATGATGTATTTTTGTAAGTTTGGGTCCCGGGGAAACACCAAATTTCTCTTTTGGGTCTCGAGCTGAAAAAGTTTGGGAAACCCTGCTTTAATGGTTTCTCAACCTGTGGTACGCGTACCACTAGTGGTACTTGGGCCCCCTGCTGGTGGTACTCGGAGGGATCCCTGGAATCTCAATGTTTTTCAAAAATTAAATAAAACCAACTTTAAAATCTAAATACTAAGGCGGCTGGGTGGCGCAGCGGACTAAGCGTTCGTCACCAACGCAAGAGACACTGGTATTGAATCCGGCTGTCAGCGTTGCCTCCGGCTTGGCCAGCCGTCATACTGGCTCAATTGGCAGAGTCAGCGGGAGGGAAGCCGGTGGGGTGGTATTCTGGTCGTTGTAAACAGTGACTCCTACAGGTTGGTCAGGGCGCCTGCACAGCGAGGGAGGGAGATGGTGAGGGTAGTGTGCCCTCCCACGTTACACCTCACCAATGAGAGTCCGTGCTGGCAGGTGAAAAGATGCTGCTGGCTGTCTCCTATGTCTCGGAGGAAGCATCTGATAGACTTCAGGGCTCCCTAGACCGACCAGTGGGGGGCACATGCGAACAATGGCCAGGAAGGGGAGGGGGGAATTGGCATAACGACTTTATTGGGATGGGAGAAAAACACAGAAAAAACAGGAGGAGAAAAAGTGGATAAAAAAATAAATACAAATTATCTAAATACTAATATTACAACGAATGAAAATAAGATTGAGATAATTGAAATTGGGGTTTAAAATAAGTTGTACATTTATTTGGTTGTTTATAGATTTAGAAACAAAATAAATGTTTGTTGTTGTCTGATGTTGTTTCTGACGGACACTAGCACCTGTGGCGCATGCACGATTAGCTAACGTTACAAGCAAGCTAGTGATGACTATTCGAAAGAGAATAGTGGAGGAGAATATTTTTTTAACCAGAAGATTTCTTCACAAGAAAACGCAATGCACTGAATAAGCGCAAGTCCACGATTCAATCATGCTGTACAACCACAGCCAAATCACAGGAAGCCTTGTATCGTGCCAGGCTCCGCATAGCGAAAGCTGGTAAGTAGCAACACTCGTTTCTCAAAGCCTTGTCTCTTCTAAAATGGACTACAAGTGTTTTGTTGATTTACATCCACATCACTATTCATTCATCATTATGCTGTTACTGCTGTCGGATTCGACTTTATTTGATTGGAAGAAGATCCCTCTGGAAAGAGTCAGGATTTGATGCAGGATATCGGCGATATTATGCTCATTACATTTTTATTTTAACTAACCGGGCCGAAAATTACCCGCAAACAATAACAATATTGGATCGCGGCCGCAGTTGACCGCAGGCACTCACCCACTATGGATCAGCCTGTGCAAAACTATTGTGTGTGTGTGAGAGAGACAGAATGAGGGGGGCAGAGAGAGAGGGAGAGAGAAAGGGAAGGAGGGAGAGAGAAGGAGAGAGAGATACAGGGAAGGAGATAGAGGGAGAGAGAAAGGGAGAAGGAGAGAGAGAGAGGGAGGAGAGAGAGATGGAGAGGGAGAGACACAGTGGGGGAGAGAGAGATAATCTGACAGACAGACAGAGAAAGAGACACTTATTTATTTGTTTGAACTGTATTATCCCTCGCCTGTTACACTTTGTGCATGTGTGAGAGAGAGGGAGAGAGTATGTGTGAGAGGGGGAGAGAGTGTGTGAGAGAGAGAGATGGAGAGTGTTCATTCAGAGAGTGTTTGAATGAAGTACATTTGCTGAAATACAGTTGTTCTTAATTTTCTCACTTGCTATGTGAGAATGTTAGTTATTATGTTCGCAATGCCCCTTGCATTGTATGAGAATTGTGTGGAAGAGTTTGCTATTTCTAGTACCCCTTTCGTACATTGTGGCTGTGTCTGACAAAAGTTAATTATGACCCTGATGATGGTATCAGGATCTTTATGTGAATAGAATACACTTGTGTCATATGCGAATAACATTTTCGACAGCCTGTCTGAGACGTTAGGGAGGTCATTGATATATAACAAAAATAGCAAAGGCCCAAGAATTGAACATTGGGGCAGACCGCAAGGTAAAGGAAGAAAAGGATAATTGATCCCTTTATAGGATTCAGACTGATGTCTATCTTTAATGTAACTGGTGAACCATAGCAGT
This sequence comes from Notolepis coatsorum, assembly GCF_963971535.1. Classification (NCBI taxonomy): domain Eukaryota; kingdom Metazoa; phylum Chordata; class Actinopteri; order Aulopiformes; family Paralepididae; genus Notolepis; species Notolepis coatsorum. The sequence continues at coordinate 90,709,359 of NC_140166.1, forward strand.
GCATTGCTTTTTATTCCAAGATGTGATAGCGTCTGCAGGAGGATATGGTGATTGACTGTATCAAATGCCTTTGATAAGTCTGTTTTCCTTTCTGTCTTTAGCTTTGTATATTTCATTAATTAGATGTGTGATTGCCATATATGTTGAATGTTTCTTTCTGAGTGTAAATAATATTGTGCTTATTAAGATGTTCAATTAATCTTTTATAGACAAGCTTTTCAAGTATTTCTGACAAGGTATAGGATGGATATAGGTCTGTAATGGTTGAAGATGGCTGGGTCATCATCTTTATAAATAGGGATGATCTTAGCTATTTTAAGTTCCTGTTGGACGATTCCATTATCCAGTGATATATAAAAAATATGAGATAATGGATTCTTGAATGGATATCAGTAATCTACCTCCAATACCATCATAACCCGGAGAAGAGTCCCCCAGGTTTATCAAGATCTCCCGAACCTCATCCTCTGTAACCGGCAAGAAATGTATTGATTCATAAACTGAAGGGGACTATGATTACTAAATGGAATGTTTGTAGCCAGTGTTGGACCAACTTCTGAGAAAAAATTATTAAAGTTATTGGCAATTAATTGCGGGTCAGTGATAATATACCCCCATCAACCTTAAATTCATTAGGCAACTGATTACGTAATTTTTTTTTGTTGAGGATAGAGTTAATTGTTCTCCATAGGAGAGTCATGTTATTTTTGTTTTTAGATAATTCCATATTGTAGTAATGCTTTTTAGCTCCTCTGATAGTGTGGTTTAATTTATTTCTATAGTTCCTAAATTGAGCAAGATAGAATGGAGTGGGACTGAGAAGATATTTTGTATACAATCTACGTTTAGTATTTAGGGATTTGATAATAGCTGCCTGGGGTTATCCATGGTTTGATCAGTTTATGATGGGGCTTGGGAGATGCCTGTACAAGGGGAAAACACAGGTCATAGGCCTGGGTGATACGTTCAGAAAACAAAGTAAAATACTTTTTTGCATCAACAGAGTGGAGGATATCTGTCCATGGATACTCACCGACCACTAGTCCAAACCTGGTCAAACTAACTTCATTAAAGGTTCTCTTATATTTAGGATAGATTATAGATGGAGACTTATCATGTTCCCTATATAATATGAGAAAGATTGGACAATGATCAGCAATATCCATGCACAGAACTCCTGATTTCATGCTCTTATCCAACACATTAGTAAAGATATTGTCAATCAGAGTGGCAGATGTCTCCGTCACTCTGGTTGGTACTGCAATCATATAGGATGAACGTAGTGGGAATACATTGTGTCAATAAACTCCTTTTCAAGTTTCAAGTTTCAAGTTTCTTTAATAGTTGTCATACAGAAGTACAGAATACTTTTGTACAAAATGCTTCTTACTGTTGCGCTCCAGAGACTGTGCATGACAAGATAGTATGAAATAAAGACATAGTAAAAATTAGAAGTAAAAAAAAGAGGTCACAGTGTTCAGTTTAGACATATGTACAATGTTCGTAGACATAGTTACCATACAATATACAATACTGTGCAGTGTACTAATATACAATACTATATAGTGCAAGGCATAAATGGACGAGGTGCAGTTTAGGTACAATTCACAGTAGGTGTACGAGTTGTAGTGCAAATCCTTTATCAATAAATATAAAGTGTAAGTGTGTTTGTGTGATCTAAAGTGTGGAGAGTGGGTGCTGCAGTGTGTTGTTTGTTTGAGTGAGTGTGTGCGTGTGGGTGTGTGTGCTGTGTGCATTTGATGGTTGTTGCATAGTGATTATTGTTCGTTTAGCGATTATTGTTCGTTTAGCAGCCTGATGGCCTGGGGATAGAAGCTCCTTCTGAGTCTTTCTGTGCTCGCCATAAGACTCCGGTATCGCTTGCCTGACGGCAGCAGTTCAAAGAGGCAGTTGTTCGGGTGGCTCGAGTCCTTAATAATTCTCTTAGCCTTCCCCTTGCACCGCTTGTTGTAAATGTTCTGGAGGGTGGGAAGCCCCCCTCTAATTGTGCGTTCGGCTGAACGTGTCACTCTTTGTAGTCTGCTACGGTCTTGTGCAGTGCTATTCCCAAACCAGGAGGTGATGTTGCCGGTCAGGATGCTCTCTATTGTACATGAGTAGAAGTTCCTAAGGATCTTCTGACTGACTTGGAACTTCCTTAGGCGCCTGAGGAAGTAGAGGCGTTGTCGTGCCTTCTTCACAACACTGTCAATGTGTGTGGTCCATGTCAAGTCCTCGGATATGTGGGCTCCGAGGTACTTGAAACTGTTCACTCTCTCAACTGGTGCCCCGTCGATGCTGAGGGGGCTGTAGTCCTTGACCCCCGACCTCCTGAAGTCCACAATCATCTCTTTTGTTTTGCTGACGTTCAGGGAGAGGCAGTTCTCCTGACACCACTGTGACAGGTTCTCTACCTCTTCCAGGTAGGCCCTTTCGTCGTTGGCAGAGATCAGGCCCACCACTACTGTGTCATCAGCAAATTTGATGATGGTGTTGTTGTTCCGCTGTGCTACGCAGTCATGTGTGTACAGGGAGTAGAGGAGGGGGCTCAGAACACAGCCCTGGGGGGCCCCTATGTTGAGCGTGATGGATGAGGAGGTGCAGTTGCCGGCTCTTACCACCTGGGGTCTGCCCGTCAGGAAGTCCAGGACCCACTGGCACAGGTCATAGTTCAAGCCCAGGTCCCTGAGCTTGGCTATGAGTTTGGAGGGGACTATGGTATTGAATGCTGAGCTGTAGTCGATGAACAGCATTCTCACATAGTTCCCCTGCCTCTTGTCCAGATGTGATGCTGCTGTGTGCAGCACATGGGCTATGGCGTCCTCCGTGGACCTGTTGGGGCGATATGCAAATTGCAGAGGGTCCAGGTTGATGGGGAGGGAGGAACAGATGTAGCCCTTCACTAGCTTCTCAAAGCACTTCATGGCTATGGAGGTGAGGGCTACAGGGCGGTAGTCGTTGAGTTATCATTCTTCTGGTTTATAAAATTGATATTTAGGTCACCCATTAAATAGTATTTTTTCCCTTCTTTGGATATGACATCCAGAACATTTGTTAGATCAGCATTGAATGCAGACAAGCTAAAGCTGGGAGGTCTATAAATACATGCAATAATGGCCTGGTGGGTTTCAACAAACAGCCTCAGCAGAAAGGGTTAAATACTTTTCGATGTCATGCCTTTCTTTATACACCATGTTTGGATTGAGATATAGAGAAACACCCACACCCTTCTCTGCATCTATGAATATGCTTGTAGTTGTTGAATTCATACAAATCAGCATTTCAGTAAGCCCTATTACACTAAAAGAGAAGTCAAGGTTAGTCAAACAAAGGCATAAAGTATCATAGTTTTTTGGCAGGCTGCGGACATTGATATGAATGAGGGAAAAGTCATTCCTAATGTTTTGAGGGTCAACAGTGGAATTGAATTCGTTCTCACTGAAGTAATCAGATATACCAGAGACTTGTTTCATTTGAGCAAAACAATGTGTGTCAGGGTCATTATTGAATAAAAGGTTTGATGTTGATGAGTCCCGAGATTCACTTTCTGACTGAAGCAACGTAGTGGGCGGGTCATTCAAAAGTTAATTTGCTTGATCATATGGGTTGGAGTTTACATGTAATGAACCAGAGACTAGTGTAGCGAAGGTTTGGAGATGAGCGTCAAGTTGGTTGTGTGAGGAAGATGACATGCTATATTGGTAGTGAAGTTCCCACTGACTTTCACTCGTGTTGTGCGGTTGGAATCAGCCCTTGAGTCTTTCGTGGTTTGATCACCAGTCTGTCATAGTTAATGACAGCATACTTTCCTTCATCCCTTGCCTGTTTCATTGCTGGAATGAGGTCAGCTCTCTTCTTAACAAGTCAGAGAAGTCCTCATTTACATAAATGAAGGTGTTCTTGAGGTGAGCTCTCGCCTTGGCAAGTATGAGGTCTTTATCCTTGAACCTCAGGAGTTTCACAACAATTGGTCTTGCTTCATCAGTGTTCTGTTTCACACTCCCAGTGCGGTGGGCTCTTTCGATTTCAATAGACTTTGGATACATTTTCTGTTTGTGTTTTAGGAATTCTCTGACCATCTGCTCAGTATCTGACCAGGACTCATACACATTTTCCTGAGTCAGACCATCAATAATTACATTGTTTCTTCGACTCTGATTTTCCAGATAGTCCATTTTGGATATGATGTCTTTGCCTTCAGGGGTCATACACTGAGTGGGCAGGGACTGGAACGACTGGAGCTGTGATTCAAATAAGCCAAGTTTCTTCTCCATCACTCTCAAGTCATCAATTTGGGCTTGAGAGAACTGAAGGCTGGACCTGACCTCAAGTTTTCAAGTTTCTTTAATAGTTGTCATACAGAAGTACAGAATACTTTCATACAAAATGCTTCTTACTGTTACGCTCCAGAGACTGTGCTAGACAAGATAGTATCAATAACATAGTAAACTATAAATATTAACAAAAGTAAGCACAGTCTCGACGGAGCGAACAGAAAGGCAGCCGGTCGGAGCAGCGCCATTCTCTCACTCATGTACCTCTTTCATAATGCCATCAATTCTAGTGGTTGTAGATTCCATGATCAGCTTGGTGAAGGACATGAAGTTTGACTCATGCCTGTTAAGCATTTCCACATAGAATAATTTCTGTTGATCCATGAATTCTTTCACATTTTCCATAGAGACATAGTCCTCATCATGATTAGAGATGTTTTGTCTTGTTGTTTTGACATGCGTAACCTCTGTAGAAGTTGATATGTGGATTTAGACAATGGATAGAAGATAGAAGACAGTCAGGTAGGTTGGATGGTGGTAGAACAGTAGGCCCGGATTGTTAATCCATCAAAAATGTCTTTCTGTGTTAGTCATCCACACATCAGCAACTCTTCTCTATATATGACTTTAAAATATGATGAAAATAGCTTTGTATGCTTTATAAAAAGTATTTAAAAGAGTCCAGAATCACAATAAAACATTTGGATGGCTTGTAGCCAAAAATTGCATGCTGCTGCTAGACAGGAAACAGGAAAATGATATGATTGTGACTAAACTCTCCACTCCCTAAGAATACCCGTCCACCAGCCCACCAACCAGGCCAATGCTAGATGAGAAAACTCCCCAGTGAAATTGCTATATATAGATATAGATATAGATATATACTTAGAAGATACTCTGTTTAGAATTAAAACATTTTTATTTTCACTCATCTTCAGTTTTGACAAATGGATAAAACAATGTTAATAATCTTCGTATATGCTTTTCTTTCTCTGTGTGCGTGCGTGCATGCATGTGTGTGTGTGTGTGTGTGTGTGTGTGTGTGTGTGTGTGTGTGTGTGTGTGTGTGTGTGTGTGTGTGTGTGTGTGTGTGTGTGTGTGTGTGTGTGTGTGTGTGTGTGTGTGTGTGTGTGTGTGTGTGTGTGTGTGTGTGTGTGTGTGTGTGTGTGTGTGTGTGTGTGTGTGTGTGTGTGCACATGCAAGCTTGGATGCCGACCCACTTCTGGCTGCAAGGCCAGGGCTGTCGTAAAAATAATAAATAAAAACACCATTTGCTGTCAGGATATTTTTAGCTCAGAAATCCATCTACCTCCCTAGATGGAACCTTAGCTAATTCCAGACCCATAGATCTTAAGGAACAAATATCATATTTACATGTAAGTTAAATATTTTGCTGCTGAAGATTTAATATAATTATTTCTAATGTTGAGTTCTTGAGTTCTCCTTTTAGCAATGTATTAAAAGGCTACGGTGAAGATGTAGGTTTTTAGCTTACTTTTGAAAATATTTAGTGAGCTAGCTTCCGAAATGTCCATAGATAAGGTGTTCCATAGCTTTGGAGAGTAATTAGCAACTGCTGCCTGCATCTCTGGTTTCCTTTTTCTGTTTCTGGGAACATTCAATAAACCAGTAGTAGAAAATTATCAATGTTGGTCCTGTTCCACTTAGGGCTTTGTATGTAAGGAGCTCCGCTGAGTGACGTCCCAGCCCTCTGTTGTTCTGGCACAAATGAAATATCATTACAATTATACTAGAAAGAATAAGGAACAAAATTACAAGTGAATTAGTATCATATTTTGCCCTAATCAACCTGATGGGTTTAAAGGTCCACAATTGTTCACTATTTGGGCAATTTTACACAATTCCTGTGAGTCTATGGAACACATCTGTAATTATTTTTTCAATAAAATTCATTGTTTTGTATTTTTAATCAAATACTTTGGTGCACCACTTTCTCCCCTTCCAAAGCACAGTACAAGCTGTTTTTGGCTGGGCTCCGCCCATACTCGCAATGCGCTTTGATTGACAGTGCACACACACCCGCTCCGTCTCTGGGTGTGTTTGTCTGTGTGTGTGTGTGTGTGTGCGTGCGTGCGTGTATGTGCGTGTACGTGACGTAAGTTGGGCGTGTGTGTGTCTGTGAGACGAGGGGAGAGAAGCGCAGCCGTTCGGCGCGCGCGCGCGTGTGTGTGTGTGTGTGTGTGTGTGTGTGTGTGTGTGTGTGTGTGTGTGTGTGTGTGTGCGTGCGTGCGTGTATGTGCGTGTACGTGACGTAAGTTGGGCGTGTGTGTGTCTGTGAGACGAGGGGAGAGAAGCGCAGCCGTTCGGCGCGTGTGTGTGTGTGTGTGTGTGTGTGTGTGTGTGTGTGTGTGTGTGTGTGTGTGTGTGTGTGTGTGTGTGTGTGTGTGTGTGTGTGTGTGTGTGTGTGTGTGTGTGTGTGTGTGTGTGTGTGTGTGTGTGTGTGTGTGTGTGTGTGTGTGTGTGTGTGTGTGTGTGTGTGTGTGTGTGTGTGTGTGTGTGTGTGTGTGTGTGTGTGTGTGTGTGTGTGTGTGTGTGTGTGTGTGTGTGTGTGTGTGTGTGTGTGTGTGTGTGTGTGTGTGTGTGTGTGTGTGTGTGTGTGTGTGTGTGTGTGTGTGTGTGTGTGTGTGTGTGTGTGTGTGTGTGTGTGTGTGTGTGTGTGTGTGTGTGTGTGTGTGTGTGTGTGTGTGTGTGTGTGTGTGTGTGTGTGTGTGTGTGTGTGTGTGTGTGTGTGTGTGTGTGTGTGTGTGTGTGTGTGTGTGTGTGTGTGTGTGTGTGTGTGTGTGTGTGTGTGTGTGTGTGTGTGTGTGTGTGTGTGTGTGTGTGTGTGTGTGTGTGTGTGTGTGTGTGTGTGTGTGTGTGTGTGTGTGTGTGTGTGTGTGTGTGTGTGTGTGTGTGTGTGTGTGTGTGTGTGTGTGTGTGTGTGTGTGTGTGTGTGTGTGTGTGTGTGTGTGTGTGTGTGTGTGTGTGTGTGTGTGTGTGTGTGTGTGTGTGTGTGTGTGTGTGTGTGTGTGTGTGTGTGTGTGTGTGTGTGTGTGTGTGTGTGTGTGTGTGTGTGTGTGTGTGTGTGTGTGTGTGTGTGTGTGTGTGTGTGTGTGTGTGTGTGTGTGTGTGTGTGTGTGTGTGTGTGTGTGTGTGTGTGTGTGTGTGTGTGTGTGTGTGTGTGTGTGTGTGTGTGTGTGTGTGTGTGTGTGTGTGTGTGTGTGTGTGTGTGTGTGTGTGTGTGTGTGTGTGTGTGTGTGTGTGTGTGTGTGTGTGTGTGTGTGTGTGTGTGTGTGTTGTGTGTGTGTGTGTGTGTGTGTGTGTGTGTGTGTGAGAGAGAGGTAGAGACAAGAGGAGAGGAGCGTGCCAGTAAAGCAAGAGTCTCATTTCCGCGCGGTGAGTCTCCAGAACACAGCGTGTAGCCCAAAAACCTGCCTGTGTGTGTGAGAGAGAGGTAGAGACAAGAGGAGAGGAGCGCTGCCAGTAAAGCAAGAGTCTCATTTCAGCCGCGGCTGAGTCTCCTGAACAACAGCGTGTAGCCCAAAAACTGCCACTGCCCTTGTAACAAGTGTCAATTGAACATTGTTTATTATTTTATAAAGGGTTGAAATGTCACCAAATCCTGTTTACAAATGTTTACAAGTGGTTACTATTGTTTATTATTTATTATTTCTTTATACCAAAGACACTTTTATCTGAACGTAACTTGGAATGTTCACGTTCGAGAGTTTTGCACTTCCGGGTCAAGTATTTGCGCGTGTTAGAAGCAACCTTCCGGTTTGGGTTCAGTCTGTAACAAGCACCCAACGTGAAAGGTATGTGATTATTGTGGCCCGCAGTACTTTTATGTTTTACACTGTTGTATATATCTTTTGTATAAGAATTGAATGTTGATAGATAATAATGACTCGATAGTGTTGTGACGAACGGTGTGGTTATATTATATGCACAATTGAAGGTTTTAGTCTGTGTATTTCACCGAGGCAATATAGTCAATTGGTTGTTCTTTGTTAACAGACTTGACGAGTGAACATAAGTGTGACGCTGTTTCTTTGTGGCATTGACCACCCGTTTCATGCAGGTATGTGCCTTAAGGTGTTGATTTATTGTGCAAATATAATTGTTTAGAGTCTTTAACAAGCACCCAACGTGAAAGACTTGACGAGTGAACATAAGTGTGACGCTGTTTCTTTGTGGCATTGACCACCCGTTTCATGCAGGTGGCTCCATTGCAGTCCACCGAATAAATGATGAACAGTTGTCCATGTGTGCCGACTCGTCACTAAGCATCACGCCCAGAACACAACGCAGGAGACGCGGACAGAACATCCGTTACAGTGGTGCCGTGACCCGGATTCATCAAAGAGAAGGGAGAACGACATCAAATCGTTCGCCGGGGAGCTGCAGTCTCCACAGACAACACAGCCCTCATCAGTTCATTAGTGGTGAGACGCTGCCATCTAGTGGTCGGTGATAAACTTTTCACCCTACGTGGTTCCAGGGAGAAGCACAGTGCAAGGTATGTCACAACAGACAATGACCCTGGTAAATTGTGAACAAGACAATGAACTGGTGAAGAAGAAAAAAGACATGAAGATGATGATGCCATGTCATGTGCAGAAGACATTTAGGTATTAATTTAATTGGTTAATCTCTTATGTAATTTCATTCCTATTCATTTTCTATTATTTTTTTTTTTCTACTACAGTATTTAGAAGCTGAACAGGTTATTTAATTTTTTTCTGTTAAGCCAAAGCACCTAAGGGTGAAAGTAGGACAATGGCAGAAGGTGGGAATACAGATGTGGTAGTTGATATTGAATTGGATGGGGGGGGGGGATTTTACAACCGGCTCTCAGAGTCGGAAGCACCAGGACCAGATCCAGTCACATTTGACACTCCACAGCTTACCTCCACGAGGTATGTAAGTCGTGCCAGGCCAAGTCTACCACCAGTTGATGAGCGGAGTTAGGGTATGTGGACCGTGCCGGGCCAAGCCAATCACCAGTTAGTGAGCGGCTAACAGGTGAACAGCCAGAGTTAAGTGCGCTCATCACACAGCTGGCAGAAAAGATTGGTGAGTCCATCACAGCTAAGCTGCAGTTTAGCAGGAGCATAGACAGTATTAGATCTATTGAGCGTCCCTCAGAGGTAACAGTGCCACACAGAATAGTCGTGCACTCAGACGCCAGAGAGCCCCCTATATTCAGGGGTGATAATTCAGACAGATTCACTGTTTATGAGTGGGAGAATTTGGTTACCTCGTACATGAGGAAACTAGCCACTCCAGTTGGTGAGCAATCACAGGAGATTCTATCTAAGCTCATGGGTAAAGCAGGGGATGTGGTAAGGATAAAGTTGCGTAACAACAAGTCTATTGACCACACAAGGAACCCTCACATGATTTTTGACATACTATAACAACATTTTAGTGAACTCTCATACTCAAGCATTCCCCTGGCGGACTTTTATAGTACACTACCAAAGCCAGGTGAAGATGCTATGGAGTTTTGGATCAGGCTAAATAGGACAGTAGAAGTATCTGATGAGTGCTTGAGAAGGCAAGGCCGTAGTATCGAGGACCCGAGTCACGAGGTTAGCATGATGTTTATCAAACACTGCCCCGATCAGTCACTGGCTAATGTTTTTAAGTTCAAGTCTGCTGGGCAATGGTCTGCTTGCGAGATCCAGGAGAGACTTGATGAGCACATGCAGGACAGGAAGTCTCGAACTGCTGCAGGGGGACCGTTCGAGTTAGGTACGGTAGAGCGCAGGGTCCGTTCCCAGTGTCATGTGCCTATAGTCAGTGACGCACCAGTATTGAGTGCAACGGCATCGGTGTTTCCGGCACCGTCCCCAGCACCCACAGATGGTTCCGGAGGTGACCATGACTACATGAGGAGTCTAGTGGGTTTGTTAGACCGCCTAGTTACAGTGCAGACTCAAGTGCCAGCCAGCGCCACAGCTCAGGTGCCTGACACACAGCGCCAGCTGTGCAGAGTTTGTAATTCTCCTGACCATTCCACTCTTTCCCACTGCAGAGGGGAGAACAGATGTCTAGTATGTTTGTCTCCCGGGCATTGGAAGTGGGATTGTCCTCAGCAGCACAACCAGCGGCAGACTCCGCCCAGTGGCAGCACTGGTGGTCAGTCTCGTCCTTTAAACGACTAAACTCACACCTAGAGAGGGGTGGTGTGGGTGGTATGGATGAGTCCCTCACTGATGTCTCTGATCTTGCTCACTTGTATGAAGACAAGTGTGCCAAAGCACCTAAGGGTTCTCGTACGATCATTCAAGCAACTCAAAATATTCAAGCTTTCAGTGACCTGTTTTATGCTTCAGTCCTTGTCAACCAGAGTGTTCAGCTTAGAGGCATGTTGGATACTGGCTCTATGTTGTGCAGTATCAGTGAATATGCAGTGGAGAAGCTCCGCTCTGGGGGTGTTTTACCTGGGAAGCAGCAGCCTGAAGAAAATATTGTTTTGATTGGCTGTGGTGGTCTGGAGACGAGGCCTGATGGTTTTTTATGATTTAGACATGCAGCTTTATGGGGTCTCCTTTACTGTACCCACTTTGGTCGTGCCCGGTCAACATGATGACCTTATAGTTGGCACGAATGTCCTTAAACATGTTACCCACGTCCTGAAGGGTGGTAGTGAGTACTGGGATCTCGCATCGAGACCAGAGCCTCAGTCATGTCCGGAAGTGGAGCAGTTTCTGTCCATGTTTACGAAAGTGGAGCGCTGGAGGGGCGGTACGGTTCCCGAGAAAATTGGTACCGTGAAGCTCACCCAGGCCGTGACGCTCCTACCGAGACACGAGCACTTAGTCTGGGGCAGACTCCCTGCTAAGGTGCCTATGTCACCTGGGAGCACTGTAATCGTGGAGCCAACAGACTCCAAGGCTATGCCACGAGGTGTTCTTGTGGGTCGACTCGTTACACCACTCTGGGGAGATAGGTGGGTGCCCATGACTGTTGTCAATCCGTCTGACAAACCTATCACACTAAAAAGGAACTGCAAGTTGGCTGATGTTTCAGTGTGTTTGGCGATTGAGGACTTGGATGCTTTTCAGGGACTGCAGGCAGTTTCGGAAAGGCGAGAGCCTGACGCCCCAGGTTGTGCCGGTCCTCCGGCCTCACCGGCTAGGAGTTTGTCAGAGCTCGGGCTCGGTGACATTGACATCAGTTCTTGCCAGGTCAGTGAAGCCTGCAAGTCTCAGCTTGTGCAGTTGATAACTGAATATAGCGACATCTTTTCCAAGGATTCGTTAGACTGTGGTGAGGTCAAGGGATACACTCATCGCATCCGTCTTGTGGATGAGCGCCCCTTTCGATTGCCCTACAGGAGGGTCCCCCCGGCTCACTATCAGAAGCTGAGACAGGTTCTCACTGATATGGAGGAAAAGGGGATTATCAGGAAGTCCTCGAGTGAGTACGCCTCACCTTTTGTAATGGTCTGGAAAAAGGACGGGGGGGGTTCGCATCTGCACTGATTTTAGATGGTTGAATGCGCGACCCTGAAGGACGCTCACCCCTTGCCACACCAGTCTGATTGTCTTGCCGCGCTTGGGGGCAATTGCCTTTTTAGTACGATGGATCTCACCTCTGGCTTCTTTAACATCCCAATGCATGAGGATGACAAGAAGTACACGGCTTTCACGACCCCCCTCGGGTTGCATGAGTACAATCACATGCCACAGGGTCTATGTAATAGCCCTGCAGCCTTTATGAGAATGATGACTGGAATCTTTGGGGACATGAACTTTACAAAACTGTTGTGTTACCTTGACGATCTCCTGGTCTTCGCGCCGTCAGAAGATGAGGCCCTGTCTAGGCTCCACACTGTGTTTCAGAGGTTGAGGGAGAACAACCTGAAACTGGCTCCCAAGAAGTGTCACCTGCTGCAGCAGGAGGTTAGGTTCTTGGGCCATGTGGTCGGTGGTGGGGGCGTGTCTGTTGATCCCTCCAAGGTGGAGGTTATCTCCAACATGACAGTTCAAGATCTCATGGAGGTTGATGGGTGCACACCCTCTGTCCGTAGGATCAAGTCGTTTCTCGGGATGGTATTCTATTACCAGCATTTCCTCCCAAACTGCTCTGCTGTTTGCGAAGCCATTGTTCGCCCTTACGGCTGGACAAAAGAGGAAGGGGAGGTCCCCTAAGGACAAGAAACCACCTGGCAGCTTTCGTAGGCTCACCCCTGCCGACTGGACAGCGGTCTGTGGGGAAGCTTTCGATAGGCTGAAAACAATGTTACTGGAGTGTGTCGTGCTCGCCCATCCAGATTTTGAGGAGCCTTTTGTCCTCTCAGTTGATGCGTCATTGGACGGACTTGGCGCTGTGCTGTCGCAGGTACCTCGAGGTGAGTCTAAGGCCAGGCCTGTCGCTTTTGCAAGCAAGACCCTCAGTGCTTCACAGCGTAAGTATCCAGCGTATAGACTGTAGTTCATGGCCTTGAAATGGAGCATATGCGAGAAGTTCAGCCATTGGCTGAAGGGTCAGAGATTCACAGTTTGGACGGACAATAACCCGTTGACTTATCTGCTTACGAAGCCAAAGCTCGACGCATGTGAGATTCGCTGGGTGTCTAAACTTGCGTCTTTTGACTTTGATCTCAAACACCTGCCAGGGAAGAAGAATGTGGTGGCGGACGCTTTGAGTCGTGACCCGTTCGCTAAGCATGTTAGTCAGAGGTTATTGAGGGAGCCGTACCCGGCTCTTGTACAGGAAGCGGGGGCAGTTGAGGGGGACTCTGTGCAGGATGTTTTCAGGATCAGTTGTCAGTCCCAGACGGTGAGTAGCTCACTACTTGGGATGGCTTGTGGGACAGATGAGATCAGAGCCCTTTGTCAGTCTAAATGTGATTGGATTGGTGCTGCTGAGTCCAGAGCGCTGGGTTTGGTCCAGAACATCCAACAACTGTCCGAGGGCCAGGATGTTTTACCGATGTTTTCAGTTGAGGAGCTCAGGTTGAGCCAGGAACGGGACACTTGCATCTCTAGGGTGCTACCCTTTGTCGCTGTTTGGAAGCGACCATCTAGACGGGAGAGGCACGGCGCTGACCAGAAGGTTCTCAGACTGTTGAAACAGTGGGACAAACTGGAGGTCCGTGATGGTGTCCTGTACCGCGTGACAAGGGACCAGGTGTCCAAGCAGAGGAGAACTCAGTATGTGCTGCCGCTGAGTCTGAAGGACAAGGCATTGTCTGGCATCCATGATCAGGCGGGTCATCAGGGCCAGGATCGCACTCTTTCTCTTGCCAGGCAACGTTTTTATTGGCCAGATATGGAGAGGGATGTCAGGGCATATGTCAGGTGTTGTCAAAGATGTGTGTATGGGAAGTCCCCGGAGCCTGCTGCTCGTGCGCCCCTTGAAAGTATCAAGAGCTCCGCGCCGATGCAGTTAGTGTGTATGGATTTCTGGTCCGCTGAGGACAGAAATCAGCGGTCAGTGGACGTGTTGGTGGTGACTGACCATTTCACCAAGTTGGCGCACGCGTTCCCATGCGCTAATCAGACGGCGAAGCAAGTTGCCAGAAAGCTCTGGGACAACGTGTTTTGTGTGTACGGGTTCCCTGAGAGAATACACGCAGATCAAGGTGCCAATTTTGAGAGCAATTTGATTGCTGAGCTCCTCAGGTTGGCGGGAGTGGCCAAATCCCACACAACGGCCTATCATCCCATGGGTAACGGTGGGACAGAGCGCTTTAACCGCACTCTGGGGAACATGCTCCGCTCTCTCCCGCTTCGGAAGAAGCACCAGTGGCCGCAGCAGGTCCAGACACTCACGTTTGCTTACAATGCCACTGTTCATGAGACCACGGGTTACGCGCCTTTCTTTTTAATGTTTGGCCGCGTCCCTAGACTACCAGTGGATGTCATGTTCAGGCAGGTCTTGAATGACCCTGGAGTTGTTGATTACGATTCCTATGCTGGCTCCCTGCTTTCGTGTCTGAAGAGTGCCATGGAGATCGTTCAGAAGCACTCCACCGTTGAGCAACAGCACCAGACCCGACAGTACAACAAGCGTGTCAAGGGTACTTACCTGTCTGTGGGGGATCGGGTTCTGGTAGCAAATCAGGGAGAGCGGGGAAAGCGGAAGTTGGCTGACAAATGGGAGGATGTAGTGTATATGGTTGTTGGTGTCAACCCCAGTATCCATGTCTATAAGATTCAGGATGTAGGGGGGCGCACAAGGGTAGTGCACAGGAACCGATTGCTGGAGGTCAACTTCTTGCCTTTTCCTGAGCTAGAGCAGGGGGAGGACGCCAGTGAAATTGGTCAGGCGTTTGATGACGGAGAGTCCGATGAGGGGGACTGTGATAGTAGTGACGGTATGGATCCTGTATCTGGAGTTTGGTCTGAGGGCGGTGTCGCACATGAACTGACCGACTCTGTGGAGGTAGAGGGGCCTGTGGTCTCGTCACTTACAGACTCTTTTGACTCTGTGTTGGCTGTGACAGATGGGTTAGGTCAGGTTAGCCCAGTAGCCAGTCCTGCAGGGGCCACTGCTCAATGTACACCTGACACACAGGCACAGCGCACAGAGGCTTCTCACTCACCTGACATAGTTGTCATAGCTCACACCGATTCAGATGCGGAGGCTTCTCACTCACCTGACATAGTTGTCACAGCTCACACTGATTCAGATGCAGGGGCTTCACACTCACCTGACATGGGTGTTGCGGTTCCCACTGATTTACACCCTCACGTAGGGAGTGATGGTCGGGTTAGGACACGTACAGGGAGAGTAGTGAGATCAGTGAACAGGTTGATAGAATCTATGGTTCAGATGCCATTTCTGAGGGGGGTGATGGGTTGAGTTGTGGTGGAGGTTAGGGTTCACCAAAGCCAGTTTTTTTCTTTTGTATTGCTGGGTTGAGTAGGTGTCTATCAGAAAGCTTTGAGGGCCATGAGTTGTGTGGTGTATCAGGCGTCATATTGATCTAAGGGAATTTTGAGATCTGATCAATTTTTTTATTCTCTGAACCTTTTGTGGGGGGTGACTTTTGAGTCGAATGGGGGACTAGGTCCTTTTTCTCTGGTGCCAGGTCTAGGTTAGTGGTAGACTACCTATTTTTTTTTTCTCTTTTTATATCCCTCTTGCTCTGCTGACACAGGATGTTGGTGAAATTTCAGGAGGGGTGAATGTAACAAGTGTCAATTGAACATTGTTTATTATTTTATAAAGGGTTGAAATGTCACCAAATCCTGTTTACAAATGTTTACAAGTGGTTACTATTGTTTATTATTTATTATTTCTTTATACCAAAGACACTTTTATCTGAACGTAACTTGGAAAGTTCACGTTCGAGAGTTTTGCACTTCCGGGTCAAGTATTAGTTAGAAGCAACCTTCCGGTTTGGGTTCAGTCTGTAACAAGCACCCAACGTGAAAGGTATGTGATTATTGTGGCGCGCAGTACTTTTATGTTTTACACTGTTGTATATATCTTTTGTATAAGAATTGAATGTTGATAGATAATAATGACTCGATAGTGTTGTGACGAACGGTGTGGTTATATTATATGCACAATTGAAGGTTTTAGTCAGTGTATTTCACCGAGGCAATATAGTCAATTGGTTGTTCTTAGTCAACAGACTTGACGAGTGAACATAAGTGTGACGCTGTTTCTTTGTGGCATTGACCACCCGTTTCATGCAGGTATGTGCCTTAAGGTGTTGATTTATTGTGCAAATATAATTGTTTAGAGTCTGTAACAAGCACCCAACGTGAAAGACTTGACGAGTGAACATAAGTGTGACGCTGTTTCTTTGTGGCATTGACCACCCGTTTCATGCAGGTGGCTCCATTGCAGTCCACCGAATAAATGATGAACAGTTGTCCATGTGTGCCGACTCGTCACTAAGCATCACGCCCAGAACACAACGCAGGAGACACAGACAGAACATCCGTTACACCCTGGCCCATTGCTTGTGGAGCACGATATCATTAGGAAACTATTAGGAACACTGTTGAACACTTTTGAGGAAGTGCTGACAGTGGAACAGCTGAAGGTGGCAACTCTGCTGTCGAAACCGCTTCCGCATTATTTCCACTCGCTGCTTGCCTGTTTTGCTCATACTTTCAACGTTATGCTAACTCCTCCAATCACAGTTGATTGTGGGCAGTCGGTGGCAGATCAGCACCTATTCACGTCGCAGAGCGAGTCAATTCAGAATGGCTTGTTTCAGTGGGGGGCGTTCTTGTCTAAGCTGAACTGCAGAAATGGGACTTTGTACAAATTTCACATTTTGTCAGTGTTGGTACAACCCCACATTGCTTGAAAACAATGCAAAACACTGGAAAGGGCCATTTTTACAATAGGGGACCTTTAACTGATGAGATAAGAAACAAACAAACAAACAAACAAACAAACAAACAAACAAACAAACAAACAAACAAAGAACAAATTAAGAGCACAGTCCGCCATAAGATCAGGCAAGACCTGCAGGCTATCTGGTGGAGACAAGTTTGGATGTTCTCTTAAATTGACCATTCGATTTGATTTTTTTTTACAAAATTATACAATTCATGTGCGACTTGGCAACATTTAAATAAAATGTTACCAATCATGTGGGACTTGAAGAAAATGTAAATAGTTTTATACACATCTCCAGATCGTATATAGACAGTATGACAGACAGGGTATGTGCTGCAGGGGAAGGGGGCCAGTCTATTGGAAACTGTCAGTGCTTTGAACAAGTTGTCTGCTCTTTATGTCTTTCTCTCCTCATTCCTAGGCTGCCTTTATTAAACCAGATCAGTCAGTTGAGAACCGTTTCTCATCTGTAATGACAACCTGACCAAGAGGCATAGCTCCCTCTCCCTGGGAGCTCTCTCTCTCTCTCTCTCTCTCTCTCTCTCTCTCTCTCTCTCTCTCTCTCTCTCTCTCTCTCTCTCTCTCTCTCTCTCTCTCTCTCTCTCTCTCTCTCTCTCTCTCTATCTTTCCATCTATATATTTCTCTATCTCATCTCTCTCCATCTCTCTCTTTTTCTATCTCTCTCATCTCCCTCTCAGTTTATCTCTCAGTCTCATCTCTCTCTGCTGCTCTCTCTGTATCTCTCTCTGTGTGTCTCTCTCTGTGTCTCTTTCTTTATCTCTCTTTCTCATCTCTCTCTCTTTATCTCTCATCTCCCTCTTTATCTCTCTCTTTCTAATCTCTCTCTTATTCTCTCTCATATCTCTCTTTAGCTCTCTCTATATATATATATATCTGTCTCTCTCATCTCTCTCTGTTTCTCTCATATCTCTCTATCTATCATTTTCTCTATATCTCTCCTCTTTACCTCTTTGTTCCTCTCTCACCTCTCTATGTTGCTCTCTCCCTGTGTCTCTTTCTTTATCTCTCTCTCTCTTCTCTCTCTCTCTCTCTCTCTCTCTCTCTCTCTCTCTCTCTCTCTCTCTCTCTCTCTCTCTCTCTCTCTCTCTCTCTCTCTCTCTCTCTCTCTCTCTCTCTCTCTCTCTCTCTCTCTATATATATATATATATATATGTAACAGTGTTAACAAATACTTTATTATAGTTCAATTATGTTAAACTTGGGACACAGCCATGGCTATTTATATTTTATTTCGTTTTGTATGTGATGCATTGTTGTGTTGCATTGTGGGTCCTCAGCACACATGAATACCTTGCTGATGGTAAGATGGTTTTCTGTCTGCTCAGATCCAGAATACTTAATTAACATTATCTGTGCTTCATATAAAACCCTGTTAGTGGCCAAATATGCACTTGTGTTTCATATTTATTGTCTAGTAACACTCGTTTTATATTTTGGTTCATGGAATTGCTTGGTTCATGGTTACAAAAAACGATTAGCATGCTAAGCTAGCTGTTGTGTTAAATAACAGCTCACTAACATGGAACATGTTGTGTCTGAACAGGAGATGACCCAATGCTGTTTTGTACCTTACAAGCTGTGGTTGTGTGTTCCAAATTGTATACAGGTATGTCTTCTGTGTAATATTGTTTATCTGGTTTTGGTTATTATTTTGCACAGTAAATACTTATTCAGGCCTACCTGCAATTCAGCATTTATTCCAGCAGGGCGACAGTGATGTTCCTGCTGCCTTTTGTTATATGAAAAATGGGGCTTTAGAGGGAAGAGGTTATTATGATATTTTGTAATGTTGTGTACTGTATTTTCTTATTTGAAGTTACATGTATTTTATAAGTAAATGTTTTATTGTTATTATTTGTATTTCTATCAGACTTTGTTAAACTAATTCCACTATATGATCCATGTTTGATCCAAGTCTGTAAGCACACATGAATACCTTGCTGATGGAGATGACCCAATGCTGTTTTGTACCTTACAAGCTGTGGTTGAATAAAACCACACTCTACTGCTCCAGCACCTGATTCCGTGTCTATTCTGGATGAGACAGCAGGCAGGACAGAATAGGAGAGGTCACATATATATTAAGGCTGTCAATCGATTAAAATATTTAATCTGATTAATCGCATGATTGTCCATAGTTAACTCGCAATCTGTTCTAAATCTACTTTAAACAGATCTTTTTCAAGTTTTATACTCTTATCAACATGAGAGTCAACACATTCTTGCTTTATGCAGCCATTTAACACAAAGGGATGACCCTCATGCATTGCAAATGTGCATCAAATTCAAAACAGAGTGATGCACAAAATAACTTAAAACTAAATAATAATTCAAAACAATGAATAAAGTGTGCATGAAATAATAGGGGAAAGAAAATGTTAGGAACTTGTTACATTCACCCACACAAGGGCTGAGGACTCACACCCCCTGCTCCCCTTTCTCTTCTCTCTCTCTCTCTCTCTCTCTCTCTCTCTCTCTCTCTCTCTCTCTCTCTCTCTCTCTCTCTCTCTCTCTCTCTCTCTCTCTCTCTCTCTCTCACCCGCAGATACAAAGACCCATGAAAAACTATAAACGAATTGCATCATTTCACTTAATAACTAGAGGCCAGTCTAGAGTTGGGCAAATATCCAAATATGAGTTTATTGGATTGAGTTTCAGGTACCAAATCTACTGTTCGGAAGGCATACATTATGTGTTAGCCTATTAAATTGTTTTCATTTTAAATACATTTGTTAATTGCATAATTCAATTAACATTCTTCCAAAGAATATTTTCAGAAAATGCAAACAAACACACCCACAACACTCCCGCCCTATCTGTCTGAATATAGCTGCATATAATACTTTTTTACATACCTGTAGATACTATCTATATCTGTACTACACTATACATACATCTCAGTAGCATTATTACTTAGTAGTAGCCTATCATTTATACAGTATATACTCAAGTTTAATCACTCTGTATATTACTATTGCACTGTACTGTTACATTTGCACTCTGGTTGGATGCCAACTTCGTGGCACTGTCCTTGTGCCGTATGATGACAATACATTTTAATCTAATCTACTCTATCTCTGACTTCCAGATGCACATTTGCACATGTTTACCATGAACTCCCCAAAATTGGATCTGACGTTAATATTTCAAATGGCACCTCAAACTGATTTATAACAACAATGCAAAATACACTGCCTGAAGCGAAAAGGGACTCATGCATTGTTCCAGCTACCCCAGCCGCCTGCTAATTATACTGTGTTGTCTTGGCTTGCTGTCTTGTTGTTTAGCTTTTATCTTGTGGTGTGTTAAGTGTTACATTCGAGGACCACAATGGAAATAAGCCCTTGGGCTTTATTGTGTTTTTTTTATCCTCTGTGATTATTATTAATGTATGTAATGACTGCAGTGCAGTGTTGTATGTGTTTTTCTAATCATCATTCATTCATTCACACTTGAATATTTTTTCTGATCTAAATTCCTTATTATTATTTGTTATTTTAAAAAACAAACACACCATACATATGTTACGTGGTATAATATATATCATGTATAATGACAGCAGAGGGACACACTACACTTGAAATGTACATTCGACTGTACTCTTTATCTATCTATCTATCTCTCTTTCTCTTTCTCTTTCTCTCTCATCTCTCTTGCTTTATCTCTCTCTCTTTATCTCTCATCTCTCTCTTGCTTTATCTCTCTCATCTCTTATAAACAGCCACTGCCTAAGAGGTCAGGGGACCTACAGTGGAGGATAGCGCATGGGATTTTGGCAACTAATCGGTTCCTGGCTCTGGGTGGATCCGGGGGCGGGTGATGGTGCCCCTTTTGCGGAGTGTCTGAGACTGTTACCCATGTTTTCCTACAGTGTCAAAGAGTCAATAAGGTGTTGTGTTTCCTCAAAGGGTTGTGTGTGAAGCTGGGGGAGATGTTCTGTGTGGAGAGTTTCATCCTCGGCCATACATATTCATTACGTAATAAGGCTGTATGTGTTTTACTGAACTTTATATATGGGCAGGCTAAGTTAGCCATTTGGCTGACCCGTAGGAATAGGATCAGGGGCGTTGGTCCTACGGAATCAGTGCCTATGTTGAGGGGTAGATCTCTGCACGCCTTAGGTTAGAGTTCATCTATTTTTCACTGAGACATGATGCCGGTGCGTTCATGAATGCCTGGGGACTGGGGAATGCAATATGTACTGTGGGGGAGGAGGGGCTGAGCATATGAATTTGACTGTCAAGTGTGTTTATGTGTGCTGAAGAAATGTTTTGGGATTTATTGGGGTCTGTGTGTGTGTGTGTGTGTGTGTGTGTGTGTGTGTGTGTGTGTGTGTGTGTGTGTGTGTGTGTGTGTGTGTGTGCGTGCGTGCGTGCGTGCGTGCGTGCGTGCGTGCGTGCGTGCGTGTGTGTGTGTGCAGGTGAGCGAGCGTGTGTGAGTGCGTGTTGGTTTTATGAAGATGCCGTGAGGTTTTTTGTCTCTACTGGCTGTTTTTATTTGAGATGTTTTAATAAAGAATATCAAAATTCTCTCGTCTCTCTCTCTTGCATTATATCTCTCTCTTTATCTCTCTCATTTTCTCTCTCTCATCTCTCTCTCTCTCTCTTGCATTATCTCTCTCTTTATCTCTCATATCTCTCTCTCTTGCATTATATCTCTCTCTTTATCTCTCTCGCTGTATCGCTCTCATCTCTCTCTTTATCTCTTGCTTGCATTATCTCTCTCTTTATCTCTCTCACTTTATCGCTCTCATATCTCTCTTTATTTATCTCATCTCTCTCTGTATATCTCCCATCTCTCTCTCTTTATATCTCTCATCTCTCTCTCTTTATCTCTCATCTCTCTCTTTATCTCTCCCATCTCTCTCTTGCATTATCTCTCTCTCAATTTATCTCTCATCTCTCTTGCATTCTCTCTCTCTTTATCTGTCTCTATCTCTCTCATCTCTCTTTATCGCTCTCATCTCTCTTTATCTCTCTCTTGCATTATCTCTCTTTATCTCTCTCATCTCTCTAATTCTCTCTCATCCCTTTATTTATATCTCTCTTTATCTATCTCTTTTGCATCTCTCACTCTTTATATCTCTCATCTATCTCTCTCTTTATTTCTTTCATCTCTCTCATTATCTCTCACTTTATCTCTGATTGATTGATTGATTGAAAAGTTTATTAACAGATTGCAGAATGGGTACAGTACAGTACAGCTCAATACATACAATTGTTAAGGGGATGCAGACCAGAGAAAGACTTTCGTCTTGTTTACATCAGGGTCCCCCATTTTCAATTCATCATAACATATATGACATACAGATAGACAGTACTGCTACATCTATACATTTATGACATATCAGATTTGCAAATACAGTACTGTTTGTGATACAAAAGTGTCCAGAAAAGGAGTGTATATACATTTGGCATAGAAACTGTACATTGGAGGAGGTTGGTTGGGTGGGGTGGGGTTGGGTGGGTTGGGTGAGGGCTGTACATTGGAGGTGGGGGGGGGGGGGGGGGGGGGGGTGGTTGGGTAGGGGACACACACACATTTTACACTGTACATTGGAATATTGACAAAGCCTTACTTGGTCATTTACTGTACAACTAGGTTAGGACATTTGTGGGGGCCAGTTTCGAATTGCAGTCTCACGTAGGTGTTTTTTGAGAGTGTTTTTGAAGGTGGGTAGTGATTCACATTCCTTTACAGCTTTAGGCAGGGCGTGTTTAGTCCCTTGTTTGAGCCGAATCTGGGTTTTACATGATTTGTGGAGCTCCCTCTGGTGTTGTGATCGTGGTATTCACTGACCTTTGGGAAGTATTTTGACATGTACATGGGTACCTTGGTCGCGTAGTGTATCTTGTAGACCAGGCCCATTGCAAGTTGCTGTACTCTGTCGTCTACTCTAAGCCATCCTAGGTTGTCAAAGTGGGCAGGGGTGAGGTGGGTTCTAGGAGTCAGGTCAAGTAGTAGTCTGACTAGCTTGTTTTGAGATGTTTGTAATTTGTTTTTTAGTGCCTTTGAGGCGCTTTGGTACCATGAGGTGCAAGCATAGTCGTAGTACCCTTGAATGAGTGCTCCTGCTAGAGTCTTCAGGGTATTCTTGTTTACCAGAGAGGAGATCCGGTACAAGAATCGCGTTCGTTGGTTGACTTTTTTTATTACATTGGATGCCATTTTGTCACAGGAAAGATTAGCCTCTAGGATGGAACCCAGGTAGGTAATTTCATCTTTCCTTGTGATAATATTGTCACCCACTGTAACCGAGAAGCCGTCGGTCTTGCTGAGTTTGTTATTTGAACCGAAGAGAATGGACTCTGTTTTGCCCATGTGTAATGATAGTTTGTTGTCGGCGAGCCATATGCAGATTTTGCCTAGTTCCGAGCTGAGGGCTTTTTCAACCTGTAACTTGTTCTTGTCAGAGACCAGCAGGGCTGAGTCGTCCGCAAACAGGAACAAGTTGCAGTCACAAGCTGACGACATGTCATTTGCATAAATTAGGAATAGTAGCGGTCCTAGTATGCTTCCTTGTGGAACACCACAGCTCACTGTGAGGGGGGGGGATAGGGTACCGTTTACTTCCACCATCTGTTCCCTCCCCTCCAGGTAGGATTGTATCCAGCTCACTGATAAACTATCAAAACCAATTGCTTTTAGTTTGTCAATCAGAATGGTGTGATTGACAGTGTCGAAGGCCTTTTGTAGGTCCAGCATGACCATGCCGCAGTATTTGCCCGCGTCCACCTCTTGTTTGATGTGGTCGTTCAAGTAGAGAAGGCATGTGTCAGTGGAGTGGGATGTTCTGAAGCCAGATTGGAATTCGTAGATTAGATTTTTTTCCGCGAGGTACTTTTCGATCTGTTCGTATACTATTTTTTCCATGACTTTCGAGATGGATGTAAGGATAGAAACAGGGCGGTAGTTACCCGGGTCTAATTTGCTGCCCTTTTTGTGCAGGGGTGTTACTCTCGCAATTTTGAAGTCCTTGGGGACGTGTCCCTGTTTTATGGAGAGGTTTATTATGTGTGTGATGACTGGGGTGATGGCTGCTGCTGAGTCTCTGAGGAATTTGGAGGGGATGTTGTCATGGCCAGTGGCCTTGTTTGGTTGGAGGGCGCTCAGTTTTTTGAGTACCTCATCTGTAGTTACTATTTCCAGTTTGAAGTCGTCTTTGTGGACGCCTAGGTTCTTGTAGTATGCTACTATGTGTTCTACCCCATACTGCCCTGAGTGGGAGGGTAGTTTGTTTACCAGTGTTGTGGCTATGTTTGTGAAGAAAGTGTTTAAGTAATTGGCTACATCCAGCTTGTCTGTGATGAGCGTGTTGTCCGTCTTTATGTTTATGTTTGAGAACCTGGTTTTGAGTTTTTTACTGCAGCCTAGTTGATTGTTGAGTAATTTCCAAAGTTCACGTGGTTTATTTTTGTTTTCCTCGGTTTTGTCATTGATGAAATTTTTTTTAGCAGTTTTGATCATGGAGTTTACGTCATTTCTTAGTCTGTTTCTTTCTAGTTTGAGTTCAGTCACGTGGTCTTGGAGTTCACTGCTCGTGCTTTTGGTAAGCTTTGACTGACTTTTACGAAACTCAGAGCATTTTTTGTCTCTGGCTTTCATAGCGGTCAGTATTTCAGTGTGCATCCATGGCTCAGCGCGATTTTTTACCCTGGTGGTTCTTAGGGGGGCCATGTTGTTTAGTATTGATGAAAATTTGGTTTTGAAGCCAAGCCAAGTTTCTTCAACCAGTGTACCATTGAGTTCATCTGACCAGTCCAGACTCTCCAGTTCAAGGTTAAAGGCCTCGCTAGAGTAGGTTTTGAGGTCTCTAGATGTGACTGTTTTGTGACAGCCAGCCTTTAGTTTTAGCTTTTTGCGGGTACAGAATATCAAATAATGATCACTTAACCCGCATGCTATAACCCCTTTATTGGAGATGTTGGACTTGTCAGAGGTCAGTATGAGGTCAATGGTAGTCTGAGTTGATTCACATATCCTTGTGGGTTGGGTGATTAGTTGGCTGAGGCCGTGCAGATCACAAAACCTATTGAAGGATTTGAAGACGGGTGCATCTTTTTGTTGCATATCCGTGTTCTATCATATAACGCTCTCCATCTCTCTCTCTCTCTCTCTCTCTCTCTCTCTCTCTCTCTCTCTCTCTCTCTCTCTATCTCTCTCTCTCCTCTCTCTCTTTCTCTCTCTCTCTCTCTCTCTCTCTCTCAGAGGAACTCAAATACACACTACACTTGAAACGTACATTCTACTGTACATCACAGGTATGGGTTTTGGTCTGAGTGAACCAGGTCCCCAGGTATTTTAATGTGAGGTATCTATCCCACTTCACATAGTATTTCTCCTCCTTGGTTATTAAGTCTGAAAGAGTTGGATTCCAAGCTGAGAGAACCGTACCGTCGTTTTCCGATGATAAATCATATTGATGACACTCCGGCAGGGTAAGAATAATGAACTGGATACCAGTTACAGTGTGTGCGCCTACTATGGATGGAAAGATTTATCTTCACAGAGCTTTAGGAGCTATAGGATTCCACACTGACCACGCCCCTCAATGCCTTTAAAACCTCCCTGTGTTGATTGTACTGCCACAAAACACAAATTACAACCCCAAATCATCGAGATTCAGAGTCCCACGGGACTAATATTACCAGGTGACCTCTGTGTTACGGTTGGTAATTAGTGTTGGAATTTCTACTTTATGAATTACGGACATGGCAGATTCACATGGGATTAAGATCACAGATGACCTCAATTACTACAAATGACTAGAGGTCCCCAGGTGATACTGCTGCAGTGTGAATATGGACGGCAGAGGCGTAGCGACTGGGGGGAGTAGTGGAAGTGACTTCCCAAAGTCCACGAGCTGGGGGGCCCTTCAGAAGGTCCCGACTGAAAAGGATTGTTTTGAAGATCCCCTGTAGATGTATTTAAACCATTAAACATGTCTATATCAAATAACTATTTGTATAAATGTTTTTTTTCTTCACCGAATTGTTCAATAAACAGAAAACAGTTGAGCAGCATCTCTACACCTTTATCGTCATTGAAAATGCAAACATCTATGAATACGCAAATTGACCAGCAAGCACTGTATTTGTACAGAACATTTCATACAGTAACTGCAACTCAATGTGCTTCACAGAAAGATATATTCCAAGACATGCTAGTACCTACTCTCTAGCATTCTGTGTATGCTTAAGCTAAAGGTGTCGAGTTAGCACCTTGATAGGACCATGATAGGTTCAGCCTATTAGTGACATCACACAATGCAACTCAGATTTCAGGGAAGTACAGAGAAGCTCGCTCTCTCCAGGGGAAGAATGTGAAAAAGTTGCTCTGGTGACAAGTTCTGCACAAATAACAATGTGTATAGTCAAAGTCACAAATAACAATCTGTATAGTCAAAGCCATGCCTCCAAGAGGAGTTAACCATACAGTAGGTTGTTTTCAAATCTACTATACTACAGTATATCTATATCTGTACATATGCCTTACTTACTATTACTAGTTATGCTGCTGGCCATGGTACGACTACTACCATGGTGTCTTTATACCTGTATCACCAGGGCACAAGACCGAAGGGGATGGAGGAGCTTCGTCGATGGCCTATGTTCCTTTGGGAATTTAAAGGCCTAAGATAAGAAGACTGTACATATTAATAC
Source organism: Notolepis coatsorum (assembly GCF_963971535.1). Lineage (NCBI taxonomy): Eukaryota > Metazoa > Chordata > Actinopteri > Aulopiformes > Paralepididae > Notolepis > Notolepis coatsorum. The sequence continues at coordinate 90,735,638 of NC_140166.1, forward strand.
TACAACTCTGTATATACTGTACATCTGATTAGCACTATACTCAGTAGTACAAATGTATATATTGTATACCCAGTTAAATTACCTGTACATTGTATATTACTATTGTACTTTACTGTTACATTTGCACTCTGGTTGGATGCCAAACTTATTTCCGTTGTACTGTACTTGTACTGTATAATGACAATACATTTGAATATAATATAATGTATTTTTTTAAAGTTCCTGTGCAGATTATTGAGACAAGCTAGAATAACATTTTCGTTTTTCAAAAGGATACATTTTTGTAAGGTGTGGTCATCATAACTGACAATTAATGCTGCCCTTATTTCCACTATGGATATGCCTGTATAATCGCTAAGTCGTTTAATGGGTTAGATTGTCTGGAGGTGCGCATATGAGTCATGATGGGGAAGGGAGCAGGGCAGAGAGATAAATGGAGAGCACAGGGCCTAGAATTCCTCGCTTACGCCCCTGTTGGTCCCTGACTGTGGACATATCCTGTCATGTGATCCTTTTATTAAATCATTCTGGTGGCCAGGGCTGTCATCTTGTGATTTAATTATTTTGTTATTTTTGGCCACACATGTACCATATGGACTGTAATTGGGAGCTCGGGCTTGAATGGAAAGGCTATTCTGATGTGACCACTAGATGGTGATAATGTGTCATCCACCTCGTTCATATCAAGAGAAGAGAAGGTCTGGCTGAATCTGCTGCTTTTTTCCCCCAGAAACTCAGCCATTATGTTTCACCTCTGAAATTACAAAAAAATAATTTTTTTTTGTGAGGTTGTCATGGACACATTGACATCAAAGTACAGTTTTTTTATTGGCTAATGAACATAGTGATGACAAAGAACACCCTTGGGCCTTGATGAGCTGTGCGATCTATGCATAATAAAGACAAAGTTTGGCATCCAACCAGAGTGTACATGTAACAGTAAAGTGCTATAGTAATATACAATGTACAGGTGATTAAACTGGGTAGAAAATATAGAAATAGTACTACTGAGTGTAGTGCTAATCAGATATATGTACAGAGTTGTAGTATTAATGTACAGTGATACAGGCATAAAGACAATATGGTATTGTTTCACTCCTAATACCTGTACCTGCTGGTCTGACAGCGAATAGCTTCGGCTCAAACAAACAACATTCCACAAAATTATCATAATTCACGTGGGAAAACACAACCGAATACACATGCGACACATATCCGTCCACGTTAATGCAGGAATAACCCGGAGGTACTCTGGCGGTGCAGCAAGGTTGTCTCCTGCTGTTCCATAGATCCTCTACATACAGCGTGTGAATAGACAGGTGTACTTCAAGGCCTCGGATTTCTACAAAGGCGCACAGCGGCTCTGAGGAAATCAGGTGCGTGGTATTCAGGATTCAGTGCGAGGCACATCTGAGGACCTACAGCGCGTCGCTCTATGGTGGGTTGGAGTCTTTGTTTAGCTCGCTATCTCCCGGTGAGAGGAAGAGTTTGGAACGAGAAAAAAAAACGCACAGAGAGAGGGAGAGAGAGAGAGGAGTCAGTGTGTGTGTGTGTGAGAGAGAAAGAGAGAGAATAACAGAGTGAGAGGGTGTGTGTGAGAGAGAGAGAGAGAGAGAGAGAGAGAGAGAGAGAGAGAGAGAGAGAGAGAGAGAGAGAGAGAGAGAGAGAGAGAGAGAGAGAGAGAGAGAGAGAGAGAGAGAGAGAATGCACACCTCTGAGGTTGATAGGTGTTACATCCTGGCTGCCTCTGATCCTATGGGACACATGGAACTGAGGATTACTGGTTCAGTTAATGTGCTTGTTTCTCTTTTCATACTGTAGAAACACCAGAAAGACCTGAGAAGAATCATCTAATAATAATAATAACAGCTTGGATTTATACAGCGCCTTTCATGAAAGCCAAGGATGCTTTAGAACGCAACAAAAAGACAAGTAAAATATAAGCAGAACGACAGAGACGACTAGAGTGTGTAGGAGGTCAGATAGGTACTGGGGGGCATGGGGGTATTTGTAGGTTAGGATGAGGATCTTGTATGAGATAGGGAACTTGACCAGGGGCTAGTGGAGGTGTATGAGGGTGCAGGTGATGTGCTGCCAGGGCTTGGTGCAGGTGAGATTGTGTTTGTCGAGCATGTTTTACATTAGAAAAACATGTTTCAGGTTCGGTAAAATAGACATAGAATATACCTTACCTTAGCCAGAAGGTATTCCAAAAAGAATAATTCCAAGTGATCGCATCGCCATCGCGATTACCAGTGTATATGTCTATACACGTTTTGATGGGAAAAACGCTTCGGCAATGGAATTTCGAGGTGATCGCTGTGAATCTCTGTTCAAGCAGGAGGAGGAGCCCTTACAAACAAAAAAAGGAAAATGTGTATCCACACCAAACCATTCCAGTTCAAAGGTAGGCGATACTGTCACCTGGTGATATTCGATCGGCATTGCAATTCCAACGTAGGCAAACGAGCCAGGGACGGCTAGAATGATCCGGATGATGATTTAGAACGGGGATCAGAGGGAAAAGATCAAAGGATCTAAAAACGTATTATTATGTGTTTGGTGCTCAAGCGTTGGCGAGGAAACACGTAATATTACGTGTTTGGCGCTGAATGAGTTAAAGTAGTCAAAGAGTCTGTCCAGGGTGTTGCTGGGTAACCAGCAGACAGGATTCCATTACAGTAGTCAAGGAGTCTGTCCAGGGTGTTGCTAGGTAACCAGACAGGACTCCATTACAGTAGTCAAGGAGTCTGTCCAGGGTGTTGCTGGGTAACCAGACAGGACTCCATTACAGTAGTCAAGGCGGGAGGTGATGAAGGCATGGATGAGGGTCTCTGCCACGCAGTGGGTGAGTGAAGGCCGGAGTCGGGCGATGTTTTTGGGGTGAAACAATGCATTTTCTTGTTACAGACTTACTTGACTTACGGTACTTGACTTAATCCTCTTTACCCTGTTGGGGGGCATAGGGCGTCCACCAGAGCTCTCCATCTCACTCTCTTCTGGGCCAGGGCCTTTGCTTCTTGCCAGCTCACTCCGATGTTCTTTAGGTCTTGGAGTGTGGAACGTCTCCAGGTGTTTCGGTGTTCTCGGCCTACCCGCTTTCCTCTTCCCCTGCGGGTTGTAGTCCAAGGCCTGTCTAGTGATGTTGTTTGAGTCCTTCCTAAGGGTATGCCCTATCCAGTTCCACTTTCTCCTTTTGATGGTGGTAGCTATGCTGTCCTGGTTGGTTATCCTCCACAGGTTTTCATTTGTGGTTTTGATGGGCCACCACAGCTTGAGGATGTAGCGCAGGCATTTGTTGACAAACACCTGGGCCCTCATTTATCAATGGTGCATACGCACAGATATGTGCGTAACCCATGCGTATGATCATTTCTAAGCAAAGTGTGTGACTTATCAATTTGAACGTGTGCTTGACTTTGTGCCTATATTTATTATTTACGCACAGCTCCGACCGTGCGTACCTGGCGCCCGGCGGTAGAATATTATTATTGCATAACGGAAATAAGCTTCCGTGCATTACTTCCAACACTGGCGCGTGTTCTGTATGAACCGTAATTCATTATAGTTCATTGTAAAATAGCGACAGTAGTGTAATTATAACGGGCTCGCGCGAACAAGAGGTTGGCCTGCTTGTTTGGCACGGGGGGGCAGAACACCCACCTTCAAACGCGATTAAATATTGTTTCAAATAAAAAGCTAAATACTATTATTTTGTGTGTCATGTTTCCAAATAAGATTGGTCACAACGAAATGCTTTCTACTTCAATTTGTTGGTTAGAATAGATGACCTCCGTTGAAACTTCACTGAGACTAACAGTCTATTTGTGAGCTCCCGCACAGACGTGATAATAATAAATAATAATAATAATAATAATAATAATAATAATAATAATAATAATAATAATAATAATAATAATAATAATAATAATAATAATAATAATAATAATAATAATAATAATAATAATAATAATAATAATAATAATAATAATAATAATAGCTTCATTTTATATAGCACCTTTCAAGAGACCCAATGCCGCTTTACATAGATAGGGGGGGGGGGGGAATAACAAAGTAACAAACATAGTGGACAGACACAACATATAAATATGATGATGGAATTCAAGTTCAAGTTTGTATTGATCACTATAGGCAGGCTACACATGGCGTAGGCTACATCATACATGGCAGTGAGATTCATTGTTCTTGTATATACTCTCGTATTATTGTTTATATAGGCTACCTAATACCGACATCAAAATAGATTGTATGCCTCTACAAATCATATGCAGGTAGAAAATGTACAGAAAATCCATCGCGATTTGGAATAAAATTGAGGAGAACTTTAATCCCTGGGTATTAATCGAACGGAACGGGAAAAGGCAGTCATATTCCAGCACGGTCTAGTGTTTGCGCTGCTCAGGCAGCAATGGTTAATATATATCATATCCGACATCACCGTACGTGTAAATGTCAGCCTGTCGCGTATTTCTCCCATAACACGCTTCCCTCGGCTTAGTCCACTTTTCCACATTTCATGGGGGTGTTTCATGACCGTATATGGTTAATTACGGGCGGTTCTATATGCAAATACTTAAAATCGTGCACGAGCGCGGAGCGTGGAACAAATGGTATTTATCAACACGGAGTGTGCATAGAACCTGTGTACGCACGTGTGATAAATCCCGATTTTTCTGTGCGTACACACATTCTAAATTCTGTGCTTAAGAATGAAAATAGAACACTTTCTACGCATTGTTGATAAATGAGGGCCCTGGCTGGATCTTGCTTGTGAGGCCCTCGGTAGTCTTCCATGTCTCAGAGCCGTATAGCAGGACAGTCTTCACATTGGTATTGAAGATCCGTAGCTTGGTGTTGTTGGATAGTTGCTTGGACAACCAGATTGGCCTGAGTATCCTGAATGCTACCTGTGCTTTGCTGATGCGTGCCTCTATGTCCCTGTCTGCTCCTCCATCCCTGCTGATGTTACTCCCTAGGTAGGTGAAGTGCTCCACGTCCTCTATGGCCTCTCCCCTCAGTGTGATTGGATCATGTGTTTTTGGATTTAACCTCATGGCCTTGGTTTTTCCGGTGTTGATCTTGAGTCCAGACTTACTTACTCTGATGGAATTTAGTATTATGATGTTCCTGTAATGCTTGCAAAGGTATATTCATTCTGTGATGTTGAGTATCAGATGTAACAGTATATATCATATGACAAACGTTTTTAAGCTTTAAAAATCAACTTTCCAGTACCTTTCACCAAGCTAAACGTTTCACTCCCTCTGAGTCGTTTTCATCTAAATTAATTTCCAATACAAGATGCTGTTATGGTTAAGACCTCTGCCTCGTGAAACCAGAGGCAGGATCCTGCCAGAGTCTTCTCCCCTGTGTCACGTCAACCGATAGGACATACAGACCCTCATCTGCACCTTTGTTTACACTGTTTATTTTTCTCATATGTTTATATTCAGATTTAATTTCATTGCCTATATTTATGTATTTCTACTATTATCCTGCCCATACCTGTACCCCCCCCCCCCCCCCTCCCCCATGCTGCTATGACGTCCGAATTTCCCCAAGGGGATCAATAAAGGAATATCTTATCTTGTCGTATCTTATCTTATTGTGTCTCCCTCAAAGAAAGAAGTACTACGAGGAGTGCACATAGCCTTGACTCCCCTCCAGAGAGGCTTCAAGAGGGCTGGAAGAAACAAGCGAAAATCGTCGTCTTTTGACCTTTCGTCTGATAAAAGAGACATCTCTTCCCGATTATGCCTCACAGCCGCCGTCGGCACTGTACATATTATAGATCTGTCACCTCTCCCATCTGTGTGTGTGTGTGTGTCTCTGCTGCCTGACATACAGGCCGACCAAAGTGACTGTCCAGATGGACCTTGATGTGGACGACTTGATCAAGCGTAACGTTATTCGACCACCCTCTCTGGCTGACATAAGCTGTGAGGGCTAAGCGTATTAGGAGGCGGGGGGTCCGCTGGGATGCCAGAGACATTTCAAAGTAATAAACTCATCAGGGTGGAGACAGATACACCTGTTCACTACAGGGAGACAGAGACAGAGGGCACAAAGAGGGGAGGGGATAGAGAGAGAAGTAGGACGGAGGGAGGGAGAGATGCCAGTCACATTGGACTTGATGTTTGATTAAAAAAAAGAAATCCTTTAGACAAAGATCAGTGAGTCAGATTTGGGTTTTCAGATGAACAGTCTTTTGAAACCTGGTTGCCTGATGGTAAGATGGAATGTTGTGTTCATTCATACACTGTAAAAAATTTCACAGGAAATTCACTGTATTGTTTTACAGATTACCTTTGTTTTTCTACTTTAAGTGTAAATACCATAAAAATACAGTAAATTACCTTTTATCAAAATATTAACCATTAAATAAAGGTTGTAATCTGTAAATGTATTTGATTTTGCTGTAATTTGACAGTTTTAAGTACCTCGGAGTCCACATATCCGAGGACTTGACATGGACCACACACATTGACAGTGTTATCAAGAAGGCACGGCAACGCCTCTACTTCCTTAGGCGCCTAAGGAAGTTCCAAGTGAGTCAGAAGATCCTTAAGAACTTCTACTCATGCACAATAGAGAGCATCCTGACTGGCAATATCACCTCCTGGTTTGGGAATAGCACCGCACAAGACCGTAGCAGACTACAGAGAGTGGCCTGTTCAGCCGAACGCACAATTGGAGGTGGGCTTCCCACTCTCCAAGACATTTACAACAAGCGCTGCATGGGTAAGGCTAAGAGAATAATCAAAGACTCCAGCCACCCAAACAACTGCCTCTTTGAACTGCTGTGGTCAGGCAAGCGATACCGGAGTCTCATGGCAAGCACAGAGAGACTGTATATTGTATTGTAACTCAGTTACTTTTCTACTCTGCATTGTATTATGTACATTGAACACTTTTGTCTACGTACTTGACTTCTATTTTATACTTATTATACTTATTTTATACTTATCTATTTTTATCTAGCACAATCTCTGGAACAAAACAGAAAGACAGTAGAGGTTTAGTACTTTATTATCTAAAGATGGTACAGTAAGATGGAATGTTGTGTTCATTCATAGTTAAAGACAGTAGAGGTTGAGTCGTTTTGGGCAATTTACACAGTCACACTCCAAGAGATTTTATTTTATTTCATATTTAAAACCTTGATCTCCAACCTTTGTCAATCAAGTTTTACGTGTTTTAATTGATTTGTTATCCTTGCTCATCGCCTCGTCTTATCATCTTATTGTCATGATTTTATATGCTGTGGGATTGTATATGCTTTTTTATGCTTATATGATTTTTTATGTACACTCAGTTGCCTTTTGAGTTTCAATAAAGGTTTGAAATTAAATATATATATATATATCATGTAAATCTGATGTCTTTTAATAATTCAATACATCTGTTTAAAATGAATGCTAACACCTAGAGATCAGGGTTTAATTCTACACAACATGTGATGACAGATGCACAGCCTCAATACTGTTTCATCACAATGTATTGATGCTGCTGGTGAAACCTTTATACTGGTGACATACAGTACATTGGCGTTAGGACCCGCTGTATCGTCACTAATCACATGAAAGCTCCAGGAAGTCATTACGGGATGAGAGAAAAGCCAACATCACCATGTTAACTAAATCACATTGACTTTATTGATGGCTATTTTCACCAGGAAGCTATTTGTTTACTTGCAACAAATGAGAGCTAGCTAGTATGTCCCATGGGTCTGACATGTCAGGCTGGGTTAAGGTAAGGGTTAGGCTTATAAACAAAGGCATACAAAGAATTAGAGAATGATCAGATTAGGATATAAACTATAATGTAGCTATATATATATATATTATATACAGTATATAGCTACACATTATAGTGTGTATCCTAATCTGATTAGGATAGGTTTTTTTTAGGGGTGTAACGATTTGACCTCACAACGATTCGATTAGATTACAATTCTTCAGGCAACGATTCAATGCATCATGAAATCTCTTCATTTGACCACGATTCGATTCGATACATTTTCGATACATTTTCTATCAGTTAAGTCCCCAAACATTTTTGAATACACAAATGTGGCTGGGGGAACTGATTCACTCAGCATGAATGGACTATTGGTCCAAAAACATTATTTAAAAAAAAAAAAATATTTCGATTATAATAGATTATAAATTCGATTCTAACATATTCAAATCGATGCATCGAATCGAACACATTAGAATCGATGCATTTCGATTAATCGATGCATCGTTACACCCCTGCTCTCTATGTACAGTATGTATATATGTATATTATGTGTATATAATACTGTATATTATTTGCTAATATAAATATAGCTACACATTATAGTTTATATCCTAATCTGATTCGATTCTCAATGTATATACTGTATATGTAGTATAGAGTATATTTGTGCAACAGTGGTTCAGGAAGTAGAGTGGTCGTCTGGTAATCAGAAGGTTCCCGGTTAGATTCCTTCTCCTCCCGGGCAGCGTGTCGAAGTGTCCTTGAGCAAGTCACTTAACCCTATGAGAAGGTTGGCACCTTGCATGGTCACCTCTGCCGTCTGTGTGTGAATGTGTGAGTGAATGGGTGAATGAGGAACAGAATTGTAAAGCACGTTGGATAAAAGCCCTATATAAATGCACCATTTATATGTATAGCATGGCCTAGGTGAATCTCAATTCTGATTGGCTAGAGGGGTGTTGATTCATCTTTGATAACCGCATGAGCAATCAACGCAAAAGGAATAAATCCTGACTGGAATCAATCCACAATGTATCCACCTGACTATTGATTTACTGATCTAGCTAGTATAGCCACTCTTGGTTCAGTATCTTTGGTTTACATTTAATGGTTTGGGTTTCTTTCTTTCATATTGAAGTTGTTGGTAAATCAATGGCAGCATTTGAACAAGGAGGACAATTTTGTGAAAGGAAAATGTTTTTGTTACCATGGCAACCACTCACTGCACGATTACCAGCCTTTTGGCAGGCTGTGTTCGAATTATGAGGGGGCCAATGGGGGCTCAGCCCCCATAGCTAGAGTCTGAGGCTACGTTTAGACAAGCGTTTTGTGAACAGAAACCGCAAAAGTCGCCTTGCGGTTTCACTTTTAATTTTACGTTTAGACGAGCGTTTTGGGGTGGAATTCTCCATGCAGACGACGCTGTAACGACGGAGCCCCGCTGTCACACGATTGGCGCATATGTCACATGACGTGCTGTGAAGACCCGCCCTACTCTGCCTCTGATTCGCAGACTGTGGATGGGGAATGTGATTGGACTAAAGCAGAGTCACTCACAGACAGTGGGTCCACTCACGCCGCGGGACAGATTCTTGTGTATTTAACCCTTTCACTGCCACACGACAGCCGGTTGTGTGATAGTAAAGGGTTAACCTTCTGTCGTGTGGCAGTGAAAGGGTTAAAAGTACTGCCAATGTAGCCTTCAGGTGATCTCCGTTGATATAGTCAGACATACTTGCTTTGTTTACGTCTCGGCTACTGGCGCATACCTGCTACCTGTGACGTAAGCAGTACGCGCGACCAGAGCCGTGACAACCCTTTCGTCATCGTTTTAACAGATTTATACGGTTTCACAGTTTAGACGAGAGCGCAAAGGTTTTGCCTTTCTAGGAATTCCACCCTGGAAGGTAGTCTCACTTTTTTGCGGTTTCACCCCGTAAAAACGCCGTTTCCGTATAAACGAAAGGCACATCCGAAAAAATATTTTTGCGGATTCACCTGCTAGCGTTTCCGTCTAAACGGGGCCTGAGCCCCCATAGTCAAGACCCCCTGTGGGGGTCTCTCAAAAATAATATATATATATATATATATATATATTTTTTTTAATGTACGAATTAGTATTATTTATGTTACCTAAATAAATTGTTAATAGATGATATTTTTCTTTTCAGTTTTTAAAATAACAGAGTAATTAATGCATTTCACCTCCAAGCCGCTATGCGTCGCCCATGAGCATCGCCCATAAGTTTAACGCTACTCCAACCTAGTGAAGAAGAAGCAGCAAGCAGCTGCTGTAAACAGAAAGCTGCCGGTCCGTGTCCTGCAACTGAAAACATAAACACTAAACAGTACGCCACATGCCGCCAAAAAAAAGGCTCAACCCGCCGCAAGGCTGTACAAAGCTGGACAGCTTTGGTTTTATAAAAAGGCCAAAGACTGACGCTGCTAGTGCAGCAGCTAGCAGCGCTACTGTCACTGAAGTTGACACTGCTATTGCTAGTACTAGTGTTAGCTCTGCTGCTCCTGTGCACAGTGCACCTGTTATTGTTACCGCGCCGGTTGCCACTGCCAGACCCGAGTCTCCACCACTAGACCTGGACTGCGCTACTACTCAACCACCACAATGCTGGGGTCCGAGTCAGTGGAACTTTTGGAAAAATAAATATAGCTGGTTATTTGCCAAGGAGGGATGCATTGGCTGCCTTCCATGTAAAAACGCCAAGACATGTTAAATAAATCATTTGTAGCCCATTTGGCAGAGCAGTGGATGAATGGGACTGTGACTAGCTCTCAGAGCAAGAAGTTGAGGAAGAAAATATACTTGCACAGTGATAGCATTGCTCATAAGCAAGCTATAGAAATAGAAAGTCAAAACCAGAAGGAAGTGCTTCCAAAAAAAGTGAGCGAAATCACATCTGCTTTGCTCAAGGAGACAGCCAGTTCATTCAGGGCAGCATATACTGTCGCTAAAGAAAGGTTGCCGTATACCCAATTGAACCCCCTTATGACACTTAATGAGTTGAACGGTGCGACAGTCGGGCCAGCTCACCGATCCGATCATTCTTGTGCACAGATCATAGAGCACATTGCCACAGAGATGAAAAAAAGCATTATTTATTTAGATTTATATTTAAGTAAGTATTTATTTTATGTTCATTTTATTATCAGATGATAATGTTACTTACTGTATCCTGATAAATGCTGCTGTTGTGCCATACAACTATTTATTTTCCATTAGATTATTTTGTTAGTTTTTGATTTATAAGTGCAGAGACAAATAAATGTTAATTCAAGTTCATAAATTTGATCTAATTTTTTCAAATTAAATTGTTGTATTTGATCAGATGCAAAATGCAAATAAGTAAATATGGCATTATATATCAGAGGTGAGTAAGAAAATGAACAAATATTGATGGTTAAGAATGAGACTGAATAATGACATCACACAATAGTCTAATGATTATTATGTTGTGTGATGTCATTATTACTTAGTATTAGACTAATCCTAATGAGATATTTCTCTAAATATGACTTCGAAAACAGCCACAATTTCAGGAAAGAAATTGTAAAAAAAAAGAAATTCAGGGGGCCCCCATAGCTCTCAGGTGATAATTCGAACCCTGTTGGCAGGGATCGTGATTCATTTTAAAACATCTTTAAAACTGACATTCCACCTCAAAGCTCAGTAAATGAAAATGTTACTCAAGATGAAATCACATTTAGTTATTTTCTCTGAATGGGTTTGTTTTATAACAAGTAGGCGGGAGTTTTTAGAACAAGCCTATCAGAATAGAGTATCAGAGTTGAGTATCAGAGTGACGGGCGGATAAAAAATTGGAGAAAGACGTTGATCATGGAGGATGCACGGAGAAACCGTCTCCTCATGAAAACTACAAGAAGTTGACTAAGCTAATGCAAACCTTGAAAAAGGAAACAGACATCAAAACAGACAGCTTTACCGAAGTGTGTGTTCACCTTGTTATTTTACCGTGAGTTTAAGTGACAGGGCTTCACATCATGGCTGTGTAAATATCATGCTAGCAGTGGTAATGGCGGAATTCGTTTCGGAAAAGGACATCGACTGAGCGAAAGAGGCTTTGTCTCAAGGAGACGAATTACATTGCTGAAGAAAGAAGCAGACGTATATTCTGTGCACGTTTTGATGACGTTTTAATAAGCTAAAGTTTAGTAGCTATACCGCCGGGACGCGTCTATTTTTTTACCAACGGATTTCCAGTTCCGCGTTCGCGTTCTGCGATCTGATTGGCCACTGACGTTTCTGGTGCGATCTGATTGGCCACTGACGTTTCTGGTCATGTGACATGTGTGCCCAATTGCATGACGCCTGTGTCTTTGCCCATTTCCGCCTCGAACGGCATGCAAACTACCTAACGCCTAGTTTATCACTGGTTAAGCTTAGGCGACTCTTTCGAAGTTGGTTAAGGTTAGAGTTTGGAATCAGGGCTGGTGTTCTATCGCCCTGCTCTAAGACAAACTCTAACCTTAACCAACTTCGAAAGAGTGCCTAAGCTTAACCGGTGAAAGAAACAGGCGTCACACGATTGGCCGCACATGTCACACGACCAGAAACGTCAGTGGCCAATCAGATCGCAGAACGCGCACGCGGAACTGGAAATCCGTTGGTAAAAGTATTGACGCCGCCGGGACATGCGGTCAGTACAGTACGTATAGTGTTTCACGTCAAGTATAGCTTTCACTCCACGCGCGTGTGAAATTCCAGTGAGTGCGTTACTGCGGTCATGTTCGTTGATGTTCGTATAGATTACAGAAGAGGAAAGACAATCACAGAAAAGACTGACTTGTGCATTTGTTTTGGATTGAAGAAGTTGTTGCCTGTTGTCTGGACAGATGCAGGATTTGAGGAAGATAGTCTGTGTCGTGCCAATAGCCTAACACACACACACACACACACAGTGATTGAAGCAGTTATTTCACTTCATTTGATTGACAAATTGAACTAACTTCTCAGGTGTTTTGTGAGTAATGGTTTACCTTGGAGTAGGGGCGTCTCACCTATCCTGCTAAACCTGGGGAGGGAGGGTTTATGCTTTGTCTAATACTATTGAGAATTTAACATAACTGTATACTTCAGGTTGCCACTGTGTCAGAGTTAAACCCTGAAGCCCACCTCGTCATATCTTGTACAATATTGGTATTGGGTTTTACAGTACACATTTCAGGTTTTCATTGTCGTCAGTTATTCTTAATTCCTTTTCTCCACAAGATTATACGTATACCCACATACCTCCTCCCCCCTCCCCTTTTCTCTCTCTTAGCATCTTTGAGTTTGTTTTTACTGTTGTTATACAGAAATAGTACGTACATTCATTGGTACCTCCATTAGAATAACTCGTACATAAATAAAAATAATTGAAAAGAAAAAAAGAAAATGTAAATAAAAAATAAAAATAAATAAAAATAAAAATAAATTACATCTTTATAACACCTTCACTGACGTGCCTCCGCTCTCTCCCGGGGTCTGGGTCACGGCTGACCGCGGGAGAGAGCGGGGGGACTCATCCTATAATAGCAGCCCTCCTATATCTTCCCTTCTCAGATATTCATTAAATGGTTTCCATATATCCTCGTAAACCTCTATATTGTTCCTGAGGATATATGTTATTCTCTCCATAGACATGCATTGTGCCATGTTCTTAATCCAAGCACCGATTGTGGGTGCGTCTATTTTCTTCCAATTGAAAGCTATTGTTCTTTTTGCCTGTAGTATAGCAAAATCAATAAATTTAAATTGTTTGGTTCTCAGGTTCAGATTTATTGGATATAAATGTAACAATATCATTTTGGAGTCTAGTGGGATATTCACTGACAGGATATCTTTGATTTTATTCACCACCTCCCCCCAGAACTTCTTGATTTTGTCACATTCCCAAATACAATGTATAAAAGTTCCCCGATCCTCGGTACATTTAAAGCACCTATCTGGTGTGTTGCTGTTGTATTTATTCAGTTTGACAGGGGTTATATAAGTCCGCATCAGCCATTTGTATTGAAGTAGTTTTAAGCTAGTGTTGGCTGTTTGTGTCTGAGCCTCCTCGCATGCTCTGTTCCAGACAGTCCTCGTTTGAGATCTCCTCTCCCAAGTCCAGCCTCCATGACTCCAATCTAGATAATGACGTCTCGTCTGAACCAGATACAAGCCAGTTATAGACCATTGATAACAGGCCTTTGCTATTGCAGTTCTTGATGATAATTTTTTCTAAAGATGAAAGTGTAGGAATTGCAGAGAGGAAATGAAACTTCTCAGTTGCAAGTATTTAAAAAAAATGCTTCCTTGGGATGCTGTATTTTATTGATAGTTCCTCAAAAGGCATCAAGACCCCATCAGATATTTTACTTATTCCTTCTTTTGTCCATAGTTTGAATCCGGCATCCAGTTTGCCTGGTTTAAATGAGACGTTTCCCCAGATTGGGCTGAATTGCGACATGGAGTTGTTTATTTTCATACATTTCTTTACCTCATACCATACATTAATCATGTTGAGCACTATGGGGTGTGTAGTATGTTTTCTTAAATATTTTGGCTCAGCTGAATACATGTATAAATGTAGTGGTAGTTGCATTGGGTATGCTTCCACTCCCATCCATGATGGTGGATCTTCCTTAGAAAAATAAAACATTACAGTTCTCAATTGTGCAGCCAGGTAATACCAATGAAGGTTAGGACAGGTCAACCCCCCTGCATCGAATGGAAGGTACAACAGAGATAGGCGGACTCTAGGACATTTCTTATGCCATATACATTTTGAGATGAGAGACGCAATCTTTCCGAACATTCCTACCGGTGGTGCCAGAGGGATATTTTGAAATAAGTATAGGAACTTTGGTAGTATGGACATCTTTAGTATGTTTATCCTCCCTATCACAGAGATGGGCAAGAACATCCATCTCGTCATATCTATTGATATTCATCCTAACTGTTGAATTGAGAAGGATATAGTCACAAACATACTTACACACGTAGGTACTGGGACTAATTGTATTGGGGACGGGGACTCAGATCCTTTCGTTACCTCAGTCGTCCAAGGTAAGAGAACACCCTATTAACCCCTACAGGCCGGGCATAATCATCCCGCTACAATTACTACTACTACTGACTCTTGTCTTGACTTAACTTGATTACATAGCTGAATGTTCTTCCTTCTCTGATCTCCGACCTCTGCGTGTCGACTTGTAATAGTCTTGATTTGTTATTGTTTATTGTGTCTATACAGTATGTATGAATCTACTGATAACTGTGTCTTTGTTTTGTAAGCTTGTTGTCGCTGTAAATGATGGTAACATCAGTGTCTCATGAGTTGAAATAAATATTGAGATACAATCTTGAACTGTTGCTGATATTCACACAAACATTATTCTCACAAAACACAAAATTCTCACAAAACACACAGCATTCTCACAAAACACACAGAATTTTTACAAAACAAAAATAGGTCAGACTATGAGACAACGTCTTTGAAATCCGGAACAGAGACCGGAGACCAGACGGGCGTGGAATACTACAGTATTACCCCTGGGGCCGGTCTTCAGACCTCAGACACCCCCTGGGACCGGTCTTCAGACCTCAGACACCAATACACACTAAACACAGAGATGAGACTCTAGAGGAAAAACACTGAGAGCACATATGAAGTGAGTTGAAATTAGATAAGAAGCAAGCAAAATGAAATTAGAGAGAGAGGGGGGGGGGGGGGGGTAAAGAGAAAGAAAGATAGAGAGAGAGAGGGAAAGATAGAGAGAGAGAGAGCTAGAGAGAGTAACTATTTTCTTCCCATGCTCTTATACAGTGGGCTCAATGGCAGACAAATATAGAACCCTATTAGGTCACCTATATAAAATTGGTTCGTAATTTTCAATCCTATAACACTTGTTCCGTCGGAATTGCCAGAGATATTGCAGTGACCTAATATGATGCTGATCTCTTCTGTGGCAAATCACTTTGACCCATTTAGATGTAAATTAGTCCGTGCTCTTATTCCTGTCTTTTGTTAGCAAAATGAACATGATAGAGAGAAAAAAAAAAAACATTGAGACGGTATTCCACACGCTGTAATTTTCCTAAAGTGATTGATATCCTCGCGTGAGAATGAAATGGTCAAGTGCTCACTCTTAGAAACTCTAAAATAAATACTATAATGTCTGGATAACTTTGCTGCAAATAGGCACAAGTACACTGCCTCACGGTAACTGTAATGGAGTATCCGGAGAAACCTTTATGTCATGTACTGTAGCACTTTCTCTGGATTGTTGCCAGGCTTCAAAGCACAATCAATAATCACATATGTAGAGAGTCGGTCCAGCTTGCCAGGTTTTACACTGTCTGACTGTACTTCTGACTCAATGTGGACTAGTGCAGAAATATAGCTTGAAAGGTAATTAGGTGTGCTTCTATATACAGTATATTATACACGTATATATATATATATATATATATATATATATATATATATATATATTCATAACTAGCTACCTCAAACTATAGTCTACAACACATATAACTCTGTATGATAGCATACAGTAATAATAATGCTCTATACATATAAATTATTTATATATATATATATATATATATATATATATATATATATATATATATATTTATGGTATACATATTTATCCACATCTGTGTGAATATTCCTGCATATAATCCTTTTTATATACTTGCATATAACCCTACTCTTACTAGTCATACCGCTGGCCAGAATGACTTAAGTGTCTTTATACCTCACTGTAAATAAAAACTATAACACTGTACATACATCTGATTAGCACTATTACTCAGTAGTACTCATTTACATATTTTATACCCAGTTTAATCACCTGTACATTGTATATTGCTATTGAACTTTACTGTTACATTTACACTCTGGTTAGATGTCAAACCTCTTTTCGCTGTACTGTACTTGTGCTGTGTATAATGATAATACATTTCAATGTAATGTAATCTAATGTAATGTATGTCCGTCGACTATTCTCCACTTGCACAACCTAAAAGTAGGCACTTCCGGCTGACTTCCGGTTGCGAATGGTACTTCCTGTCCCATCCAAATACATTGTTTTTAGCTACTTTTCTCCCGTTATTTAAACAACTTTGTCGTTACAGAGAGGCAATGAAACGTTTGTATTATTATAGTATAGAATGTATTTAATAAGCAAACGTTTGTCAGCAGGGTTTTTGGGCTGTATTTCATGTAAAAACGTTTACTGTTAGTTTACTTGCTCATGCTAATTAAGGCTAATGCTGGCTAACAGAAGCTAGCGCAAGAAACGATGCCGCAAAGCATTTGTACATTTGTATGGCAGTCTATAATGCTCCTGTGAAGTTTTTCCGGACGTTTTGGTAATGATTTTCACTATAAAATCATATTTCTAAATGACAGGAAGTTGATAAACTGGCCGGAATAGCTTTGAGCTAACGATCTTTGCCGATGCATTCCATTCTAAACGTAACGTTAGTTGTTCAAAACATTACCTGTCTATATAATTTGTTCCTCAACGTTATATAGGCAGGTAATGTTTTGTAAACTAACTGCAGCCTGCTACAGTTATAAGCTAACGTTAGCCAGCAAGCTGCAGCCTGCTACAGTTATAAGCTAACGTTAGCCAGCAAGCTGCAGCCTGCTACAGTTAGAAGCTAACGTTAGCCAGAAAGCTGCAGCCTGCTACAGTTAGAAGCTAACGTTAGCCAGCAAGCTGCAGCCTGCTACAGTTAGTAGCTAATGTTGAGGAACAAATATGATTTTATAGTGAAAATTAGGGATGTCCCGATCGCCTTTTTTTGCCCCCGATCCGATCCCGATCATGTGATTTTAAATATCTACCGATTCCGATCGTTCCCGATCCGATCTTTCACATTAGTAATCAATTTTGACGCATTTGTGTCAGAAACTGGCGGAGCAAGAAGCCCCTCTGTTGCCTATAGTCCGGGGCGCGAGCGCGGCGGCTCTTGTTATTTACATTCATATGTGCTTCATATGAGAAATATTAAAAGTTTCAATATATGTTTGCACATTAGTATACATTCAGTGTTCGACTTACGTAATGATTAGCTCCATTCTGGTCTGAAACGCAGACGATAATCCTCAGTCACACAGCAAATAATTGCCGTTATCTGAAAAGTTAGTCTGAAAACTCCTGCTGCTTCATGAGTTTTTCCTCCACGCGAAATGTCCTCCTTGCAAACATTGCAATTGCTGTTGGACTGGCTTGACTTTCTATTTTAAAATGCTTAGTTACAAACCTCTAGCAGCTGCTCAAGTCAGTGGATAACGTTTCGGGGAGCAACGTGTTGTTGTGATGTGAGCGTCTAAAATTAAAGGGAAAGTGTTTGTTGCAACGGTGTAAATTAAAGGGGATGTGTTTGTTGTGGACAATTATTCTGCTCTGTGTGACAATAAATACATTAATGATATATTATATGTAATTTAAAACCAAAACTAAGGCCTCCGTATGAGTTTAAGACGTGAACATGGTCATGTTTGTTGAAAAAATTAAATTAAAAAAAAAATCTTTTTTTGACTGCCGATTTTTATTAAAAAAGATTCCCGATCCCGATCCTCTGAAAAGCACGTGATCGGCGCCGATCCCGATCACGTGATCGGATCGGGACATCCCTAGTGAAAATCATTACCAAAACGTCCGGAAAAACCTCACAGGAGCATTATGGACTGTCATACAAATGTACAAATGCTATAAGGTGGCAAGAAATACACTATAAACAATACTTTGCGACGTTGTTTCTTGCGCTAGCTTCTGTTAGCCAGCATTAGCCTTAATTAGCGTGAGCAAGTAAACTAACAGTAAACGTTTTTACATGAAATACAGCCCAAAAACCCTGCTGACAAACGTTTGCTTATTAAATACATTCTATACTATAATAATACAAACGTTTCATTGCCTCTCTGTGACGACAAAGTTGTTTAAATAACGGGAGAAAAGTAGCTAAAAACAATGTATTTGGATGGGACAGGAAGTACCATTCGCAACCGGAAGTCAGCCGGAAGTGCCTACCTTCAGGTTGTGCAAGTGGAGAACAGCAAGCCAACGCACCTTTCCCTGAATCCCTGTCCATCACATGATCAGGAATCTTTTTTTCATTTACCATAAGTTATGCAGAAGCATGAAGGCCTCCAACTGACCCGACATTTTGTTCAATGTGGAGAAAAGCATTCGTTAGCAAAAGGGGATCATGGGAAAAAGAAGCACACATATAAAAGGGCAGACACTTTTTACTCAAGTACTTTTTCGAGCTACTTGTACTTTAAGAGTATTTTCATTTTAGGGAACTTTATAGTTTTACTCCACTATATTTCAGGAAATATTGTAATTTTACTACTTTACTTAGAAAACATGGCAAATATGTATGAAGATTATATAATTTCACATTTGAAGCCTGTTAAAACTTCAAGAGGACGTAATCAGAGCAGCATAACTGGACCACATACCACTTTAACACAATATTTAATCAGAGCAGCAGAACTGGACCACATACCACTTTAACACAATATTTAATCAGAGCAGCATACTACCAGCTCTTTCCCCAGTCTTTCACAGCTGAAACGGAAGACACATGGGGTCCTCAGTGAGTCAGAGCAGAGCGCTCGCCATATTCATATAACTAGGGTTATAGGATAACCTAGGGCCTGATCTCTGCCAACGACGAGAGGGCCTACCTGGAAGAGGTAGAGAATCTGTCACAGTGGTGTCAGGAGAACTGCCTCTCCCTGAACGTCAGCAAAACAAAAGAGATGATTGTGGACTTCAGGAGGTCGGGGGTCAAGGACTACAGTACCCTCAGCATCGACGGGGCACCGGTTGAGAGAGTGAACAGTTTCAAGTACCTCGGAGCTCACATATCCGAGGATTTGACATGGACCACACACATTGACAGTGTTGTGAAGAAGGCACGACAACGCCTCTACTTCCTCAGGCGCCTAAGGAAGTTCCAAGTCAGTCAGAAGATCCTTAGGAACTTCTACTCATGTACAATAGAGAGCATCCTGACTGGCAACATCACCTCCTGGTTTGGGAATAGCACTGCACAAGACCGTAGCAGACTACAAAGAGTGACACGTTCAGCCGAACGCACAATTGGAGGGGGGCTTCCCACCCTCCAGAACATTTACAACAAGCGGTGCAGGGGAAAGGCTAAGAGAATTATTAAGGACTCGAGCCACCCGAACAACTGCCTCTTTGAACTGCTGCGGTCAGGCAAGCGATACCGGAGTCTTAAGGCGAGCACAGAAAGACTCAGAAGAAGCTTCTATCCCCAGGCCATCAGGCTGCTAAACGAACAATAGACACTATGCAACAACCATCAAATGCACACAGCACACACACCCACACTCACTTAAACAAACAACACACTGCAGCACCCACTCTCCACACTTTAGATCACACAAACACACTTTATATTTATTGATAAAGGATTTGCACTACAACTCGTACACCTACTGTAAATTGTACCTAAATTGCACCTCATCCCATTTCTGCCTTGCACTATATAGTATTGTATATTAGTACACTGCATAGTATTGTATATTATATGGTAACTCAGTTACGTCTATTCTGCATCGAACATTGTACATATGTCTATACTGAACACTGTGACCTCATTTTTTTTTACTTCTCATTTACATGCTATACTATGTTATTTTATTTCATACTTATCTTATCTTATCTTATCTTGTCTTGTACAGTCTCTGGAGCGTAACAGTAAGAAGCATTTTGTATAAAAGTATTCTGTACTTCTGTATGACAACTATTAAAGAAACTTGAAACTTGAAACTAACCTTCGTTATATTTCATTATGGCTTTGCGCTCTGCTCTATTGGAACACAAGAGTGGAGCCGAGCGGAAAGCCAGACAGATGTACCCGCTGAGGTCCCCTACAACCATCAGAATACCGGGGAGGATCCGGGCCCCCCCCTAGTGAGGGACGGGAGGGAGACCGGACCCGACTGTGCGAAGAGGGAACAGTACTTCAGCACACAGGGTGAGCAGACGGCGGGACTCACCTTTGTTTAGAAGGGCCCGCGACTACTCGGACGTGCACCCAGGGAATGGACGTGAAGCAAAAAACCCACGTCACAGCCCCCAACATCACGGGGTCGGGGTAAAAAAAAAACGACCCCGCGGCAAGGCCATAGCAGCGGGGTGTGGAGGAGGCCCCAGCCCCAGGCCATATTCCGGGGGCCAGGACCCCCTGAAAAAGTGGCCTGGTGAGGTCAAAGAGGCCGCGGCATCGAGACCCCACCAGACGGTCACTGGTGACACCACCCCCCACATCGCCAGCGTATCGGACAGAGCCTACAACAGGTGAAGGCCCTTCTCCACCTGGCACGCCGCTCCGAATTGCTCCAAGGAGGCTTCCCCCCGTGGGGCCAGCTGGCGCACTGGGGAGACAACCCTCCAAGGAGGATCCCTCAATCCACCATGTCACAATCCCATGGGGTCACGAACCTCGCGGAGTCGGAGTCAACCAACTCCGCCAGCGAACAGATTCCACCACGAACCCTGACCCTTCCAATTCATTAATCCTGCAGGGTCGAGGTTCAGAGAAAGAGTTTGACACAATTGGCAGACGTCATGAAACATGCGGCGGGCATACTCTCGGGCAGCCGGGAGTATTATTATGATAATAATAATATCTAACCCTAACTAACCTAACCTAATAAACTAACCTACACTGTAGCACTCAACACTTTGATGAACATTGTTACTCAACTGATAGAGTTGTGTCCTTCCTGATGACTTATCGTACAGAACTTGTAAGTCGCTTTGGATAAAAGCGTCAGCTAAATGACTAAATATAAATGTAAATGTAGAACACAGGCCTTGCAAGTTATACACAACAGCAACCAAAAACAAATTTCAGAGAAATTTGCACAAACTCCCAAGCAAGAACACGACCCTAGCAGTTTTAGCTGTGGGCTTATATTGCACATGCCGTATCCCCCAAAATACAGTGAATCAACACACGTTTTGTTAACAAAAAACAGTCCCCCTTTAGAAGGGACCCTTTATTTTAATAATCAAAATAATTTGGGGGGGGGGGGGGGGGCAGAAGGGGTAAATGTCACGCGTGGGGTCACGGTGTCGTTTGCCCCCACGGGCAGCTGGCCCGGAGGGACGGTGCTGGGGAGCCGGCTGGCCACGTCGTTCCCTACCGTTCCCCCCGGGCGCAGGATGACTGGCGGCAGCGGTGGCGTCGTCCTCTCCCCGTCCATGCGGCTTCTTTCTGGCAGGGCCAGTAGTGGCGGTGGCGATGGCTGAAGACCTGCTCTGGCGTAGCCTCCGCGTCACGCCTCCGGTCGCAGTGGTGTCTTGCCGGGGGAAGTGGGGTTGCAGAATGGAGCGCTACTCCTCCAGGTCCTTGCAGGCTGACGCCATCTCCTGCATCGTTGAGCCGAAGAGCCCAACGTCGGAGAGGGGGGTCATGAGGAGGGGAATCCTCCGGTGGTCCGTCAGTGCCGCCTGCTCGAGCCACAGGTGGCGCTGGATGAGAGTGGCCAGGGCGCATTGTTTCCCCGCAGCTATTGCCTGTAGCTGCGAGAGATGCAGGATGGCTCCCGTCGCCTGGGCGTGGAGGTACCTCTGATGGTCATCCAGTACCGCCCCGCCCACCATCAGCCCCGACATGAAGCGTGCTAGCTGCGCGATGTTAGACGTCGCAGCTAGGCTCTGGGTCGAGGCGATCTAGGCCTGGTCACTCCAGACAGCCAACTGCTTAGCCGACTTCCCCTTCGGCTCCCACACCATCTCGGGGCAAAGGATAGATGCCATCGGGCTATCAAGCCGTGTCACCCCCTCCTTCAACACCACCCGGGTGAAAGGCACGTAGGTGGGGGTAAGGCCGACGATGCGGGGGATTACCTGTCCCCCGCGACACGTAGGCCTCCATTGATGAGAAGGACGGCGTTGCCAGAGATGACCTATCATGGCATCGGGAACAGGTGCCGGCAGTGGCGTCTGCAGTGGCACACCGTTAGCACGGGCCGCTGCCGTCATGAGCTCGGGGACAAAGCATGCAACTCCCTTTGCGTACCTTCTTCCGCTTCGCTCGCATCCCTCGCGTTTGGGAGGCTACACTCACTTTCTCCGTAAGATAGGCGGGAGCCAACGTCCAGTGCGGATGATAGCAGGGCATCTCGTCTCGGAGGTGGTGACTTGAACCCAGTCTCGGAGTACGAGGCTCTCCAGGCAAACACAGCATCCCCTGACACTCCCCGAGGGGGAGAATGCTCAGTTTCTGCTGGAGCGTCGAACTAGAATTCCCCTGCCCCCTCCATGTAGTCCTCTGTTTCCATTGGACGCGATGGAGAGGAGACGAGGGAATCCCTGCTCTGCGCCGGCCCGACACAGCCGCTAAACTGTCCGCCCCTGCCGCTCATCGCCGAATGACGAGAACGAGCCGAGGCGAAGAGCTTGCGCCGCAAATCACTGTCCACCAGAGGGACCGTCAGCTTATCAGCTGACTGCCCTCTGGCGGGGGGACCAGAGCCGGAACTCAGCAACCTCACAGGAGATGGGAGCTCGACGGCCCCTCTGCGACGAAGAGGTGCACTGTAGCACGTACTTCAGTAGGGAAGGAGCTGGTAGTATGGCCATGACCCCGCTTATATGTGAGCAGATGTGGGCGTGGTCAGGCAGGTGTGGTGCATGCACGTGGTTGAACGTTTTCATGATAGCATATGATTAAAGGGACAGTTCCAATAGAGCAGAGCGCAAAGCCATAATGAAATATAACTGGACCACATACCACTTTAACACAACCTTTAATAAGAGCAGCATAACTGGACAACATACCACTTTAACATAACCTTTAATCAGAGCAGCAATTGGACCACGTACCAATTTAACATAAAATTTTATCAGAGGAGTATAACTGGACCACATACCACCTTAACATAACCTTTAATCAGAGCAGTATAACTGGATCAATGGATTGAAGGGTTGAATGCTCCCAAACACTGGATAATGCATACTTTTACTTTAGATACTTATGTACATTTAATAGCAAATACTTTTCTTCCACCACTGAGGGCAGAGGTATAAAACACAGAGAGAGAGAGATTGAGATAGAGAGAGATTGAGAGAGAGAGGAAGAGAGAGAGAGACAGAGAGAGGGAGAGACAGAGAGAGAGTGCGAGATAGGAAGAGAGCGAGAGGGAGAGAGAAAGAGAGCAAGAGGGAGAGAGAGAGGAAGAGAGAGCGAGAGGGATAGAAAGAGAGAGAGAGAGGAGGGAGAGAGATGAAATTAATAAGAAATCATACAAAGTTATTAAAAATATGTTTATTTTCATGTTGCCATACATTTGTTTCAGTTGCTCTGGAGGCCCGTGGCTCAGACTCTGACATGTGAAATTGGGGTCATTTTGAATTAGTCCAAATTTCAACATGCAAACGCATTGGTCCTCTGAATTTCAATGAAGAGATGACTTGTAATTAGACAGTTATTCCCTGTTGCCAAAATAAAATGAACTAATCAGCCATTATAGAAACATGGGATGATGAGACACGTAGCTGTGGTCTGTGTGTTGTTTTTCTCTGTCACTGGTTAGACTTTTCAATCTCCGATAAACACCTCTGGTTAGTGGTTACTCTCCAGCGTTAATAATACTAATAATAATAACTTTATTTGTATAGCACCTTTCATACAGGGGATTGCAGTTTAAAGTGCTTTACATCAGTAAGAAATCAGACATGAAATCTGTATAAAACAAGCAGCAAGAGCAAAGCATAAAGTGGGATAAAATAATGCAGATATATTAATAAAATCATATCAGAACCTCACGTTCCAATAGGCTTCTTGAATTTCTGTAATCTGTTACAAAACATGATAAAGGTTATAGTATGTACCCAGCGGATAATGGGGCGTGAAGATAAAAGTAAAAATAAGTAAAATAATAGCAGACATAAAATCACAGTTTTTCACATTTCACTAACAGGCCACCTAGTTTATGGTTTGATTCAGTTTTAGTAGAATATAAAAGACATGAATGATGAAATTAGTACATAAAGTGTAGACATACTATAAAATCACAAACCACATTTTGTTGCTTGAGGACTTTAAGCCACATATTGTTGCTTAGTTAAGGACGTTAACACTTTGAGTGCCACGCTATTTCCCCATCTTTGTACTTAGTGTGCCAGCGCTGTAAAGTATAGGGAATTTCACTGTGCGTTGCGGTGTTTGCAGGGTTATATCTATATTCTACATTATAGCTATGGAGACAATACTATGGCTCATTTGACATTAACAATCCATCGTTCAACATGTGAAAAAGAATATTTTTTTTCATGTATATATTCGCGTGTTATACAGTGGTGAATATTGAATAGTTTCAGAGTGATCCTAGCTAATTCCTGGTAACATTTTTTATTTTTTTTGATCGGATCGGGAAAGATCGGTATCGGTAGATACTCAAAATCACATGATCGGGATCGGATCGGGAGCAAAAAAACGTGATCGGGACATCCCTACTGACTAGCATTCAACATACCTGGAGCCTCAAGGCAACTCTGATCCATAGGATTGACTATACAGGCAGGCTAATAGAGGGTTTAGAAAGGATTGCACCAATTTGAAAGGTTTATCCTACTGTATACCGATAATGGTATCATCAAAGAGAAGCTGGCTATTCTCAGTCCTCCCTCCACAATGGTGGAACGAACTTCCCACCACAGTCAGGACAGCTGAAACCCACCCAATTTCCCATTGTTGACTAAAAACACACTTCTTCAATCAATATCTGAAATGACCTTCTTTACTATCATTCACTTTACTACTAAATAATCGTCCTTACAATGCTCTATACTACTATGCACTCAAGACTGTAGCACCCAAGTTTCAACACTGTTTGACGAACAATGTTACTTAGCTGCCAGAGCCCTTCCTGCTGACTTGTTGTACAGAATTTGTAAGTCGCTTTGGATAAAAGCGTTAGCTAAATGACTAAATGTAAATGTAAATGTTATGTATAATAATACAGTTTCTGTCATGGCCGATAACTGATATTTACAGATATCTCTGTGTGCTCTGTATACTATTATGTGCTCTGTATGCTCTGTATGAAAATAAATCCTACAGCATAATCCAATTGTATACATACTGAAAGATATGAGAAACGTAAGCTGTACAAATGTACACTTCAAATAGAATATAGTCTGGCTTTATTTAGGTTTCAGCCGTTTCTATCAATGCTGCAGTAAACATGAAAGTACCCAAACAAAACGAAAGGTTATCCTATAACCTAGTTATATGAATACTGGCAGAGCGTCTCGCTCTTTGCCATTATGAGATAACTCTTATCTCCTAGCACCTACTGTGCTCATGAACAAACAATTTGCACTCATGCACGTGACCAGGCCACGCCCCCACGTCCTGCTATAAGACGCCGGACATGGTCACACTCTACCTTCCTCGGAAAAAAGTTTCCAACACTGAAAACCCAACCAAGGGACCTCAGGGCGCCAAGAGCGAGACGCTCTGCCAGTATTCATATAACTAGGTTATAGGATAACCTTTCATTATATTATCATACTGGTCATCGCGTCTCACTCTTTGCCATTATGAGATATGGGACAGAGCAGACGCGTGACCCGACAAGTGTGCCCCCTGAGGGCCTGCAAGCCCCACTACCAGGGAGGAGGGGAGTCCCGTTCACCCGCCCATCCTAACGAAGGGGGGGGAGGCAGTCAACTCCACCAAAGTGCGGAAAAAGGGGGAACCAAAGACCCCTGAAAACGCACAGTACAGGCGGGACCACGTGTGACACAGCACCCTGTGGCACACACCCACACACCCCTGCTAGCCCACCAACTGGCGGGACGCAGGGGAGGTCCCAGACCTCAGAACCGCCTGGGAGACAGAACCCCCAGTCGTGTCCATGAGGTAAAACTTAACGAAGGGACCCGGGGAGGACCAGGAGGCCGTAGCACAGATGTCCTCCACCGAGGCCCCCCGTAACAGGGCAGCAGCCCGAGGGGGGACCTGTCCAGCCAACGTGCAGCAAAAGGCAATGCCCCCCCGCATAACCAATGTGACAGGTGCTGCTTGGACAGCGCCTCACCCGCGCAAGGGCCACCGTAACAAACAAACAGTTGAACGGAAGCCCTGAGAGCCCGAGTCCTGAGGTAAACCCCCAGTGCACGGACAGGACACGACAGGTGAAAGCCCGCCTCCAACTCACTAGCGTGAGGAGGCGGATGAAAACGCCTGAACCACAATATCCCTGGAGCGAAAGAGCTCCGGATATTCTTTGGCACGAAGACTGGATTGGGCCTCAGAGTCGCACCGCTATCGACCGAATAGACAGGCACTCAGGCCGCACCGAGAGAGCACACAGCTCACCCATGCGTTTAGCGGAGGTGATGGCCAAAAAGATTGCGGTCTTCAAGACAGCAGATCCAATGGCACCTGTTCAAGAAGCTCAAATGGGGCCTCCGACAACCGGCCCAGGACCAGTTGGAGGTCCCACTCGGAGACAGAGAATGTTCCACAGGCTTGAGACGCCGAGCGCCAAGCAGGAATGTTCTACGAGAGGGTGGCTGAACAATGTTCCGCCCCCACACTCGACCATACGCCACTCCCCAGCGTAAGCCACGGTAGAGGACGGAGCGCGCGCTTACCAGATAGCGTTAACCACAGAATAGTCAAGATGCATCCCCACCAGATTCACACTGTCAGCAGCCAAGCCTAGAGGCTGCCCCAGAACAGGAGGCAGAACAGAGTTCTGCGTGCCTGAAAGAGGGACCACGGTGACCACGGAACAGGCCACGGCGGGGCCACCAAGACCTGAATCAGGGCCGGGGACCACATAGCTGAGCCCCGGACCGGCACGACCAGGACCAAGTCCCACGCTCCCAACGTACCCGCCCCAACAGCTGAGCTATCAGGTGTAAGGGGGGGAATGCGTACAGAATCCCGGACGGCCACGGAATCTGTCCCAGACCTGCCCGACTATGTCTGGACGTAGTCCCCACTCGTCAGGGTGAGGACCGCCCCGCGACATCACACCTACACTCACATTCACCCTGCCGGGGATGTGGAGAGCCCTCAGGCAGAGCAGATGGAGAACGCCCATAGCCAGAGCCCGACCGCCGCCCGGTGGAGCGGGGGGAGCGCACTCCTCCTTGTCTGACAATATACGACACTGACGTTGTGTTGTCCGTCCTGACCAAAACATGCTTGCCCACCACAAGGTGGTCGAGCCGTTTGAGGACCAGAAGGACTGCCTTCAATTCCAACACATTGAATGTAGCGCAGACCGGGCAGCATGGTCTTGCCAGCTGCCCCCTACTGCGTTGGCCCGACACGTCCCCCCCCATCCCATGAGGGAGGCATCGGTGAAGACCGTGACGTGTGACAGCCTGCTGCCCATGGGGACCCCGCAGGTGAGGGCACCAGACCTTCCCCAGAAGACGAGGTCCCCCAGTACTGACATGGGAACCTTCAGCCGCTTCCACATGTCTCACACCGGGTCCATTTCCATACTGGAAAAAACCACCTCTGTATCCTCCTCATGAAGAGGAGGCCAAGAGGGACCCCAGAAGCAGGCGCATCACGGACAGCGCCATAACCGCCCTAGGACGGAACCTCCCGAGCGCGCCGCCCAACCACTCGCCGCCGCTCCAAGAGGGATGCCCATATAGACCTTGAGCTTAGAAAAAGCCCAAGTACTCCACCCGTTGACTGGGAAGAGGAGAACTCTGTTCATCGACTACAGCTCAGCATTCAATACCATAGTCCCCTCCAAACTCATAGCCAAGCTCAGGGACCTGGGCTTGAACTATGACCTGTGCCAGTGGGTCCTGGACTTCCTGACGGGCAGACCCCAGGTGGTAAGAGCCGGCAACTGCACCTCCTCATCCATCACGCTCAACATAGGGGCCCCCCAGGGCTGTGTTCTGAGCCCCCTCCTCTACTCCCTGTACACACATGACTGCGTAGCACAGCGGAACAACAACACCATCATCAAATTTGCTGATGACACAGTAGTGGTGGGCCTGATCTCTGCCAACGACGAAAGGGCCTACCTGGAAGAGGTAGAGAACCTGTCACAGTGGTGTCAGGAGAACTGCCTCTCCCTGAACGTCAGCAAAACAAAAGAGATGATTGTGGACTTCAGGAGGTCGGGGGTCAAGGACTACAGCCCCCTCAGCATCGACGGGGCACCAGTTGAGAGAGTGAACAGTTTCAAGTACCTCGGAGCCCACATATCCGAGGACTTGACATGGACCACACACATTGACAGTGTTGTGAAGAAGGCACGACAACGCCTCTACTTCCTCAGGCGCCTAAGGAAGTTCCAAGTCAGTCAGAAGATCCTTAGGAACTTCTACTCATGTACAATAGAGAGCATCCTGACCGGCAACATCACCTCCTGGTTTGGGAATAGCACTGCAAAAGACCGTAGCAGACTACAAAGAGTGACACGTTCAGCCGAACGCACAATTAGAGGGGGGCTTCCCACCCTCCAGAACATTTACAACAAGCGGTGCAAGGGGAAGGCTAAGAGAATTATTAAGGACTCGAGCCACCCGAACAACTGCCTCTTTGAACTGCTGCCGTCAGGCAAGCGATACCGGAGTCTTATGGCGAGCACAGAAAGACTCAGAAGGAGCTTCTATCCCCAGGCCATCAGGCTGCTAAACGAACAATAATCGCTAAACGAACAATAATCACTATGCAACAACCATCAAATGCACACAGCACACACACCCACACGCACACACTCACTCAAACAAACAACACACTGCAGCACCCACTCTCCACACTTTAGATCACACAAACACACTTACACTTTATATTTATTGATAAAGGATTTGCACTACAACTCGTACACCTACTGTGAATTGTACCTAAACTGCACCTCGTCCATTTATGCCTTGCACTATATAGTATTGTATATTAGTACACTGCACAGTATTGTATATTGTATGGTAACTACGTCTACGAACATTGTACATATGTCTAAACTGAACACTGTGACCTCTTTTTTTACTTCTAATTTTTACTATTTTTACTATGTTTTTATTTCATACTTATCTTGTCATGCACAGTCTCTGGAGCGCAACAGTAAGAAGCATTTTGTACAAAAGTATTCTGTACTTCTGTATGACAACTATTAAAGAAACTTGAAACTTGAAACTCTACTTCCAGTCTACAGCAAAACCCAGACTGGTGAGACACCACCTGCCTGGTATGAGACCTGGCGATCTACCCTGACCGGCCAAGGACCAGAATGTCGTCCAGGGCAGAATACAATTCGTAACCCCGCAGAGGCCCCAGCGCGGTCTCCACGCACTTGGTGAAGATGCGGGGAGCCAGAGAGTAGCCGAACGGCAGCCTCTGGTACCCGTACGCTAAGCCCTGCAAAGGAAGCGTAGGTAAGCCTTAGGATGGAAGATCGGGATGCAAATATGCATCCTACAGGTCTATGGAGGTGAACCAGTCCCCCACCTGACAGCGTTTAACAGGTGGGAGACGGTCAACATTCTTAACCTCCCATGGGACAGGTCCAGTATGGGTCTGACACCCCCCCCCCCCCCGATTTCTCGGGGACCAGAGAATACCGGGAGGAAATGCCACGCATCGCGTCCTCCTTTGGGACCACGATGATGGCTTGCTTCGCCAACAGAGCTGTCACTGCTGTTGACCCTGACAATAGGGTCTGTACCAAACCTGAAAACGGAGGGTGGGGTTGTGCAAACTGCAACACAAGTCCCCGCCTCAGCGTTCTCTCCATCCACCTCGACATATGGTACTGCTGTAGCCATATGTGATGATAATCCCAAGCGCACCCGCCGCCACTTGGCGCTGGTCCGCCAGGAAATGTAGATAGGCGGCCTGGTCCCACCCGCTGTGCGTTGCCAACCCTGGACTCGCCAACAGCGCGAGCAGGGCGTCTCGTGGAGCTGGGATATCGCACCCTGACACTACTGACACTACCAACGAGGCAATCGCACCCAAGGGGGGACCCCGACAGAAAGGGCCGGTTTGATACGGGGGAAGCTGACATTTATTTTGGTCCTGTTTTGTATTGCTTGTCTGTCTGAGACCAAGGACCACAATGGAAATAAGTCTTGACTTGTTTGTGTAGCATCCTTGACGTTTTTCTGGAACCTTGTATCTTTAAAAATGTCTAATCAAATCAAATCAAATCAGACAAAAGCTCCCCCACTGAACACCTCCCCGGCATGGATTGCTGAGGAACTGTTCTACAGCTGGACATGCAAGGTGTGAGGTCCCCACACTGCCCGATAGGGTGGGTTCCTACACACCGTAGCCCTGCAGTGATATTACTACCACCCAAATCACCCACGCCTGACTGACCACCACCGGTCTTCCGGCCGTGGGAGGCAGGGCCGCCTCAGGGGGTGTGCGAGCAGTGCGGTCGCACAGGGCCTCGCGGGAAGGGGGGCCTCGCATTTTTTTTTTGTTTTATTATTATTATTATTAT
Source organism: Notolepis coatsorum (assembly GCF_963971535.1). NCBI lineage: Eukaryota > Metazoa > Chordata > Actinopteri > Aulopiformes > Paralepididae > Notolepis > Notolepis coatsorum. The sequence goes on from NC_140166.1 coordinate 90,766,906, forward strand.
TATTTTTTTTTTTTTGCGAGGCCCCCCTTCCCGCGAGGCCCTTTTTCATCACAGACCTAAAATCTAGTTTTGCTTATATGCTTATATATTTCACATTAGACACGTTTGTAGAATGTGTCTGACTTGTTCCTGGGTCTGCAGTGACTCACTATTGGAGCTCTGGGGCTCTGCAGCAGACATACTATTGGTTTCAACGAAGGGAGTGGTTAAGTTACATCATGTGTAGTACGCCGGCGTGAGTCAGCTGCGTTTGACTATTTCGCGCGTGCAGCTTTTGACTATTATGCTTAGTTATGCCAGCCAAGACGAAGAGGTCGGTCATTATCAGTCGGTCGGTCGGTCACCAAGGAACGTTGACGAAAGGCCTCTCGCTGGCGGGACAAATGGCCGGAGCCTTGTCATGATGCAGTCGGGATATAGCCATGATGATGTCGGCTAGTAGCTAGCTTAGCTAAAGGCTAACTAGCGTTAGCTAACCTAGAGACAACGCATGCAGCCAAGATGAAGAGGATGGTCGTTTGGCAGATGAACTTCGTCAACTCCACGCGGTTGTCTCCATCCATGTTTGGTGAGTTTTTAACCTATTCTATTAACTCTATTCCCGCCGTGGACATCTCTCTCTCTGGAGCTAAACTGGCCGACTAGCTGTTGTAGTACTACTAGTAGCTAACGGTGTGTGGCCTGGTGTCAGCACCTGTATGTAGCCGCATAGCTTGCTTCTGCGTTAGCTAATGGTTAGCGATAGCCTGGTTGAGCTAACTGTTAGCCAGTTAGCTGTTTAGCTACGACGTTAGCTGCCGGCTGCGCTCGGCTGGGAATGTTCGTTTGATGCTATCAGTTAGCCTTGAGTTAGCTGTTAGCTTGTGCTACGACCATTGACATTAGCCGTAGATGTAGTCGGGCCTGCACCATGACAAGGCTCTGGCCATAGCTTATTTTTGTCCCGACAGCGAGAGGCCTTTCGTCAACGTGGAGACCTGTGTTGCGGCCTTTCGCCCTGCGTTCCTTGGTGCAGGTAAGATTAATGAAAATGTTATGACATTACCCCACTCTTCCTTCCTTCCCCTCCCGAATGTTTTGTTAATAACAATGTTTTTTTCCAGGCAAAACATATGTTACTTCACAACATTTGGAGATACGACATGTGCTGTGTGTGAATTCATTGTCTTGGTCGTTTGTGTAGCTTGGGTAGCGTTGGGCCGTTGGCCAAAGCTGTGTGTGGCCTGGTGTCAGTAGCCTACCTGGCTAGCCTTTAGCTGTCGGCCATTGGCTCCTTGCTGCTTTGTTTTCTCTGGTATAGACCCTCTTCTCTTTGGATTTAAGTGTTGATCTTTGTCCTTTTGGATCTATGTATATTCATGTTGCCTTTGTGAAGTTATCTTTTCCTTCTGTTTTGTTCTTTCATTAAAAGTTGAATATCCTTTAGGGGGTCATCTTTGCTTATCTCTCTCATACATGCTCTCTCTCTAACACACATGCTCTCTCTCTCTCTCTCTCTTTCTAACACACACAGTCTGCCTATGGCGGCCTTTCTCGATGGCTAGGCTGTGCTCGCTGAGTCTGTACCTAGTCAAGGATCTTCAGTTACAGTGCTCAGGTATTCTGCCACTGGGTACTCTCTGTTTAGGGCCAAATAGCATTTCAATTTCTTTCCAATGTGTCTCTCTCTCTGTACACTGTATATTGACTGTAGAACGGGAGCTCTCTCTCGCTCTCTCTCTTGCTATATGTTGACTGTATCATGCCCAGCCTCGGGCAGCGCTATTATTTACGAATATGTTGACTGTATAAAAAAAAAAAAAAAAAAATATATATATATATATATATATATATATATATATAATTTTTATTTTTTTTTTACCTTTTGGGGGGGGGGGGGGCTCGCGTTTAAATCTCGCACAGGGCCTCGCATTTCTCCCAGGCGGCCCTGGTGGGAGGCACTAACATGATAACCGACTCAAGGCACTAACGTGATACCCGACTCAAGGCGCTGCGACCCCCTGGGCCTAGAGTTCCCCCGCTGACAACCTTCGTCATTGACAGACGCAACACCAGGCTCACCAAACACAGACGCAGAACATGTGGCGTGGGAGCTGCTTGACAGCACAGCAATCTCACGGACAGACCCAGGCCTAGCCAGCAACTGGGTGTCAGCCCCTGTCCCCATGAGAAGCGAAACGTGGGGCCGCTTGTACTTCACTGAAGGCACGTGGCCCGCAGCCAAAGGGAACAAATCAGAGCCCATATCCCGCTGGTGTTGGGGGGGGGGAGTGGCCGGAGAGCAAGCTAGACACAGCTAGATGGCAGCGGTTTTTTAGGGCGTGCTCATCTAATGTAGCCGATCCCTCGGCCGCCAAGGCTGTCGGCCTTGTGATTACCTGTTGTCTTTGTGTCGAGGGTACCTCAGGCGGGGGAAACATGGCCACTGATTGGAGGCCTCGTCACAGCCGGTGGCGAGGCCGCGCCCTCACCTCTGGCTGCGCGGCGTGAGGCGGTGTGGGGCCTAGGTCAAATACCGCCTGCGCTCCTGCGGAAAGACCAAAGTCCCTCTGCGGAGAGGGGAGCCCTGAGGAGGGAAAAACCTTCTCTCCTCCTCAAGGGGAGACTGAAGATGCCTGTGAACAACCGTTGACAGCATCCTAGCCCTCCCTGCGGTTATAGCTTGCGGCTAGGTCAAAGCTAATAACCTCAAAACCTTGTGCGATGTTCTGACGTCGGCTGGCCCTAAGGCCCCACCACCCGACAGCATTTTTTACAGAAAAAACAGCAATTCGAACAATGTTGCGAGACGCTGCTAATTCTATACCGTGGCGGTATAGGCTTTAACAGCCCACCAGCCACCTGCCGGGCCGACTCGCCTCATGGCGTCGGCTGGGCGGGACACCGTTGTGGCTGGTGAACCTCCGGCGAAAACCCAACATTGTGTAATTTCTCCCTGCATTTCATAACAACTAGTTCACGGAGTGCACTGCAACGTCCATGTTGAAAACAAAAAAAGAGGAAGGTAGAGTGTGACCATGTCCGGCGTCTTATAGCAGGACACGGGGCGTGGCCTGGTCACGTGCATAAGTGCAAATTGTTTGTTCATGAGCACAGTAGGTGCTAGGAGATAAGAGTTATCTCATAATGGCAAAGAGCGAGACGCGATGACCAGTATGATAATATAACCTGCATTACCAAGAAAAAAAACAGAGGAATAACCATTGGTTGTTCACATGCCTAGTTCTGCTCATTGGACTGATGCAGATGAATAAAACAACCCTCTCATTGGCTGATACTAATATTAGATTAGATTAGATTCAAATGTATTGTCATTATACAGCACAGTACAGTACAACAAAAAGAAGTTTGGCATCCAACCAGAGTGCAAATGTAACAGTAAAGTGCAATAGTAATGGATAACTGGATATACAATATATAAATGAGAGTACTACTGAGTAATAGTGCTAATCAGTTGTATGTACAGAGTTGTAATATGTATATATTGTAATGTACAGTGATACAATATGGTAGTAAGTCAGACTGGCCAGCAGCGTAACTAGTAAGAGTAGGTAAGGGTTATGTACAGTTATAGATATAGTATCTACAGATATGTACAATGATTATATCAGGTATGTACAGACAGATGTGTATAAATACAGACAGATGTGCACTCTGGTTGGATGCCAAACGTATTTTCATATTACCATGAATGTTCACATCAAATTTTACTGTACAACTACCTGATTTCAGCCTGATGGTGGCACTAGAGGAACAGTCACATGGGCAACCGCATTCAATTTGTTTCTTTCCCTAAGGGTCATGAATGTTCTCAGAAAACTGTATGGCAATTGCCAGTGGTCGTGGGTGGGAAGCCAGTGGAGTATGAGTCCTGGTCATTGCAAACAGCGACTCCTACTGGTAGGTCGGGGCGCCTGTTCAGCAGAGAGGAGACCTGGGGGAAATAGTGTGAAACCAGTGAAACTCCTCGCTGTCAGGTGAAAAGAAGGGGCTGGCGACTCTACATGTATCGGAGGAGGCATGTGATAGGATACACCCTCCCGAGACCGACAGTAGGCCAATGCGTGCAATGATCAGAAAGAGAATATGCATAATGACTAAATTGGAATGGGAGACAATTATAGAAAAGGCAACAACATTTATTTTTTAAATTTTTTTAAAGGAAAGGTCACAGGGTCACAATCAATAGGTTTCTGCCTCTTTGGGGCCTAAATGTTCCCGTCTAATTTTATGGCAATCCATCCATAACTTGAGTTTGTCTTGATGCTGGTGCTAGTAGGAAAGGTCACAAGGTCATCAAAATCAATATGTTTCTTCCTCTCTGGGGCCTAAATGTTCCCGGCTAATTTTATGGCAATTCGACCATAACTTCAGTTATGAGAAGTTAGAGGAAAGGGTCAATCAATAGGTTTTTTCCTCTAGAGGCCATGAATGTTCTCAGCAAATTGTATTGTTTGTCAATCTGGGTCATTACACTTGAATATACCACACACACCATACAATGTATACTATAATTATTGATAGAATACACTGCCATTCCACTATTATTATTATTATTATTATTATTATTATTATTATTATTATTATTATTATTATTATTATTATTATTATTATTATTATTATTATTATTATTATTATTATTATTATTATTATTATTATTATTATTATTATTATTATTATTATTATTATTATTATTATTATTATTATTATTATTATTATTATTATTATTATTATTATTATTATTATTATTATTATTATTATTATTATTATTATTATTATTATTATTATTATTATTATTATTATTATTATTATGTTCTACTGCCTTTAACCCCCCCCCCCCCTGTGCTGCTATAAACACCTGAGTTCCCCCAATTAATTAATTAAGGAACACTTGACTTGAAGAGTGTGTGTGCATGTACTGTATGTGTGTGCGTGTGTCTGTTTATGATTATTTAGGATCCCCATTAGTAGTTGCCTTAGAAAATATTCTTCCTGGGGTCCACACAAAATACACAATAAAATATAACCATCACATGATGTGCATTCGCACAGTTACAATAAAGATATAATATATAAGATATAATAATATAATATAAAATAATAAAACAAAGAATATAGGAAGTTATCTCACCAGAATAACGTTTTATGCTTAAGCACCACAAAAATGTCAGCCATCACCTCAGAGAATATCACATCATATATAGTCCAAACTGATTTATTTCTGAATTATTATTTTTTTAAGCGATTTTACTTGTAATCTGGGTTAAATACAGTGGTGGTCTGTGTGAAACTCGCCGATGCCCACAAGAGCAGCCAGCCTTCACTCCCCCAGTCGGCTTGGGCCTCATACCTGGCTCCCCAGGTGGAAGGAGGAAGTGATTAGTCTGAGGCCTCAGCGTTCCACCACCTGACTTTGCACCGTTGTGGTCGAACGCACCAGCTTCCACCCACGCCCCCTGTCCTTATTACCAAGCCTTACACTTGTCTCACGCACTGCTTATCTGCAAGCAATTTACTCTGAAACAACAATAGAGGCTGCACATGCGCCAGCACACGGCGATCGCTTGTTTTTAACAGAAGCATCTGGACGAGTGACCTCTGTGGATGAGATGGTGTTCGCTTGAGGCTGAAGGTAACCGGTAGCAGCCACGGTCACGGCTTCAAGCCTCGTTGGTTCTCCTGCTGTTTCAAAGACGGCGTCGAGGGAGTAGGGGGTGGGGGGGGGGTCGTACTGGAACCTGCAACACAGTCTGGGAACCGTAAATAAAGTACTAATCGACCGCAGTTAAAAAGGTACATAATGTACGTTATGTTAGAGACATGAGAGACATTTATTTACCATTTATTAGTAGGATATTTACTCAATTTGATTTGATTTGATTTGATTTAAGAGGAAGACATAGAAGTAGTAGAAGAAGAAGAGGAGGAAGTAGATGAAGAAGAAGAGGAGTCAGTGGCGGCTCGCCACTGGTGGCGCTATGGGCGCCGACCCACCTGTTAAATGAGAGAAGAATAAAAAAAATAAACTTTTTTGTTTTTTGTTTTATAGCCCTATAAATAATATAAACATGTTTAAAATGAATAATATTTACTCATTTTAAGTATGTTTGTATTTCCAATGCACAATATAACGTTATTATCTAAATTAAAAAAACAGCGTTTTCATGGGCAGGAAGTGACGTTTTTTTTTATTTTTTCGTATTTCTCGCCCGGGCAAGAAGCGATAGCGCTCTGACTGCGCGTCACAGTTTGATCGCTGTCTCCGTCACAGCCAATCAGTGCATACGGCGTTGTGCGTTGAAATATGACTATTATGTTGGAATCCGAGCGCGATTTGAAGCGGTCTAGAAAGCAGCGTGAACTTCCGTGAGAATTTCCATAGCCGCATTTCGCGGAGACGCTCTCTGATTGGCCGACGCCAGTATTTTTTTCTATGGCAGAATTTCACAGAGACGATCTCTGATTGGCCGAATCCAATTTCTAATGTTCCAATTCTAGCTTCTAGCGTAGCTTGGTTCCTGGTACTAGGACTGTTGTTTGTCTTAGAGCGTGCCGTGCTGTGACTGCAAGTTCTTTAGACTGTTAAGCTTAGGCACTCTTTCAAAGTTGGTTAAGGTTAGAGTTTGTCTTAGAGCATGGCGATAGAACGCCAGGTAGTTTGCAGTCTGTTCGAGCGGAAATGGACAAAGGAATGTACTTGTTGAGTGTTGTGCTAACGCCGACGAGCTCAGCTGAGCTAACACTTGGCTAAAAAGCTATATGGCGGATTATACACGTTTCCTGCCCTGGACGTTTCAACTAAACAGTGAGTCTCTCTCTCTCTCTCTCTCTCTCTAACGTTAGTACTACTAGGCTGGTGCGGGCTAACTGGCTATCGTTCTGGGAGCTAACGTTAGTAGTACTACTAGGCTGGTGCGGGCTAACTGGCTATCGTTCTGTGATTTGTTTACTTGGTAACACGGGTTGCTAAGGAATTTAGGTTCGAGGTTGAAGAAATCTCTCTCTCTCTCTCTCTCTCTCTCTCTCTCTTCTTAACGTTAACGGTTGTAAATAGTTTTTTTAGGAGCAGTACTACTGCTGGCCATTCATGAAGCGAGACATTGCTGATTGTTTATTTATCGATGGCTCATTGATTTAACTACTGCAGCTCTCTCGGATTGAAAATACGTGGATTATGGCTTGTTCAATATCGTCTATGTTTGAATGAATGAATGAATGAGAACTTTATTAACAGATTGCAGAATGGGTACAATACAGTACGGCTCAATACACACAATTGTTAAGGGGATGCAGACCAGAGAAAGACGTTTGTCTTGTTTACATCAGGGTCCCAGATTTTCGATTCATATCGATAGTTTAATAGCTAGCCTTGGCTCGTTTAACAATATGCAAAATATGTGTACAGCCCTGTACTCATACTGAAGTTATTCTTGGTATATAATAGGTCTGATTGTGTAACGAATCGATTCCACGTCGCGCTGTGTGTGAGAGAGAGAAGGAGAGAGGGAGAGATCTGCCTGTGTTTGGAGACGGGCGAGTTTTGTTTCTAACTTTTCTATTTATATTGTGTTTCAAGTTGTGAATTAGAGTCTAGACTATACTTTATTTGACTGGTTGTGTGTTGTTGTAGTAACAGCTGAGCGACTCGTTCATAAGAGCCGATTCATTGCCGTGAGCGTGAGTCGAATCGCTCACGTCTTGCCATGAGTCTTGCGTGGTACAGTACTGTACTGTACATGTTCGCAAAATATTTGGTATAGCGCCCCTAGTGGCGAAGTACCCAGCGGCCGCCACTGAGAGGAGTGTCAGGTTGGTTATAGGATGGTTGATATAATGACAGGTTGAGGTGGAGGGAGTCAGGAAGGGTCAAACAGGAAGGGTGAATCTGGGCTCCATGAAAACACATCACACACAACACTCGGCATACAGTCTATGACTTCTCTGTTTGATGTAAGACTGTCTGATACCCTCTATAAGAGATGTGATTAAGCCTCAACACTGTCGATCCATTCTGTCAGTATGTGATGAAGATTATCTTTTTAATCTCACCTATTCAAATTATGAATAGGCATTATTTTGAGTGTAGAGGGGCTTGGTACATTATGCAATTGACCTATAATGAGTCGAATGAAAATGTCTAATAAATTGTTCCAGCGATTTATGGATTGATTGCACGAGTTACATCAAACCATTCCTGATCACTCGAGAATTGTAAAAAAATCGCTGCAAAAACAGCATTTAGACCCCAAGTTAAGAAAAGTTCATACTGTGATTTGGCATCAATAAATTAAATTGTGACACCATAAAACCCAACTTATAGTCAGTACCTAATTCAGCCATACATCCTCTGAATGGCTGAGGTCACTGTACAGTTTCCTGAGGCTGTGATAGTCCTAGAAGTCATAAATAAATAAATAAATAAATAAATAAATTGAATGGTTAGAGAAGAAGGTTTGTGACCGGAAGGTCACCGGTTCGATACCCCGGCAGCTCCTATAGTGGTCAACAGTGTCAGACTATAGTTTTACTGGGCAGCTCCTAGTGGTCAACAGTGTCAGACTATAGTTGTACTGGGCAGCTCCTAGTGGTCAACAGTGTCAGACTGTGGTTGTACTGGGCAGCTCCTAGTGGTCAACAGTGTCACATTTACATTTACATTTAGTCATTTAGCTGACGCTTTTATCCAAAGCCACTTACAAGTTCTGTACGACAGGTCATCAGGAAGGGTACAACTCTATCAGCTGAGTAACAATGTTCATCAAAGTGTTGCGTGTTACAGTGTAGGTTAGTTTATTAGGACATGTGCATGACAGTAAGGTTAGATTTTTTTTAGGGTTCGATTTTATTTAATTTTTTATTATTATTTCAGATAATGGTTGAAGAAGTGCGTCTTTAGTCGACGGCGAAAGATTCGACGGGATTCGGCTGTCCTAACTATGGTGGGTAGTTCATTCCACCATTGTGGGGCAAGGACTGAGAATAGGCAGCTTCTCTTTGATGACCCTCCCGTGTCAAACTATAGTTGTACTGGGCAGCTCCTAGTGGTCAACAGTGTCAGACTGTGGTTGTAATGGGCAGCTCCTAGTGGTCAACAGTGTCAGACTATAGTTGTACTGGGCAGCTCCTAGTGGTCAACAGTGTCAGACTGTGGTTGTACTGGGCAGCACCTAGTGGTCAACAGTGTCAGACTAGTTGTACTGGGTAGCTCCTAGTGGTCAACAGTGTCAGACTGTGGTTGTACTGGGCAGCACTGTGAACTGTGTGAATGTGAAGCAGGGTGTTGCTGAAAAAGAGCATTTGTGCTCAGAGAACCTACCCTGTAAATACAGGTAAAAAGCTTTCAGACAATAGAGGATGACATGCTTTGTGCCAATAGATTCCCACATGTAGTTTTATGTGATACCACTAGCTTCACACTAGCTTAAAGATAGCAAGATAGCATGGTACCAATAGATTCCCATGTGTAGTTTCATATAATGCCACTAGCCTCACGCTAGCTTAAATATAGCAAGATAGCATGGTACCCATAGATTCCCATATATTATGATACCGCTAGCCTCACGCTAGCTTAAAGATAGAAAGATAGCATGGTACCTATAGATTCCCATATATATTTGTATATGATACCGCTAGCCCATACTGTATCTAGTTCAGTGGAGGTTATTCCATGACAACACGTGAAACCTCATAATTCATAATTATTAATAATTTACATATATATATATATATATATATATATATATATATATATATATATATATATATATATATATATATATTTTTTTTGTAAATTATTATTATTAATATTTTTTTATTAGAAATGTTTTCCTCTGTAAAAACAGCTCTGAGCTCTCTGATCAGGCCTGCAGTCAGTAATGGCTAGCTGTCAATCACTCAAGTGCAACTTTCCCTGCACGGGTTGATCTTTTTATTCTATTATCCAATCAAAATAGGCTATTTGAGTCATCTAAGCCCTGCCCGTGCAACTTTGCGCACGCTACTCACGAACGCGGGTTGAATGATTGACAGCCCTCGACGGTCTGAGACTCAATCAGATAGGAGCTGCGAGACATGGCATAGACCACTGCACTTCCGTGTTACATGGAGCTTGTGAGGAGGAGGGGGGACGGGGGGACGAGAGCAGAGCGAGTAACAAGACGCTTTAGGGAAGTGAGGAAGGAAGGAATGTTTATGATTCCCAAGATGTGATGAGGAGATATCAATAGAGAAGGAAAGAAGGAAGCTGCAATATTCAATGGAAGATGAGATCGGTCACTGCTTTGGCTGTTGTGTGGTGAGTGCATTTAAAATATATATATATATATATATATATATAAATATATTAGAGCTGGGCCGTTAACGGCGTTAACGTGCTGCGTTAACGCTATACTAGTATCGCGCGATAATATAATTAACGCATTAATCTAAAAAAACATTTTTTTTTTTTTTTTTTTTACCTTTATTTACCCAGGGTAGGTTCGCTGAGCACAGATGCTCTTTTTCAGGAACGCCCTGCTTCACATTCACACAGTTCCATTCACACCTGGGAGCTGCCCAGTACAACCACAGTTGACACCATTGGCCACTGAGCAACTCCACTGGAGCAGTTGATTCAAGCCATGTCACATAGTTCAAGTTTGAAATGATTCTTTCTGTTTTGCTCCTGAGAGTGTGCTAGATACTGTACTGTACTGGTAATATTATTTATTTGTGTTAACTTCTGAATAAAACAACTTATTAAACACAAGTACATCTTATTGAACATTATTTTGATATTTCATTACCAATTATCATAGCAAAACAGCTTTTTCAAACAGTCTGTAATGCATTTTGGAAACGGGAGATGGGCTCATGGTGTAATGGGCCACCTGGCCTGAGAAACATAAGGAGGAAAGAAAAAGTAAGGACTTACTTCTGGTCATTATTTGGGTAGAACACACATATTTTGAATGCCTTCGGCAGGTTTTTTCTTTTTTTTTTTAGCCATTTTAATCTAGATTAATCTAGATTAAATCCAGGATTGCAGATAGATTAATCTAGATTAAAAAAATGTATCTATGCCCACCTCTAATATATATATATATATATTTTACAGTGATTATGAATTCATTGGCCCGCTGTGGCCTTGCGTGTGTAATACACCAACACGGTTCGCGCGGGCACCAGGTAGCCCCCAAGGACCACATGAGTCGCCGCAAGCCTTGCTTGCGTTTCTAATCAAATATTAATATCGCCGCGGGGAGGGGCATAATCTCACGGGACAATGGGATTGACCGATATGTTTACCAATATTCCAATGTACAGTTTTGCTGTACCATTGACTCAGAATGGTCTGTTTTATTGAAATCGTCACAGCAGTATAGTTTGTTTATACTTCAGAAGTATGATATTTAAACATGGTCCCCAAAATGAATGGAAGCGAATGAGGAGCCTGACACCTGGGTGGAATGGGGGTGTTGCAGCGTTGGGGATGTTTAAAAAATATAATTTAATATATAATATAATATAATAATTTTGTGCTTCACCAAGAAATTTGGTCAGAAGCCGCCACTGATCTAGTTTCATATGATACCGCTGGCTTCACGCTAGCTTAAAGATAGCAAGATAGCATGGTACCAACAGATTACCATAGTAGTGTCATATGACACCGCTACACACACACACACACACGCACACACACACACACACACACACACACACACACACACACACACACACACACACACACACACACACACACACACACACACACACACACACACACACACACACACACACACACACACACACACACACACACACACACACACAGCACCCCAGGAAAAAAGTAAGAGTAGTCAAAGACTGAGAGCTGAGAGCTCAGCTCTGCCCGTACGGAAGACACTGCTCTAACCTTCCTCCTGACCTCACGGAGAGCTGAGGAAGTGTCTACGAAAAAGGACAAGAAAACTCCCCATTAGTACCCTTTTGTGGTATACAATACCCCCCTATGACAGAATCAAAAATAGAATGAGGAGAGAGAGAGGGATAGAGAGAGAGAGAGAGAGAGAGAGAGAGAGAGAAGAGAGAGAGAGAGAGAGAGAGAGAGAGAGAGAGAGAGAGAGAGAGATAGAGAGAGAGAGTGAGAGAGAGAGAGAGAGAGAGAGAGAGAGAGAGAGAGAGAGAGAGAGAGAGAGAGAGAGGGGAGAGGAGGGAGTGGGATGAGAGGAGAGGCGGAGTGGTATATGGGGAGAGAGTGGAATGAGGGGAGAGGGGGAAGGAGAGAGGGGTGTGGGATGAGGGGAGAGAGGAGGGAGTGGAATGAGGGGAGAGAGGGTTCTTAGAATGGGCAACGCTGCGTAGGCAGAAATAGGTCCTCTCTCTCTCTTTCTCCCTCTTTCTGTCTCTCTCTCTTCCCTCTTATTACCACCCGAAGAAAGCCATAGCCATTAAATTCAAATTTAATTTATGAAGTAGTGTTTTAATGTAGCTGTTCCACCGGCAGCCCTTTTTGCAAACACGGTCTCTGTCACCACGTTTCCGGAGGACCGTTTAATTGGGCTAATGAAGAAAGCGGCTAATGGTGGGGTTTATCTCGCGAGGCACCGGTGACATTTCATCAAGGCAAAAGGTGATTTTCCAGGCATTGTTTAAGCCTGACGCGTAGCGCCGGGAAGAGGCGGGCCCCTTAATGTGTTGTTTGGAGAACGTCATCGAAAGCCTGTGATGGAAACGATGTGGTCTAAGGAGGAAATTCATAATTCAACAATATTCGAGAAGATTGAATTATTTTCTGATTACCTCCACACACACACACAGACACACTACTTACCATATTCTGAAAATTGCCTGATTTAAAATGTCTGGCTCATTGCCACTTAGCGCTAGAGTTCTGTCATCCCGTGAACACCCACCAGGCATGAAGACTTTTTAAACGGAAGGATATTAGACTGAAATAAACTGCTAAGACACATAGCTACATGTCGCCCTCGTATACTTGATGTATGCAATATCCTAGCAGATGGGCTTGGTCACACACAAACAAACACACATGCATACACACACACACTCGCACACAAACACACAGCTATGTTTTCATACATCGTGGAAACATACCATAGGGGGGAAGAGTGGCTCAGGAGGTAGAGCAGGTCGTCTGGTAATCAGAAGGTTCCCAGGTTCGATTCCGGCTGCTCCTCCCGGCAGCATGTCGAAGTGTCCTTGAGCAAAGACACTTAACCCCTAACTGCTCCCAATGAGCAAGTTCGCACCTTGCATGGTCACCTCCTCCGTCTGTGTGTGAATAGGTGAATGTGAGGCATAAGTTGTAAAGTGCTTTGGATAAAAATGCACTCCATTTACCATTTACATTCACTCTTTACCCGTACACATCTATTCTCAACCATAATCGTTACCCTAACTGTAACTGAGGGGTACAATTCCCTGACTGTATTGATAAGTATGGTATTATTAAACCACTACCTCTTGTACTTTAACTTCTGGCCATCCAGTACATGATATAGATATGATGAACACTTTCCCACCTGATGAAACGAAGTCCACACAAATGTACAAATCGAATATTTAATATAGCAAAAGGTATATACAACGTTCACTTGTTTACACTTATGATTTGAAATGCACTTGTATGGCAAATGAGTATTCGTAGGTAAATCAACATTGAATGTCCAATCTCTGGTTACGCAGGGAGTAAGTATACAACCCGGTTATTTAGGGAACTATAGCGATGGTACTTAAATGATTATAGCTGGATACACTAAGGGGGGGGGGGGGGGTCCCGCTGGTTGTAAGACAGTAGGAGGGGGGGGTTAGAAGAGCCGCTGGCGGTATCCCATCTGGCCGACGATTTCTTGGGAGAATTCAAAGTCTTGAACACGGTGCCCACAGAACCTCGGTCCGCAGATTAATACAGCTGGACCCTCTGGTGGACGGTAGCTGCCGGTCCACAACGGAGAGACGTGAGGCGACCTCACTGGTGTAGAGCGCCGTCTCACCTGGACTCCTCTCCGGGGGGTAGTTCCAACACTCAGCAGTGTTGGCCGTTATCCATGGAATAATCAAAGCACCCAAAGCATAATCCAAGCCGTGGAAGGCTCGCCGTCGTCCGGGTAAAGTAATCCAATGTACAGGTCTCCTCGTCCTGGCCTGGAGCTCCTCGGATGCAAGCACCACTAGTGGTCTGCCCAGCCTGGTTAAGACTCCAGATAACGTCAGGAACGATGGGGGTGCTGCTCACTTTATAACTCTAAACCGACGATGCACCATACATAAATAGACTATTATTAGCTTAATAGAATACGTCCAACTCGACGGTATAGTGCCAAACTATGACAATTCAACTATTAATCCACATGATATCTCAATGCCTATTCTGAGGCCAAGTAGGCCTTACTGCACCACACGTGCGTCGTGGGTGAGGCTTCGCGTCTGTTACTCGGTTGGAGGGTAAAGAACTAATGGACTAAAAGAAAGTTCTACTTTACTCGCGCCATATATATATGCGCTGTGAACAAATAGTACCATTCGTATTTCGCCAGACGTATTCCTACGCGGAACCGGGCTTGCCACGACATGTTGGGCGGCACGATTGAACTTGAACCTAGGGGTATGGCTGCTGGCGCCAGGTTCTCGTCCAATGGTAGAATGAAACTATTATGGGCTGTTTAGTAGACTAAAGGGATATTCAGTGCATATTGTACAAGGAATATACAGGGGATATCAAACAATATACAAATACTATTTAAATATATATATATAAATAAATATATATATTCGGTTTAATCTGATCCTTCACAACAGCCGCCCCCTAATTAGTCCCACCTAATTAGCTAAGCAGAGACAGATTAACCGCACTGTCTACCACTCAAGGTCCGCTGTAAGGGTCAGTCAACTCACAAAGTCATGGGGTCATGGTCGTCATCGATAGTGTCTGGGAGTCGGGGCAGTTCTATTAGCCTCGCCACGGGTCGTGTGTAAGTGCGCCCTTGGACGAGTACTTCAGCTGCTCGGACCTTGCCATCGGCACCGGTGATCACTTTGCTTATGCGGCCAGCCGGCCACATAGCTCTGGGTAGTGACTGGTCGATAATCATGACGACTGTTCCTTCTGTCAAATTGTCTCTCTCTTTTACCCACTTCTGGCGGGTCTGTAGAGACGGTAGGTAGTGGAGTAGGAAGCTGCTCCAAAACTTGTCAGCTAGTACTTGACTGTACTAGGACTACCACAGGAATGTCCTTTGCTGCGCACTCTCTAGGGTAATGCAGTCATCTATGTTGGGGTCTGTGGAGGCGACTGTGCTTAGTCCACAGAACATAGGTTTCTTGTTCTCAGCCTCCTCGTTACTTGCTTCCCGTGGGGTGGGCGTAGGCCACTCTTCTTCCGGGAGCTTGAGGAATTCTGGTCCGTCACTGTAGATGTTGCGACGGGTGAGGTCATCCAGAGACATTCCCCGGGTGATGACGTCAGCTGGGTTGTGTTTGGTGTCCACATACCGCCAGCTCGCTGCTTCTGTTAACTCTTGAATCTCGGTGACTCTGACTCCCACGAAGACTTTGTATCTGCATGAATCAGACTTGATCCATGTGAGTACTGTCGTGGAATCTGACCACAAGAGTGTTCTGTGCACTGGAATGGTGAGTTCACGTTGGATTAACGTGGCTAGATGCGCTCCTGCTAGGGCTGCGCAGAGCTCTAGACGCGGGATAGATTGTTGCTTTCGTGGGGCTATTCTTGAGCGAGCCAGGATGAAAGCAGTGTGTATCTTTCCTCCCTTCTCTTGGGCACGCAAGTAGGCCACCGATCCATAGGCTACTTCGGAGGCGTCGCTGAAGACGTGTAGATCAATCTTGCATGTCTCTGGCCTCACTGTGGATGGGAAGTAGCTGCGGCGTATATTGACGCCTGGGAGTGAGCGGAGTTCCGTCTCCCACTCTCTCCATGTTGAGGCAAGGTGTGCGGGTATGGGGTCGTCCCAGCCCTGGTCCTTGTCCCATAGTGCTCGTACAATCATCTTTGCCCTGGTGGTGTAAGGTAGAATACATCCCAACGGGTCATATTGTCTGGCGAGTGTTCTGTACACACTCCGTCTGGTGGTCGGTGTCGCCGTCGACCTTCCCTGCTCTGGAGTCAGGGGTTTGTGTCTATAGTGGAGCGAGTCTGTTTTGAAGCGCCAGACTAGTCCTAGTGTCATTTCTTGGGCTTCTCCTGGGATGGTCGCCATCCAGGTCTCGCTGCTGGCAGCCTTGTCCGCGGGGGAGAGGCTGCGCAATACGTGCGGGTCACTGCTGGCCCACTGCCTGAGATCAAAGCCGCCTTTGATCAGGGAGGCGCGTAGCTTGATTAGGAGAGCCTCGGCTTCTTCTTGAGTCGAAACGCTTTGTAAACAGTTGTCCACGTAGAAACTGTTCTTCACACTGTGTCGGACCTCTTCATCTGCTGCTGGGTCCTCTGCGACGTGTTTCTGTAGTGCAAATGTAGCACAGCACGGGCTGCATGTGGTTCCGAAGGGGAGTACTTCCCACTGGTAGGTGGCTGGGTTCTCATCTCCGATCCTCTCTCTCCATAGGAACCGCAGCAGGGGCTTGTCCTCCTCCACTAGTCTCACCTGCAGGAACATCCCTTTGATATCCCCGCTGATAGCCACCTTGTCCTGGCGGAAGCGCAGTAGCACGCCTAGTAGGGAGGGGCCGAGTGTGGGGCCGGGCAAGAGCTCTTTATTCAGATTTTGGGATCCGATCTGGTAGCTGCAGTTAAACACAATGCGATCCTTGCCGTTGTGGTGGACCTTGTGATGCGGCACGTACCATGATTCGGTCGTCTGATCGGCCTCTTTAATGTCAATCTTTGTCACGTGTCCCGCTGTGATTAGCTTCTCAATCTCAGCGCGGTACACACTCTCTTGAGCGGGGTCTTTGGCTAGGCGCCGCTCTGTGTTCAATAGATAGCGCTCCGTGGCGTCTTTCTTTGCGTGAAAGGTGGGCATTCCCTCTCGCCTCAGGAGTGGAGTTGCGTATCTCATCACTCCGCCGACTGTGACTCTCTTTGTCCCTTGCTCGAGTAGGTTGATGGCGTAAATGTCTTCTTTAGAACGAATATCTTTCTTTTCGTTCTTAAAGGGCATTGTCTCTAGTGTCCATAGCCTCTCGACATGCTGCAGGAGAGTGGTGTCTTCTTCTGTCGTTCTGGAGTGGAGGCAGCTAGTGGCTGCTGTTCGGTTGAGAGATTTAGCGAGGGGGCCTTGTAGGGTCCACCCTAGGCGGGTCTCGACTGCTGCAGGACAGCCTCGGGGTCCTGTATGGACCCGGTCAATCGGGACTATGAGTTCTGCATGGTCGGAGCCTATCAGCAGGGTCGGGGTAGCGTCGTCTATGAGTGGGATAGGTAGTTGTCGCAGGTGCACATATTTATCCATCAACTTGGCGATAGGGTAGGTGTACTGCGATAGTCCTATTTCTTGGCTGGTGAAAGCATTTGTAATCTTATACCGTCGCTCTGGCTGCCCGTTTGCTGCGATAGTGAAGGAGACATGCTCGCCCTTTATCGTCTTTAAATCTCTTCTTATTGTCCGAATCGTCATTTGGTTCTCGCTCCCCCGCAGTCCCAGCTGGGCCGCAGCGGACGCGAGCAGAAGGGTCTTCTCCGACCCGTCATCAAGGACGGCGTAAGTGTCCATGACTTTATCTTGGTAGCTCAATGTCACACGGACTACCTTTAAGAGCACTTGGGCGCCGCTGCTGCTGGCGGGGTCAATGTACATGACACTTGCCTTGGTGCCGCTCGATGGTGCAGGTGAAGGCCGTCTTCTGTTACTGTCGTGTAGTATATCTAGATGGGCTCCGTCGCACCGACTGCACCTTTTCTTTAGGCGGCATTCGGCTGCCATGTGTGGTCGCGCACATCGGTAACAGCGCCTGTTGGACTTTATCCATTGACTCACTTCTTCTGCATTCATCTTTGTGAACAGGTCACATTGTGACAGCCAGTGTTCTTTCTCACAGTAGGGACACACCATCTTCCACTTCTCTTTTCTCGAGGGGGTAC
Organism: Notolepis coatsorum; assembly: GCF_963971535.1. NCBI lineage: Eukaryota > Metazoa > Chordata > Actinopteri > Aulopiformes > Paralepididae > Notolepis > Notolepis coatsorum. Next base: position 90,784,946 of record NC_140166.1, read on the forward strand.
TGTGGCTCTTACTGCTCGGTACTGACTCTGATTGGTGCATGACAGTCACCGATCTTCTTCCATCATTTATTCTCCTGGGTCCCTCTCTGGAGCTTGGCGTGCTCCGCCCGAACGTATCCAGCCGTAAGCTGCTGACTTCTCTCGCCAGGAAGTCGGCTAGATCAAGGAGGGATGGTTCGGGGCCGTTAGGATCCCGAAAGTCTCTCTGCCGCCTAAAACGCTCTTGTCTTGCGGGTGGCAGCTTCTCCAAAATCCTCTCGACGTTAGAGTTGGCGTATAGCTCATGCATGCCCTTTTCCCGTTGCGCTCCCAGCATCCCTACCAGGGACTGCACTTTGATTGACAGGTCGTCTAATGAGCGATTGTCTGTTGCTGGGGGTAGGCGATCAATATGCCTTATCTCTTGGATTACGTAATCCCATATACGTCCATATCTCTGGTCCAGCGCGGCTAGGGCCGCTGTGTATGGGGTCGTAGAGGTGGCATAGGCTAGCGCTATATTGTGCGCTCGCGGTACTTTCAGGTGCTTCAGTAATATTGCATACTTGTGGCGTTCATTTACATTTACATTTACATTTAGTCATTTAGCTGACGCTTTTATCCAAAGCGACTTACAAGTTCTGTACGACAAGACAGCAAGAAGGGTACAACTCTATCAGCTGAGTAACAATGTTCATCAAGTGTTGCGTGTTACAGTGTAGGTTAGTTTATTAGGACAAGTGCATGACAGTAAGGTTAGTCAGGGTTAGATTTTTATTTTTTTTTTTTATCATTTCAGATAATGGTTGAAGAAGTGAGTCTTTAGTCGACGGCGAAATATTGGACGGGATTCGGCTGTCCTAACTGGGATGGGTAGTTCATTCCACCATTGTGGGGCAAGGACTGAGAATAGGCGGCTTCTCTTTGATGACCCTCCGGGAGCTTGGATAGGAGTAGGTCTGAGGCGGCCAGAAGATGCAGAGCGTAGGGGTCTTGAGGGTGTGTAGTTAGAGACCATTGACCGGAGGTAGGCGGGAGCGGTTCCCTTTGCTGCACGGTATGCTAGGTCGAGGGCCTTGAAGCGGATACGTGCAGCAATGGGGAGCCAGTGCAGGTCCCTAAGAAGAGGCTTGGTGGCAGTGGCCGGGAGGCCAGCTAGCAGTGCGTTGCAGTAGTCGAGGCGGGAGATGACTGTTGATTGGATGAGGAGTTGGGTGGCTTCTTTTGTCAGGAAGGGGCGTATCCTTCTGACGTTGCTCAGGAGGAATCTGCAGGTTCTGGTTGTCGCTGCGATGTGAGCAGAGAAGTTCAACTGGTCGTCGAGGACAACACCAAGGTTCTTGGCGGTCGGGGACGCGGTCACAGCTGCATTCTCGACTGTGATGGAGAGGTCGGTCAGGGGGGAGGATTTGGCCGGCAGGTGGAGCAATTCTGTTTTGCTTAGGTTCAGTTTGAGGTGGTTGGTCGTCATCCAGGCGGAGATGTCGGACAGACAGGCCGAGATCCGCTCAGAGACGTGGATATCTGAGGGAGGGAAGGAGAGGAAGAGTTGAGTATCATCGGCATAACAATGATATGAGAAGCCATGAGACGTGATAATGTTACCCAGTGATTTAGTGTAGAGGGAGAAGAGAAGGGGTCCTAGGACCGAGCCCTGGGGGACACCCGTCCGGAGGGGGCGGGTGGCCGACAGAGTCCCTCTCCATGACACTTGGTAGGAGCGGTCGTTGAGGTATGATGTCAGCCATGTCAGCGCAGATCCAGCCACTCCCATTCCTGCGAGGGCCGCGAGGAGGATCTGATGGTTGACTGTGTCGAAGGCTGCAGATAGATCTAGGAGAATCAGGACAGAGGAGAGGCCTTTCGCTTTTGCTAAGTGAAGTGCCTCTGTGACCGCAATGAGGGCCGTTTCTGTGGAGTGGCCAGTCCGGAAGCCAGACTGATTGGGGTCTAGGAGGTCATTCTGTAAGAGATAAGCAGTAAGTTGGTTGGATACAGCACGTTCAAGTGTTTTAGAAAGAAAGGAGAGAAGAGAGACAGGACGATAGTTGGCTATGACGGTGGGGTTCAGGGTTGGTTTTTTTATGAGGGGCGTGACTCTGGCTTGTTTTAGGGAGGTGGGGACCACCCCCGAGTTGAGTGAGGAGTTGATGGTTGCAGTTAGGAATGGGAGGATGTCCGGTGCTATGGTCTGGAGGAGTGGGGAGGGTAGCCGGTCCAGCTGGCATGTAGTCGGACGGTTCGACGTTACCAGTGTCAGGGTCTCGGCTTCTGTAATGGGAGAGAAAGATGACAGAGTGAAGGATGAGGTTCTCGATTCAGCGTTTGGAATGGGTGGGGGTTGGGAGAAGGAGCTGCGGATGTTCTCCACTTTTTCCTCAAAGAAGATCGCAAAGTCTTCGGCAGAAAAAGATGAGGGAGGAGGGGGTGGGGGGGGAGTGAGGAGGGAGGACATGGTAGCATGCAGTTTGCGAAGATTCTTGGCAGAGGCCTCGATCCTATGGTGAAAGAAAGAAGCTTTGGCATTAGTAATGGTTTTGGAGAATGTTAACAAGAGGTTGTGATATGTGTCGATGTCAGCAGTGAGGCGTGATTTTCTATACTTCCTCTCAGCCGCTCTCAGGACCTGTCTTTGTTCTCTCACTGCATCCGTCAGCCATGGACTGGGTGGGGAACGGCGGGCAGGTTTCTCAACGAGGGGACAGAGCTTGTCAAAGGAGGTTGCAAGGGCTGAGAGGAGGGTGGAGGTTGCCATCTCTGTGGGGAGAGCAGAGAAGGTGTCACTCAAAGGTAGAGCGGATATTATGTCATCAGCGACATCCACCATCATTGTCTCTAAGCACATCCGGAGCTCCGTGTACTGTGCTCGATTCTCATAGGTGAAGTCTGGAAACGACGGCGTGGCAATGTATGACGCCGTGGATGGCTGATACATCGGCGAGCGTTGGGGGAGAGACCTCCTAGGCGAGTCCCCTCTTGCGCCTCTCTGTGGGCTGGTACCGACAGGGTACCATGGCCCGCTGGTCCAGGTGCTATTCCTCGGGGCTGGTCGTGCGTCGTGCTCACCCGTGAATAGAGTCGGGGGTCTGTAGCGCAGCGCCGCGGGGGTATAGCCTGGGCTGTACTGGACCTCCTGGTCCGGTGGAGTACTGTGCTGTCGTCGGGCTTGGTTCTCCTCCTCTCCCTCTTCTTCCTCTATCAGGTCTTCCAGATCCTGTAATCGTTTATTTAGCTTCTCCGCAGTGTATGCCGCTCCTTCCTTGTAGCTGGGTCTCGCTTGGACCGGTCTGGGAAGGGGGTCTGCGGGGGGTATAGGCTTGGTCTGTTGGTCAAGTTCAGGGTCGCTTGCTCGGTTAGGAGACGCTGCCCTTGACTGTTGTCTCGACGAGTTCCTTGAACCCCTGGCGGAGGGAGAGGGTGTTGCCTTGCGGATCAGCTGCTCCATTAGCTGCGCTTGTAACTTGTCGCGCTCGACTTCGCGCTTGGTGAGATCTGCTTCTCTTTGGGCACCGGCAGCGGCGCGCTGGGCGTCGGCCCGGTCTCTTGCCATATTCTCTTCCGTTTGAAGGCGTCTCATCTCCAGGCGTGTGCGCTCTTCTTCGCTCCGTTGCTGTGCTTGGAGTCGATCGCGTTCGCCCTGAAGTCGGTCGCGTTCGGTAGAGGCTGTCAGGCTGACGAGGAACGCCTGTTGTAGCATCCTCTCCACTTCGCTGGGGGAAGGCGGTTGTGGAGGTGAGCCGCTCCTGGGTGAGCCGCTCCTGGGTGTACTCGTTGGGGAGTCCTGGAGCTCTATTTCCTCGGCGCTCTCCTCCTCTTCTTCCGTGCAGAGTTCTCTCTCTGTAGGGTTGTCTTCCTCCCGGGGCTGGTCGGGGACTACTTCTTCGGTATTGGCGGGGGGTAAAGGCATGTCAGCTCCCTCCTGGTCCCCACCGTGAGCTTGGTCAGTTACATTAGAACCTACTAGGGCCTCTGTGGTCGGGGAAACCTGGTCGTTAAGGTCAGACATAATTTTACTTTCTACTTTTACCGCGTTTACCGTTTGTCGAAGGCTAGGTAGTTGACTGACAGCGTAATCCTCTAAGTACTGAGGTGTCTGTCGTCTGCGCCGCGGGCGTTCTACGTTAGGAGGACCGTTTCGTGGAGTGTTCATCATAGGCCATTTTAATATTAATAACACTATATTAATATTACACTAGTTACCCTCCGGCTCGAAGGACCAATTGTAACTGAGGGGTACAATTCCCTGACTGTATTGATAAGTATGGTATTATTAAACCACTACCTCTTGTACTTTAACTTCTGGCCATCCAGTACATGATATAGATATGATGAACACTTTCCCACCTGATGAAACGAAGTCCACACAAATGTACAAATCGAATATTTAATATAGCAAAAGGTATATACAACGTTCACTTGTTTACACTTATGATTTGAAATGCACTTGTATGGCAAATGAGTATTCGTAGGTAAATCAACATTGAATGTCCAATCTCTGGTTACGCAGGGAGTAAGTATACAACCCGGTTATTTAGGGAACTATAGCGATGGTACTTAAATGATTATAGCTGGATACACTAAGGGGGGGGGGGGGGTCCCGCTGGTTGTAAGACAGTAGGAGGGGGGGGTTAGAAGAGCCGCTGGCGGTATCCCATCTGGCCGACGATTTCTTGGGAGAATTCAAAGTCTTGAACACGGTGCCCACAGAACCTCGGTCCGCAGATGAATACAGCTGGACCCTCTGGTGGACGGTAGCTGCCGGTCCACAACGGAGAGACGTGAGGCGACCTCACTGGTGTAGAGCGCCGTCTCACCTGGACTCCTCTCCGGGGGGTAGTTCCAACACTCAGCAGTGTTGGCCGTTATCCATGGAATAATCAAAGCACCCAAAGCATAATCCAAGCCGTGGAAGGCTCGCCGTCGTCCGGGTAAAGTAATCCAATGTACAGGTCTCCTCGTCCTGGCCCGGAGCTCCTCGGATGCAAGCACCACTAGTGGTCTGCCCAGCCTGGTTAAGACTCCAGATAACGTCAGGAACGATGGGGGTGCTGCTCACTTTATAACTCTAAACCGACGATGCACCATACATAAATAGACTATTATTAGCTTAATAGAATACGTCCAACTCGACGGTATAGTGCCAAACTATGACAATTCAACTATTAATCCACACGATATCTCAATGCCTATTCTGAGGCCAAGTAGGCCTTACTGCACCACACGTGCGTCGTGGGTGAGGCTTCGCGTCTGTTACTCGGTTGGAGGGTAAAGAACTAATGGACTAAAAGAAAGTTCTACTTTACTCGCGCCATATATATATGCGCTGTGAACAAATAGTACCATTCGTATTTCGCCAGACGTATTCCTACGTGGAACCGGGCTTGCCACGACATGTTGGGCGGCACGATTGAACTTGAACCTAGGGGTATGGCTGCTGGCGCCAGGTTCTCGTCCAATGGTAGAATGAAACTATTATGGGCTGTTTAGTAGACTAAAGGGATATTCAGTGCATATTGTACAAGGAATATACAGGGGATATCAAACGATATACAAATACTATTTAAATATATATATATAAATAAATATATATATTCGGTTTAATCTGATCCTTCACAACACTAACCTTAAAGAATTGTTATAGTATAACTGTTCTATCTAGGTCACCCTCTCTGAGCACAGCCAACTCTCTCAGTATGTTGAGGGGGCCTGGCCCTCTCTGTTTGTTGAAAGGAGATGTAAAGTTAGTATCGTAATATGTGAAGCTTTTCAAATGGAAACGAATGCATGGGAGCAGTCACATCGAAGTCCCGCAAAACACCTCTGCCCAAAGTCGCAAGTTTGAGAATACATGGGAAAATGTCAACAATCAGCTTCATCAAATATGACATTTTCCAGGTCTATTCCTACTTTTGGTCCAACGCAAACACACTGCTCTGGAGTTCTAATGGAAGCAAGCCCAAGACCAATCTTTCTCTGCGATCTCGGCTCCCTTGTTTTGTTTTGTCAAAAAAACGCCCCAAACCAATCGATCCCAGGGAGGAAACAACCGCTCCTGTTATGGTTTGTAACCGACCCCAATCGCACAACACAAGACAGGTATGATGGTTTGCCAAGAAACAGATATTTATTGAACAAAAGGGAAAAACAGGGAAAAGGGCACTGTCCCTTTAAGGGAGAATAACAAATACAGGAATATAATATGAGGGGAAGGAAAGGTGCCTATAAGAGGCGGGCAGGAAAGGAAACACTATGGGAAGGTAAGGGAACGCCTAAGGGAAGGTTAAGGGAACGCCTTGGGAACAGAGGAACTAGAGACTAGGTAGACCAGGGACAAGGAGAACTAGGGAGAGGGACTAGGGACTAGGAGAGCTAGGGATAGAGGACTAGGGACTAGGAGAACTAGGGAAGGAGAACTGGGGACTAGGAGAACTGGGGATAGAGGACTAGGGACTAGGAGAACAAGGGACAAGGACTAGCTGGAACTAGAAGGGGAGAACTTGGGACAGGAACTAGGAGGAACTAGAAACAGAGGGGACAGAGGGGACTGAGGCCCGCGGAGGCGGGCTGGGGTACAGGGAGGAACTGGGGACTGGTGGGAAAACATCTGGGCCGCTCTGCAGGACAGAGGAGAGAGTTAATGCACAAAAGGGAAAAAACAGAGCAGGTGCAGAACAGTCCAAATAACAAAGTGAACAAAGTAATAATATCTTCGTGTGACAAACACACAGGGGGAGATGTAAAGTCCAAAAATACTATTCTAAGTGAGAACCAAAAACAGAGGCATTACGCTGGGAGATGAAATGTCCAAACTAACTAACAGAGGCAATACGCTGGGAGATGAAATGTCCAAACTAACTAACAGAGGCAATACGCTGGGAGAGTGACATCACAATCAAAACTCACCCAGGCGTATGCGTAAAGGTACAGGAACAGCAGCGGGAACGGGGGCAAGAGGCATTACGCTGAGTGAGTGACATCACAATCAAAACTCACCCAGGCGTATGCGTAAAGGTAAAGGGGCAGCAGCGGGAACGGGGGCAAGGGCACTACGCTGAGTGAGTGACATCACAATCAAAACTCACCCAGGCGTATGCGTAAAGGTACGGGGACAGCAGCGGGAACGGGGGCAAGGGCACTACGCTGAGTGAGTGACATCACAATCAAAACTCACCCAGGCGTATGCGTAAAGGTACGGGGGCAGCAGCGGGAACGAAGGCATCGCCACCGGGGCGGCTGGCTGTCCGAGCCGAGGGAGAGAGTGCTGGAACAGTGGCGGTGACGAGGGCATCGTCCACCGGGTAGCCGCTGTCGGAGCCGAGGAACAGAGTGCTGGAACAGTGGCGGTGACGAGGGCATCGTCCACCGGGTAGCCGCTGTCGGAGCCGAGGAACAGAGTGCGCGCCACACCTTGGTGTGCGCGTCGGAACAGGGAGCTGGAACAGTGGCGGTGGCGAGGATGTCGTCCACCGGGTAGCCACTGTCGGAGCCGAGGAACAGAGTGCGCGCCACACCTTGGTGTGCGCGTCGGAACAGTGGCGGTGGCGAGGATGTCGTCCACCGGGTAGCCGCTGTCGGAGCCGAGGAACAGAGTGCGCGCCACACCTTGGTGTGCGCGTCGGAACAGGGAGCTGGAACAGTGGCGGTGGCGAGGATGTCGTCCACCGGGTAGCCACTGTCGGAGCCGAGGAACAGAGTGCGCGCCACACCTTGGTGTGCGCGTCGGAACAGGGAGCTGGAACAGTGGCGGTGGCGAGGATGTCGTCCACCGGGTAGCCACTGTCGGAGCCGAGGAACAGAGTGGCGCGCCACACCTTGGTGTGCGCGTCGGAACAGAGAGACGCATCGGGGTGCGTCTGCCAGGAGGAGTGTGCCAAGCACGAAGGTCTGGAAGATGCGCATCGGCGCGCTGAGGTCTGGAGAGCGTGCCAAGCTCGAAGGTCTGGAAGATGCGCGTCAGAGCGCTGGTACGGAGGAGCGTGCCAAGCTCGAAGGTCTGGAAGATGCGCGTCTGTGCGCCGGTACGGAGGAGCGTGCCAAGCTCGAAGGTCTGGAAGATGCGCGTCAGTGCGCTGGTACGGAGGAGCGTGCCAAGCTCGAAGGTCTGGAAGATGCGCGTTGCGCGCTGGTCTGGAGAGCGTGCCAAGCTCGAGCGTCCTTGGAAGATGCGCGTTGCGCGCTGTGGACTGGAGAGCGTGCCAAGCTCGAGCGTCCTTGGAAGATGCGCGTTGCGCGCTGTGGACTGGAGAGCGTCTGCGCTGGTCTGGATGTGCGTCAGGACGACAGCTGCGCGGGGGGTCTGAAGTGGATGACTGGGATGCCTCCCGTGGAAGTCTAGGGAGCGCAGACCAGTCCCACTCTCAGGCAACGGCGACAGCAGGCGAAGGCTGGAGCAAACATCTCGACGCCGGAGAATGGAACAGCATAGGCAGACAGAGGATCTCCCGAAAGAGTCTAGATGTTTAGAGAATATGACTCGGCAAGAATACAACACGACCCCAAGCCAAAACGAGGGGAAGCGCCCTGGTATTTAAAGCCCACGGGGGGACTAATTAGCCTGCCACCACAGGTGCGAGAGATAATAGAATATCAAACAGGTGTGGCCACTAAGGGTAAAGAACGAGAGGGTGGGGGCTAGAGAGAGTGAGTAGGGAATTCCTAACAGTAGGCTTAAAGAAGACAGAGAATAGGGAATTCCTAACAGTAGGCTTAAAGAAGACAGAGAAAAGGTAGTGAGCAGCGGGCAAAACCTCACAGTATCCCCCCCTCCAACGGGAGCCACCCGGCGACCCAAAACAAATACAGACAGAGTGGCAGGGGCAAAACAAGACGGTACTGGCCAAGTCAGCAGGGGAAGCCACCACAAGAGTGGGGCTAGCAAAAGAAACAGGGTCGCCGAGGGGTAACTAGGGTAGCAGAGGGGCAACTGGGGGAACTGGTCTAGAGGAACTGGGTCTAGAGAACTGGTCTAGAGAACTGGTCTAGAGAACTGGGCTAGAGAACCGGGCTAGAGAACTGGTCTAGAGAACTGGTTTAGAGAACTGGTCTAGAGAACTGGTCTAGAGGAACTGGGTCTAGAGAACTGAGGGGCAAGCAGGGTAGCAAAAGGGGTAACCATGGTAGCACCGGGAAAAGGGCTAGCAGAGGGAAGGTTAGCTGCCAGGGCACTGACAGCTACAGGGCCTATGCTAGCTGTACTGCTACATCAACATAGAGGCTGCGCAAGCTGCCGGAGCTAGGCTAGCAGAGGGAAAGGGTAGCTGCCAGGGCACTGATAGCTACAGGGCCTATGCTAGCTGTACTGCTACATCAACATAGAGGCTGCGCTAGCTGCCGGAGCTAGGCTGGCAGACAGGGCTGGACCAGCATGAGAGAACAAGCTAGCTGGAAGGACAGTCCTAGCTGTGTGAGATAAACTACACAAAAAAGTGGAGGCCATGCAGAGGGACCAGGTTAGCTGCTTGGGCCTGGCTAGCTACAGGGCCTATGCCAGCTGCAAGGCTGCATTAACATAGAGGCTGTGCTAACAGCCGGGGCCAAGCTAGCAGGCCGGGGCCATGCAGAGGGAAACTGGGTTAGCCGCCAGGGCATGGCTAGCTACAGGGCCTATGCCAGTAGTAGAGGCCTAACAAGCTGCAGGGGGGTCAAACAGGGCAAAACGGGAAGCAAACAGGGGAGCTAACCGGGGAGACTAACAAGCTAAACAGGGGAGTAACAGGCTAACAAGGGAGCTAAACAGGACTAACAAGGAAGCTAAACTGGGCTAACAGGGAAGCTAACAGGGCTAACAGGGGAGCTAGAGGGGACAAGAAAAAAAAAGGCAAACTCAACATACACAGTCTGTGCTGGCTGGGGTCGTAGACTTGGTGGGGTCGTACTGTTATGGTTTGTAACCGACCCCAATCGCACAACACAAGACAGGTATGATGGTTTGCCAAGAAACAGATATTTATTGAACAAAAGGGAAAAACAGGGAAAAGGGCACTGTCCCTTTAAGGGAGAATAACAAATACAGGAATATAATATGAGGGGAAGGAAAGGTGCCTATAAGAGGCGGGCAGGAAAGGAAACACTATGGGAAGGTAAGGGAACGCCTAAGGGAAGGTTAAGGGAACGCCTTGGGAACAGAGGAACTAGAGACTAGGTAGACCAGGGACAAGGAGAACTAGGGAGAGGGACTAGGGACTAGGAGAGCTAGGGATAGAGGACTAGGGACTAGGAGAACTAGGGAAGGAGAACTGGGGACTAGGAGAACTGGGGATAGAGGACTAGGGACTAGGAGAACAAGGGACAAGGACTAGCTGGAACTAGAAGGGGAGAACTTGGGACAGGAACTAGGAGGAACTAGAAACAGAGGGGACAGAGGGGACTGAGGCCCGCGGAGGCGGGCTGGGGTACAGGGAGGAACTGGGGACTGGTGGGAAAACATCTGGGCCGCTCTGCAGGACAGAGGAGAGAGTTAATGCACAAAAGGGAAAAAACAGAGCAGGTGCAGAACAGTCCAAATAACAAAGTGAACAAAGTAATAATATCTTCGTGTGACAAACACACAGGGGGAGATGTAAAGTCCAAAAATACTATTCTAAGTGAGAACCAAAAACAGAGGCATTACGCTGGGAGATGAAATGTCCAAACTAACTAACAGAGGCAATACGCTGGGAGATGAAATGTCCAAACTAACTAACAGAGGCAATACGCTGGGAGAGTGACATCACAATCAAAACTCACCCAGGCGTATGCGTAAAGGTACAGGAACAGCAGCGGGAACGGGGGCAAGAGGCATTACGCTGAGTGAGTGACATCACAATCAAAACTCACCCAGGCGTATGCGTAAAGGTAAAGGGGCAGCAGCGGGAACGGGGGCAAGGGCACTACGCTGAGTGAGTGACATCACAATCAAAACTCACCCAGGCGTATGCGTAAAGGTACGGGGACAGCAGCGGGAACGGGGGCAAGGGCACTACGCTGAGTGAGTGACATCACAATCAAAACTCACCCAGGCGTATGCGTAAAGGTACGGGGGCAGCAGCGGGAACGAAGGCATCGCCACCGGGGCGGCTGGCTGTCCGAGCCGAGGGAGAGAGTGCTGGAACAGTGGCGGTGACGAGGGCATCGTCCACCGGGTAGCCGCTGTCGGAGCCGAGGAACAGAGTGCTGGAACAGTGGCGGTGACGAGGGCATCGTCCACCGGGTAGCCGCTGTCGGAGCCGAGGAACAGAGTGCGCGCCACACCTTGGTGTGCGCGTCGGAACAGGGAGCTGGAACAGTGGCGGTGGCGAGGATGTCGTCCACCGGGTAGCCACTGTCGGAGCCGAGGAACAGAGTGCGCGCCACACCTTGGTGTGCGCGTCGGAACAGTGGCGGTGGCGAGGATGTCGTCCACCGGGTAGCCGCTGTCGGAGCCGAGGAACAGAGTGCGCGCCACACCTTGGTGTGCGCGTCGGAACAGGGAGCTGGAACAGTGGCGGTGGCGAGGATGTCGTCCACCGGGTAGCCACTGTCGGAGCCGAGGAACAGAGTGCGCGCCACACCTTGGTGTGCGCGTCGGAACAGGGAGCTGGAACAGTGGCGGTGGCGAGGATGTCGTCCACCGGGTAGCCACTGTCGGAGCCGAGGAACAGAGTGGCGCGCCACACCTTGGTGTGCGCGTCGGAACAGAGAGACGCATCGGGGTGCGTCTGCCAGGAGGAGTGTGCCAAGCACGAAGGTCTGGAAGATGCGCATCGGCGCGCTGAGGTCTGGAGAGCGTGCCAAGCTCGAAGGTCTGGAAGATGCGCGTCAGAGCGCTGGTACGGAGGAGCGTGCCAAGCTCGAAGGTCTGGAAGATGCGCGTCTGTGCGCCGGTACGGAGGAGCGTGCCAAGCTCGAAGGTCTGGAAGATGCGCGTCAGTGCGCTGGTACGGAGGAGCGTGCCAAGCTCGAAGGTCTGGAAGATGCGCGTTGCGCGCTGGTCTGGAGAGCGTGCCAAGCTCGAGCGTCCTTGGAAGATGCGCGTTGCGCGCTGTGGACTGGAGAGCGTGCCAAGCTCGAGCGTCCTTGGAAGATGCGCGTTGCGCGCTGTGGACTGGAGAGCGTCTGCGCTGGTCTGGATGTGCGTCAGGACGACAGCTGCGCGGGGGGTCTGAAGTGGATGACTGGGATGCCTCCCGTGGAAGTCTAGGGAGCGCAGACCAGTCCCACTCTCAGGCAACGGCGACAGCAGGCGAAGGCTGGAGCAAACATCTCGACGCCGGAGAATGGAACAGCATAGGCAGACAGAGGATCTCCCGAAAGAGTCTAGATGTTTAGAGAATATGACTCGGCAAGAATACAACACGACCCCAAGCCAAAACGAGGGGAAGCGCCCTGGTATTTAAAGCCCACGGGGGGACTAATTAGCCTGCCACCACAGGTGCGAGAGATAATAGAATATCAAACAGGTGTGGCCACTAAGGGTAAAGAACGAGAGGGTGGGGGCTAGAGAGAGTGAGTAGGGAATTCCTAACAGTAGGCTTAAAGAAGACAGAGAATAGGGAATTCCTAACAGTAGGCTTAAAGAAGACAGAGAAAAGGTAGTGAGCAGCGGGCAAAACCTCACAGCTCCAAACAATACAGGTGTGAATACAACCCTAAGAGACCAGTCGCAGGTGGTTAAGTGAGTAAGTAGTGATTGGGGGACAACAGGACATGCCCAGGGGGACAGCAGAACATGAGCAGGGGGACAGCAGAACATGCACAGGGGGACAGCAGGACATACCCAGGGGGACAGCAGAACATGCACAGGGGGACAGAAGAACATGAGCAGGGGGACAGCAGAACATGCACAGGGGGACAGCAGAACATACCCAAGGGGACCGCAGGACATGCCCAGGGGGACAGCAGAACATGCACAGGGGGACAGCAGGACATGAGCAAGGGGACAGCAGGACATGCACAGTCAGACAGCAGGACATGCACAGTCAGACAGCAGGACATGCACAAGGACATGCACCGCACAAGACCGTAGCAGACTACCCGTTCAGAGTGGCCCGTTCAGCCGAACGCACAATTGGAGGGGGGCTTCCCACTCTCCAGGACATTTACAACAAGCGGTGCATGGGTAAGGCTAAGAGAATTATCAAAGACTCCAGCCACCCAAACAACTGCCTCTTTGAACTGCTGCGGTCAGGCAAGCGATACCGGAGTCTCATGGCAAGCACAGAAAGACTCAGAAGAAGCTTCTATCCTCAGGCCATCATAATGCTAAATGACAATAACACTATGTAACAACCATCAAATGCACTCACAGCACACACATCCACACGCACACATTCACTTTAAACAAACACCCCCCCTCTGCCTCTCTCTCTTGCGGGGTTCCACAAGGCTCCATCCTTGGCCCTATCCTATACATGCTGCCCCTTGGTCTGATCATTAAAAAACACAACATCTCTTTCCATTTTTATGCTGACAACACTCAGGTCTATCTCCCCATGAAACCCAACAATATAAACAATCTCGACAGTCTTCGTTCCTGCCTAGACAACATCAAATGCTGGATGGCACACAATTTTCTACAGCTCAATCAGTCAAAGTGTGAAATCCTCCTTTTCGGCCCTCCGAACCAAACCAGTGTCATTGCCAGCAGCCTGGGTAACCTGTCTCCCCTAGTCAAGCCCTTTGTTAAAAACCTGGGCGTGCTCTTTGACCCCGAGTTTTCCTTCAATAGGCAGGTACACTCGGTGGTGAAGGGGTGCTTTTTCCAGCTCCGGTCCATAGCCAGGATCAAGGCTTCATATCCTCATGCTTAGACTACTGTAACTCCCTGTACCTGGGGCTAAATAAATCCACCATAGCCCGTCTACAACTCCCCCAAAACGGTGCCGCTAGACTGCTCACAGATACCCGGAAGAGAGCTCACATCACCCCTGTACTTGCCTCCCTCCACTGGCTCCCGGTGCGCTTTAGAATAGACTTCAAGGTCCTTTTATTGGTTTACAAAGCCCTAAATGGTAAGGCCCCTGCTTACCTAGCAGACCTCCTCACCCCCTATACTGTTACGATTCTGGTTCTTGACTACGGTCGGGAACCTCCCACCTTCTCTGTCATCTGTCACTTGGTTACTGTCACTTGTTTTCCCTGCCATTTAGTGCTGTCAATTAGGGGTTGGCTTCTGATTGGCTGTCACGGGTGTGTGTGTGGAATGTTGGTATTTGGTGGCTATATAACATTCCTTTCCTCTGCTTGTCATTTGTCAGGTCTTCACTATAGGCGTTCGGAGATAACGCGGGCGGTTCCTGTTCTGGACCACCACTAAGCTCCATTATCTAATTCTCTCGTTCTCTTGCCTTGGCATGGTATCCTAGTATTACTCTTTGTGTTCTTTACTATTAAAGTCGAACCTGTCCAAGAGTATACCTTCTCCATCTCTGTGATTGCCTACAACAATTGGAACTCACCTACCTCCATCCTGACACTATACCAACGCCAGGGCCCTCAGATCGGCTGATAAGGGTCTCCTAACCACCCGTAGGTCTAACTTCAAGTCTAGGGGGCGACGTGCTTTTGCGGTCGCAGCCCCTGACCTCTGGAACAGCATCCCCATGTCCATTAAATCTGCCCCCTCCAACGAGTCTTTTAAATCAAAACTCAAAACCCACCTATATCGCCTGGCCTTCCCTGACTCACTTTGACTCTTGCCATACTTGTTGACATGTTGTTCTGTTTTTCCTTTGTCTATCCGTTGATTGTTTTTTTCTGTTTATTTTATACTTTTCTTTGTTCTTAGCTTAGCTATGTGAAGCACTTTGGTTGACAAGCGTCATGTTTAAACGTGCTATATAAATAAATTTGATTGATTGATTGATTGATTGAAACACTCACTGCAACACCCACTTTACCCACTTTAGAACACCTAAACACACTTTATATTTATTGGTAAAGAATTTGCACTACAACCCATACCTCATTACACCTTACTGTAAATTGTACCTACATTTTACCTCACCCCATTTCTGCTTTGTACTGTATAGTATATTGTATTGTAACTCAGTTACTTCTACTCTGCATTGTACATTATATATATGTATATACTGAACACTTTTGTCTATGTACTTGACTTCTATTTTACACTTGCTATACTTATTTTATACTTATCTATTTTTGTCTAGCACAGTCTCTGGAACGTAACAGAAAGAAGCATTTTGTATAAAAGTATTCTGTACTTCTGTATGACAACTAATAAAGAAACTTGAAACTTAAAACATGCCCAGTGCGACAGCAGGACATGAGCAACAGCAGGACATGCACAGTCAGACAGCAGGACATGCCCAGTGGGACAGCAGGACATTAGCAGGGGGACAGCAGGACATGTGCAGGGAGACGGCAGCAGGTATAGGCCTCTCTTTTGGCCTTCTAGTTATATTCCTATTTCCACAATGCTCACAGCTATAACATGTGAGGTAACTTAACATTGCTTTGTCCTCTCAACAACTCAACAGGATTGAAAAACATGACTTTCTTTGTACTAGTTATTTTAACCATAACCATAACTTTGACCTAACCACCCTAACCACAACCATAACCATAACCATAACCATAATAACCTCAACCTGAAATGGCTACTTCCCCTTGTGAGGTCCAGCCAGTGTCCCCACAATTACAAGAAAAATTATCTGTTGATACACACATAAACATGCACACATGCATGCACATACTTGACTAATTAACTTATGTCCACATAACTTACAAACAGCTTGAAGCATACACACAACACAACACACACACGCACGCACACACGCACACACACACACACACACACGCACACAGACACATGCACACACACGCGCACACACACACACACACACACACACACACACACACACACACACACACACACACACACACACACACACACACACACACACACACACACACACACACACACACACACACACACACACACACACACACACACACACACACACACACACACTGTATATGCATAGATGCACACAGTGATGTGACATTTACCTTCATCAGACATTAACATCTTGACATTAGCACCTCACAGCTGCTGGTTAATATTGAGCTTTAGTCATGCCATCTGACTGGCAAATGATCTTGACGCGTCTGTCACTCCCTCCTGTCAGAGAGAAAGGTCAGCAGGAGAGACAAGAAGACTGTGACCCCCGCGCATGAACGGACTACGATATCGCAATGAGCCGAGCCGAGCAGGGCGGCAGAGAAGTGAAGAAAAGGGTGGTGGGTTGGATCACTGAAGGCCGACCTAATCTCTGGCACCCAGAGGAGGATATATGCCAGCTGCGAGTTGGTGAGCGCAGGATGGCTGGTATCCAAAGTGGCAACCCATCCCATAAAAAGAGATTATTATATCCAATCTACACTATAGAGAAATGATTAATAATGACGGGTCTATCATTTTATTAAATTAAGGCGAGACACTGCAGGTGAATAGGCAAATATACTTTTTTTGTTGATTTTGAGATTTTGTTATATTTTGCTTCCTAAACATGTCTTCTATGAAACTAATGACAATAAAACGTCAATAACACACAGTTAGTTGTTTATTTTACTTCATTTTGCCTTATTGCATCCATAAATGTGCACATATTTAATGGGGAAGTGCCTCATTTGCATATATAAACATACATTTCAGAAAACTTGCAATATATTTTTTCTTAGTTTATATGTACATAACAAACTGGGAAAGTTTCATAGTGATATCTATTTAAATATGTTTTGCCTATTAGGGGGTACTACACTGTACTACACTGTTTGTAGCCTGTGTGTAGTTATGTTCAGTTCAATAACATCATTATTATTATTATTCAGTTATCAGGCATGTGTTTAGGTTGTCTATTACTAATGGTTTGATTAGGTTTTGTGTTTGTAAATATCTGTTTCAAAAAAAAAAGTATGGCATTTTACAATACAGAACTTTGAAGGCGTTTTCCCAAAAATGAGTTTTAAGAGTTTTTCCTCATACTCTGAGCCAGAAATCTCCACTTCAGTAGCACTCACATACACCAAAACTTCCAGTTCTATTCATATCTATGTTCTGAAGGTATTTACAGAAGGGTTTGTTGATATCGCATTCATACCCAGATTTATATCACATTTTATTCCTAAAAACATGGCGAAATATGGAATTTTACCATAAAAATTGACTGAATGGAGTATTTTCTGATTTATGGAGTGATAAAAAGAGATATCCAAAATCCCCTCTGTAATAACCTTTGGCTCTAATATGTCAACCAAATGAAACTATAATTTTGAAAATGGCTTTATCCAATGTTCAGATTTCTGTCCTGGAATTATATGCAAATTAGTGCATATTTAAGTAGATAATGCCTAATTTGCATATTTAAACATACAATTTCAGAAAACTTGTAATACAAAAAAGTCTTGTCTTAATATAAGTAATCAACTGGGGAATTTTCATTGTGATATCTATTAGTTAATTTTTTTTACCCTATTCACCTGTAGTGTCTCCCCTTAAACTGAATTGGCCCCAGAGCCTCAACTACAATAAGGTCTAAGGAGCACAATTCCGGTGACTGTGCTTTAAAATGTGAACGTGTGAATACCTAGCCCATACAGATCCTCATCTGCACCTTTGTTTACACTGTTTATTTTTCTCATATTTGTATATTCAGATTTAATAGTATTATTTCCAGTTTATTTTTCTCATATTTCTACATTCAGATTTAATTCTATTATTTTCACTGTTTATTTCTCTCATATTTCTGTATTCAGATTTAATTTATTTGCCTATATTTATGTATTTCTTCTGTTACCCTGCCCATACCTGTACCTCCCCTCCCCCACACTGCTATGCTGCTCGAATTTCCCTAAGGGGATCAATAAAGGAATATCTTATCGTATCTCATTTTATCTTATTTCTTACTTACCAATGATGATGTTGACAATCCATGCTGTTCCTCACACTAGCTCCGGATAGTTAGCCACAAACCAATGCAACGTCAATGGGGTCAAGCTCACATCTGCACAAGCTGACTGAAGCTCATTGAAATCTACTTTGCGTGCACAACCGTGGGCACAGACTTCTGCCAATTGCTGGAGAGATAACGGCTGGTGAACTTGAGAACTGTTAGGACTATCTGACTCTTAATAATAAACACGGCATGGACTCTGGTGCAGTGTGTTACTACGGTTTGGACAGTGTATCACAATTATGTGCACTTTCACTGTGCACATTGTTCTGTGTTCTATATGCTCTATTATTATCATTACCTATCATACCCGAACTATCCCTTTAAGGTTGTCAGTTTGGGCTGATTTAAAGTCAGGTGTATCAGGGCCATTTCGTCAGCCAGAGACAAAGTGAATCCATGATCAGCAGGCAGGAGGAAGCTGGTCTTTCTGATATCTTTGACGTTAATGTTGCCGATCAGTGTCGACCAGTGAGGATGACGTGAGCCATAATAATCATGTTATACTAGCGCTCTATAACACTATGACAAAGATGTTGACGATGTCAACAACAACTACTATTAGGCCTACTATACTATTACTACTAACAATAATAACAATAATAAAGTCTATTTTATATGATCTTTTTATAAACATTCTAAATCCAGTGAGAAAATCTAATAAGAAATCATACAGCAAAGTCGATAGATAGTGTCCTCATCTAAGTAACATGGCCATTAAATGTTAAGAAGATTTTTTAAGGCATATATTTACCCCCTCCTATCTAAAGGAACTCATCGCTCCCCCGACCTCCAACCTACATACCGCTGCTGTCGGGACAAAACCTCATAACTCCAAAAACCCAACTTTTCAGCAGATGAAAAAAACTAACACAGATTTGAGGGTGAATAGAGTTAGGAGGTTTAGACAGATGATCGGTTTAATGCTTTCCCATTGTTTAAACTTTGTAAAACCCACACACACATATGGAGGATGATCTACGGAGTTGATTTATATAATAAAAAAAAAATTCAAAAAATGGAGTTATGAGGTTTTGTCCCGACAGCAGCGATACCTAGGTTCCATCCTAGAGGAAAATCTTTCCTGTGACAAAATGGCATCCAAGATAATAAAAAAAAGTCAACCAACGAACTAGATTCTTGTACCGGACCTCCTCTCTGGTAAACAAGAATACCCTGAAGACTCTGGCAGGAGCACTCATTCAAGGGTACTACGGCTATGCTTGCACCTCATGGTACCAAAGCACTTCAAAGGCGCTAAAAACAAGATTACAAACATCACAAAACAAACTGGTCAGACTTCTACTTGACCTTACCCCTAGAACCCACCTCACCCCTGCCCACTATGACAACCTAGGATGGCTTAGAGTAGACGACGGAGTACAGCAACTTCCAATGGGCCTGGTCTACAAGATACACTATACGACTAAATACTTCCCAAAGGTCAGTGAATACCATGCACGTCCACGACCACAACACCAGAGGAAGCTCAACAAATCATGTTAAACCCAGATTCGGCTCAAACAAGGGACTAAACACGTTTCGCAATTATGCCACATCAATGTGGAACGCCCTACCCAAAGCTGTAAAGGAATGTGAATCCCTACCCACATTCAAAACCGCTCTTTAAGAGCACGTACGGGAGGCTGCAATTCGAAACTGGCCACCGTAAATGTCCAAACCCCCCCACCCCCTCCTAATAGACAGTCTCCTCCCCATCACATGTATATATTCTCTCCCCGCCGTATGTATATTTCTCTCCCACCCACCCACCCCCTCCAAATGTACAGTCTCCTCCCCACCGTATGTATATTTCTCTCCCACCCACCCACCCCCTCCAAATGTACAGTCTCCTCCCCACCGTATGTATATATTCTCTCCCCACCATATGTATATCTCTCTCCCACCCACCCCCTCCTAATGTACAGTCCCCTCCCCATCATATGTATATACTCTGTCAGGATCTATGGGTAACAGTACTGTATATTTGAATATCGTATATGTCACAAATGTAACAGTACTAAATACCTGTATGTCCCTATGCCATAAATGTCATGTATGTTGTGTATGTCATAAATGTCACGATGAATTGAAAATGGGGGACCCTGATGTAAACAAGACAAACGTCTTTCTCTGGTCTGCATCCCCTTAACAATTATTGAGCCGTACTGTATTGTACCCATTCTGCAATCTGTTAAATAAAGTTTTCATTCATTCATTCATTCATTCATTCATTCATTCATTCACCCGCTCCCTCCGCTCTGGACACTCAAACACACTCCAACCCATACACACACAGGACACACCTCCGCACCATGGGCGACCGGGCCTTCTGCTCAGCTGCTCCTCGGCTGTGGAATGCCCTCCCCGGCCATCTGAGAGCACCACAGTCCGTTGAGGTTTTTGAAAGGGACCTAAAAACATTTATTTTTAACAACGCATTTGCCTGAATTATTATTTTCTTTTTTTCTCTGTATGTTTCTTCCATTTCATTGGTTGTTTCATTCATTTTAATTGTTTTTATTCATTTAATTTTTTTTTCCTTTATCTCCTGTAGCACTTTGAGATTGTCACAAATATAAAGTGCGTTACAAATTGAATTTATTATTATTATCGGCTATATTTTTACACCAGTAATTATACTAATAATTCCATTGTCAAAACCTATTTTGACACCTGTATCACTGTAGGCCTACACATTAATACAACAACTTGGTACACATACATCTGATTAGCACTATTACTCAGTAATACTCATACCCAGTTTATTAATCACCTGTACATTGTATAAAACTGTTGCACTTTACTGTTACATTTGCACTCTGGTTGGATGGATGCCAAACCTATTTTCGTTGTACTTACTAATAGGGACTGGCACCTGTCTGCCTTTGATTTCTTCTTTGATTTGGTATAAGACACAAGTCAAGAAAGACGAATTTATCCGCTGTGTAGTAGGCTAAAACTATGTAATCACGTCACACACTGTAAGTAAGTGTGGGGTTTAAAAAAAAAAACACGTTTAAACTAATATAACTCCATGTATGGCCCGAGAGACCGGTGTTGACGGGGGGGTCGGTCATGCTCCCTCTTTTGCTTTCCCAAAACAACAATGAAGTGCGATATTTGAAAAGATGCATCGCCGATGAACCGCGGAGCACCAATCATCTGGTCCTCTGTGTCCCAACCGGCTTTTGAAGCCCCGCCTTCTTCCCCACCTCTTCAAACCCATTGGCTGGCGGGCGGAGCAGCGACACTAGTCTAAACGCACCGGCATGCGGTGGCCGGAGTTCAGTCAGTGAGGGGAGGAGGAGAAGCGCGGCGTGGTGTCCGACGTGCGTAAAATATCAAACACACTCGCTGTTCTATCTGTGTGAAGATTAAGAACGTACCTTTTCTGGTAACTGTTCAAAAGACCAACGGGCACGACGTTGTCACTGTGCAGAGGGGCCTATATATCAGCTCTACTACTGTCGCTCCGTGTGGACTTTATACCGGGGGACGGCGCGCTGCGCAGCGGCAAGGACACACCGCCACTCCGGGGACCAGTCATCCAGCAGCGTCGCTGGAGCTGAGGAGGAGGAAAGGACCACTGAGGGACACCGCTCTCTCTACTAACATCCTCCGTTTGGATCTATCTTTTTTCCCCCGTCTGGAATGTTCGCATAACAACATATCTGTGTACAGAATAACAGAATAATCTGTGTGCAAAAATAACAATTTCCCTCCCCAGAAGAAACGCGCGGTGCCGGTGGTGACTCACTGCGGGGCGCAGCAGCAAAGTGCGAGGAGGCGAGCTGCTGCATCCTAATCAGAGAGGAGCGGACTTTCAGCTCATTGACATTACAGTCATATACTTTTCTGGAGCGCGTCTTTTTTTTCCTCCCGACAGCAGCGCTGCAGCCTCTGTGCGCGTCGTGGAGAGACCAGACCGGTGGCTTCTTCGGCGCAGAGAGAGAGAGAGAGAGAGAGAGAGAGAGAGAGATGGAGAGGGTGGAGGGGACACAGGAGAACTCTTGAACCCCCCGAAGCTGGTCTTTATTCACAGCGTTTTCGTTCTATTTGGACGTTTTTTTTCCTTGGTAAGTTTACGTTTTTTGTGTGTGTGTGCCCTTTTCTATTATGTTGAAGCCTTGCCCTTTTCCTCCACCAAATCATAGCAACGATGCTTTTTAGTTCCATCCGCGGCCGTGCGTGAGGATGCAACAGCTTCTCCTCAACCACACGCACGCGAGAGAGAGAGAGAGAGAGAGCGCGCTGGAGGGAATTAATAAAAGGCTGTTTCCGAGATGCTGCTGCTGGCAGCTAATTTCCCCACATTTTATGGTTCTTTTTAAATAGCCGGATTATGCGGATTTATTAATGCGTGTATTAGAGGCTCATTTTTACACTTATTCGAAGGGTTACTTACCACAATCGAGAGGCTCCATATAGCTCCGGTTATTAAGCATGATGTAACACGTTATTAGAGTTAGTATATTATTATTACAGTTTGTCTGTCAATCGGATATTGTCACAATATTAATCCGGACCGGGCTATTATGACGTTGTTATTGTGGCCAGACCGCCACGTCGTACAACGGGGATAGTTAAATGAGCGGATGTTTATTATAATGCATGTCGCCTTTACCTACAATTCGTATCTGTATTTGCCTGACTGTATACTGTCTGTACCCAACATCAGGGCTGCGCCGAGGCGCTTCCCAAGGTTAACTAATTGACAGGATTCCCCATCATAGTGGAGATGAATTACGCATGAGCTGTTTTTAGCATTTCGGCTCGTTGTGGTGGCGGGGACCTGATGTTTTATGCTCAGAATTTAAAGTATGGATTATTTATTTTGTTGTCCGGAAATTATTCCCCCCCCCCCCACACACACACACACACACACGCACACACTGTATGACGAAACTGACAGCTTTATTCGTTTTCTATTTGGTCTCTTTAGGTGGTAGGAGAGGGGGAAAACACGTACAACGACTGTCCTATTTGGTGGAGACCGGATTGCGATTATAGCTCAGATGAGTCTGGGCGCTCAACTGAATATAAATTAGGTGTTCAGCACAGCACCACCGATTGCTGGGAGAGGACGAGAGAGAGAGAGAGAGAAGACGAAAGAAGAGTGACTATACCGTGGCCCTGTGGAGCGCTTTTAATACCTCACACGATGAAGATAACTGTTTGTTTGATCATGAGTGGAAGGAACCACGAATTGTGTCGACACATCAACAGGTCAGAGGAAGCCTAAAAAAAATACAGGGAAAATCACAAGCGGGGATGTATCTCTCTATTTTCTTTTTCCTGCTCCTGTGGGCTCAAGCCCTGACGCTGAAAAACTTGAATTATTCCGTCCCGGAGGAGCAGGGACCGGGAACGGTGATCGGGAACATCGCCAAAGACGCCCGACTGGGACTCGATCAAACGGGGCCGGGCAAGAAGTCCAACTTCAGGGTGCTGGAGAACTCCGCGCCGCACCTCATCGACGTGGATCCGCAGAGCGGGCTGCTGTACACCAAGCAGCGCATCGACAGGGAGATCCTGTGTCGGAGGAGCCCCAAGTGCCAGCTCTCCATGGAGGTGTTCGCGAACGACAAGGAGATCTGCATGATTAAGATTGACATCCAGGACATTAATGACAACTCGCCCACTTTCCCCTCGGATCAGATTGATATTGACATTTCAGAGAACGCGGCCCCGGGCACGCGTTTCCCCCTGACCAGCGCGCACGACCCGGACGCAGGGGAGAACGGCCTGAAGACCTATCAGATAACGCGAGATGATTATAATTTGTTTTCTCTGGAGGTAAAAACCCGCGGGGATGGGACAAAATTCCCAGAATTAGTTATTCAACGGCCGTTAGACCGAGAGGAGCGCAGCCATCACACCCTCATCCTGTCAGCCACGGACGGTGGGGAATATCCCAGGTCTGGGACCATGCAGATCAATGTTAAAGTTATCGATTCCAACGATAACAGCCCCGTGTTTGATCAGCCCACATATGTTGTGGAAATCCCAGAAAACTCCCCCCCTGGCAAAGTACTGATCGATCTAAATGCAACCGACCCCGATGAGGGGAATAATGGCCAGGTGGTGTATTCTTTTAGTGGTTATGCCCCAGAAAGGATCCGGGAGCTGTTCTCTATAGACTCCAGAACGGGGGTAATAAAGATTCAGGGGGAAATTGACTATGAGGAGAGTCCCATTATGGAGATTGACGTCCAGGCAAAGGATTTAGGCCCCAACCCAATTCCTGGCCATTGCAAAGTCACAGTTAAAGTGCTTGACAGGAACGATAACTGGCCGTTAATAGGCTTTGTGTCCGTGAGACAGGGGGCTATCAGCGAGGCGGCGCCCCCAGGCACCGTCATCGCTCTGGTGCGAGTCACCGACAAGGACTCGGGGAGGAACGGGCAGCTCCAGTGCCGGGTGCTGGGGAACGTCCCGTTCAAACTGGAGGAGAACTATGACAACTTCTACACGGTGGTGACCGACAGGCCGCTTGACCGGGAGACGCAGGACGAGTACAACGTCACCATCGTGGCCAAGGACAACGGGATCCCGCCGCTGAACTCCACCAAGTCCTTCACCGTGAAGATCCTGGACGAGAACGATAACGTTCCCCGCTTCACCAAGTCTGTTTACATCCTCCAGATCCCGGAGAACAACATCCCCGGGGAGTACCTGGGTTCCGTTCTGGCCCACGACCCGGACCTGGGCCAGAACGGCACGGTGTACTACAGTATCATCAACTCCAACGTGAGCGGGGGCGATGTCAACACCTACGTCAACGTCAACGCCGCCAACGGGGCCATCTACGCCGTGAGGTCCTTCAACTACGAGCAGATCAAATACTTTGACTTTAAGGTCTTGGCTAAAGACGCGGGCTCGCCTCACCTGGAGAGCAACACCACGGTGCGCATCAGCGTCCTGGATGTCAACGACAACATCCCTGTGATCGTCCTGCCGCTGCTCCAGAACGACACCGCGGAGATCCACGTGCCCCGCAACGTCGGCGTGGGCTACATCGTCACCACGGTGCGGGCGGTGGACAACGACTACGGCGAGAGCGGCCGGCTCACCTACGAGATCTCCGACGGCAACGAGGAGCACCTGTTTGAGATGGACCCGGTGACCGGCGAGGTGCGCACGGCACACCCGTTCTGGGAGGACGTGAGCCCCGCCGTGGAGCTGATCATCCGGGTGATGGACCACGGCAAGCCCACCCTCACTGCCGCCGCGCGGCTCATCGTCAAGGCCTACAACGGGCCGCAGCCCGGCGGGGAGCCGCGCATCAACGAGGAGAACCGCAACTGGGACATGTCCCTGCCACTCATCGTCACCCTCAGCATCATATCCGTCATGCTGCTGGCCGCCATGGTGACCATAGCGATCAAGTGCAAGCGGGAGAACAAGGAGATCCGAACCTACAACTGTCGCATCGCAGAGTACTCGCACCCACAGCTGGGCAAGAGCAAGAAGAAGAAGATCAACAAGAACGACATCATGCTGGTGCAGAGCGAGGTGGAGGAGAGAGATGCCATGAACGTGATGAACGTGGTGAGCAGCCCCTCCCTGGCCACCTCCCCCATGTACTTTGACTACCAGACGCGCCTGCCTCTCAGCTCGCCGAGGTCAGAGGTCATGTACCTCAAGCCCACTGCCAATAACCTCAGCGTGCCCCAGGGCCACGTGGGCTGTCATACCAGCTTCACAGGACCAGTCACCAGCACGACAGACACGCCCACCAACCGCATGTCCATCATACAGGTAAACATGTTGTTGTTGTTGTATTCTATGCTACTCAGAAACATGCCATTGTTTCACATTATGACCATGCCCCCACCTTAGTTAGAAACCCTGACAGTTCCCCACAGTTTTGCTGCGAGGTTCAGAAAGTATTGGAAGGGGAGGAGAGGAGGGAGGGAGGGAGGGAGGAGAGCCCAGCGGCGGAACGATTTAAGGGAGTCATTCGCTCTTTTAGAAACGGAGCCAGTGACATCATGAGAAATCGATTATCCTTGATATTTGGAAAGACGTATGGTGTCGTGAAACCTAAGCCAGACATCTTAAATCAATTTTCATTCATAGACCCTTTTTTATTGCAGAATTACTATTAATACCTTTGTGTGTGTGTGTGTGTGCGTGTGTGTGTGTGCGTGCGTGCGTGCGTGTGTGTGTGTGTGTGTGTGTGTGTGTCACAGTGTGTGTGCATGCGTGTGCGTGTGTGTGGGGGGCTGCTGCTTGAGATTGAGTTATTAGCGGGGCACGTTGAAGAAGCGCCAGGCAAGATCTTGACATATCCGCTATGAACTATCGACTGCTCCCACAGAGCGGATATATTACCTTTTAATCTCGTGATCCAATAATTAGTGCTTCTGGTTAAAAATACACTCCATTCTTAGTCTAATGAAAGATAGTTCAATCGATAAGGACTTATAGCGTTTTTCCTTATTGCTTGTTTCCCCTTCAGTGTGTGTGCGGTCCTTGTGTGTTGATGAATTGAACACCTCCATGACGTGGACCCTAACTGCTCTAATCATTGGGTGTGAAGTTACCAACGCGTGTTTGTATTTGATACGAAGGTGTTGTTAGCGTTTTAATTCAGTCTTCTAATACAGGTCGTATTCAGTGTGTATCGACCAACACGGTTTTGACTCGGTTTAGAATTAGTGAAAGATTGAACTGTTGCGGTCTGATCAAATATGTTTTTAAGCAGTAATAAGAATGTTCCAAGCGATTACTTTTAATATGCGATCATCCAACATATCATATACCATTGTGTGATTATCCCCGGTCGGTTCTGTCTGGATTTAATTCCTTTAGAGATTAGCAGATTGTTTTTATTGTCTAATGGGTGCTTAAAACGTCTTTGTGTGGAGTACTTGGCTGTATTAGCTACCAAAGTGACGGCTTCTTTGTCTCCGTGGTGCTAAGCCCATTTAAAGTCTGTCGTGTCGGTCTGGGATTAGGTCCTACCTAAAGCCACAATTCACTACACAAGGTATACAATATTTCACATTATATAGACAGTCAGAGGAGACTCTCTGTGTTCCATTATGGTCACAAATGATATTGTGGTTATCTTAAAAAAAAAAAAATCACTCATATTGCCCGCTGTGTCTGTTGATCCGATTTGCAATCGTATTCGAAAAGAAAATACAGTATCCGCTATCGTTTCTGCTTACATACTGACGCGCCGTATCTATTAGGCCCTCCACCCTGGTATTTGTCCTGCCACCGATGTGAAGATGACTGTGACCAGATGTGACGTGTTCCCACCAGGGAGGAAGGCCACTGTCTGTCGTTCCCCACTCCTGTTCTCCGCTTCTATTATGAGACGTCCGCGTGGGGGCCAGGGGTCAGCGTGGAGGCGACCGTTAAGGCCCTCTTAATCAGAGGCGCACAATAATTGCCGGTCCGTTCTGCAGCCTGTCTCCCCGCTAATGTGTCTCTTGATGAATTAGGCTGTGGGCACCACTGTGCGCCTCTCCTCTCCTCTTCTCTCCTCCTCATCTGGTTTCTCAAAAGAGGAGACACCGTGTAGGAACAACAACACATCTTTCTTTGTTGCCTCACAGACTGTCCCCTCTCTGCACGTCAGCTGCGTGGGGTGCACTATTGTATTATTCAACGGCGAACCTGTGTAGAGGGATGTGGCCCCAGGCGTCACGTTTCTTCTCCTCTTCCTCCTCCTCCTCCTCCTCCTCCTCCTCCTCCTCCTCCTCCTCCTCCTCCTCCTCCTCCTCCCTGCTCCATTCCCCCCCTCTCTCAGTGTGGACAGTAAGTAACCCGAGTCACAGCAGAGTGGCTATGGGAAATATGTCAAGAAACAAAGGGAGAATTCCCCGTCCATCGATTCCGCGGCCACTCTGCTATCTGTCACTACAGTTGCCAGGGGAGGAGAGGACTACAGAATTTAAGGAAAAGGAAAGAAAGAGAGAGAGAGAGAGAGAGAGAGAGAGAGAGAGAGAGATAGATAGATAGATAGATAGATAGATAGATAGATAGATAGATAGATAGATAGATAGATAGATAGATAGATAGATAGATAGATAGATAGATAGATAGATAGATAGATAGATAGATAGATAGATAGATAGACAGATAGACAAAGGAGCAGAGCATACCCCCTACCCCTCTGCCCAGCCTGGTTCTCCACAAGGGCACCTTAACGGTGCTGCTGCCTCCTCCCTCCAGTAGCTAGCAGTGTGTGGCTACTGTCACTGTGACTCCTGGTCCCTCTCTCTCTAACACTTGTGCCGGCTTCTAATGATGTTTTATAGTGGCGCACTGGCAGACCGGCTCCGTCTCTGGCAGCAGGAGAGAGAGAGAGGGCGAGGTAGAGTTGGAGAGAGAGGGAGGAATAATAATAGGAACCTATCAACGGAGCTCTGCCGGCCTTATCTTAGCCACCACTGTGCCAGCAACCGGGCGCAGTGGAGAGCAACAAGAGAGCTTAATTTCATTTGTAAAGAGAATTCCTGGGGTAAGGAGATTGATGATACGTAATGATGCCTAATTCCGCTTAAGGCGTTGAAGGGTAAAGGGGTTCAAACCAATCCGCTGCTGAATTCCTCAATGCTCTGGAAAAGGGGATTTCGGTAATTTGCTCCGAAAGCACTAGCCTGCCCTGTGCCCACTGTGTCTCGAATACTGCAGAGGATTGTGTCCGCATTACGCTTTGGCCTCAGCGGCTGTGTCAGGGCTGTGGCCCTCTGGCTGCTTTATGGGTTTTCCTCGCCCTGCCCTTAACACTTAATGTTCCCAAGCCCAGTGTCTGGATTCTCAAATGGTCCCGAAATTATTATATATATATTAATAATATAATATATTAAAGTAGCAAAATAAATTACGATGTGAAACGGCTCATTCGCTGAATTTTTTTTGAACTAGGTCTCGGCGGGCGACACCTGTTAATGTGTTGCAGGTGGCTCAGAGCGAGGTGAGGCGGGGAAAACGCCCTGTAGGGGGCAACAATCTGCCACCACTTGTTTGTGGAGAGAGATGTGGAGAAAAGGTTCCTCAGGGGAACAGAGGTTCCAGCCTCTCTGTTCACTTTATGTTGTTGGCTCGTAGGAAGATTACTATCGCTGTAGGGATAAGACACTGGGGATCGAAAGATTCAATTAGGTTAGATTAGATTAAAATGTATTAATTGTCATCATAACAGCACACGTACAGTACAACAACAAGTTTGGCTTCCAACCAGAGTGCAAATGTAACAGTAAAGTGCAATAGTAATATACAATCTACAGGTGATTAAACTGGGTAGAATATAATATAATATTGTATAAATAATGAGTACTATTGAGTAATAGTTCTAATCAGCTGTATGTACAGAGTTGTAGTATTATTATGTACAGCGATACAGGTATAAAGACACTATGGTAGTAAGTCATACTGGCCAGCAGCATAACTAGTAAGAGTGGGTAAGGGATATGTACAGAATACAGATATAGATATAGATCTACAAATATGTGAAACGGATTATATGCAGGTATGTACAGACAGATGTGGATAGATATATATACCTTAATAATATATATACGGTATATACAGCATTATTGTACATGCTATCATATCATTTAGTTCTGCATTATATGAATGATGGTAAACCACTGAGTTGACCAAAGTATATAATTCTTCAGACAAATCCCTCGTAGGTTTATTGCACATAAAAACAAACATGCAAAGGTGACACACGGCACAGACTCTGTTGATTAAGGAGGCTCCATTTTACACGGAACCCGAAACCATTTGAATTGAATTAAAACGAGCTTGACAGAAAGCAGCTAAAACTTGTTTTAGCGATGTGTATATAAATGATGTTGTCCTTCCATAGGGTTAGGCTGAGTCAGTGCATGCAACACAGGAGACAATACCGCTTGAGCAGATGTTGGGAGGTGGATGCTTCACGGAATGGTCTTATTCTGCATAATTTATGGTGTGTATGTGTGTGTGTATGTATGTGTGTGTGTGTCAAGTTGTTGTGTATCCTATGCATGCGACTTAACGGTGCTGTAAGTGACATTGTCTTGTTAAAATAAGTGTTAAATAGCTGTACATTCTCATAGCCATCACTAATATAGAGTGTGTGAGTAACATGGGTCACCCAGTCCAGTCCTTCCATTCTGCAGTAAACATGATTCTGGTATCTCATTCCACTTTATCCAATCAGGAGAGAGAAGCCTAGATATCGTTACTTATTTCAAGAAATCTTACTGCAGAGCGGAGGGACTGGGAGACCCATGTTACTGATATCAGTGATGTAGCTGATTAGAGCTATTATTTTAACATGTAGACCACTTACAAGTTACAACACATTTAAGCCTTTAGCTGGTAGAACCCACTTGCTTTTATGAGCACAACACTCTTCAAATAAACACCCGCACTTCAACACACACCTACAACAACACACAGACACACACCTACAACAACACACGGACACACGCCTATCTCCACTTGGGCTGTTTCTGACGGTCTGTAAGGACCTATCAGAGCCTCTTGCTCTACATTGTATTGAAATTGCTCTCACACTTCAGTGGCCAGCAAATGGAAAACCACTTCTCTTCCCTCATCTTTCTTTAGATAACCCCCACGTTGCTGAATTTCTCTATGCAGTGAGTTTGGGAGCCTGGTACTCTCTGTATATAGACAGGACCGAACAGTGCACTTGGTAGCCTGTTATTCTGTGTATAGACGGGACCGTACGAGCTTGGTAGCCTGGTACCCTGCATATAAACTTGACAGAACAGTGAGATTGGTAGCCTGGTACCCTGCATATAATGTAGACAGGACCGAACCGTGAGTTTGGTAGACTGGTATCCTGCATAAACTTGACAGAACAGTGAGATTGGTAGCCTGGTACCCTGCATATAATGTAGACAGGACCGAACCGTGAGTTTGGTAGACTGGTATCCTGCATATAGACAGGACAGAACAGTTTGGTAGCCTGGTATCCTGCATGTAAACAGGACTAAACAGTGAGTTTGTTAGCATGGTACCCTGCATATGAACAGGACTAAACAGTGAGTTTGTTAGCATGGTACCCTGCATATGAACAGGACTAAACAGTGAGTTTGGTATTCCTGTACCCTGCATATAAACAGGACTAAACAGTGAGTTTGGTAGCCTGGTACCCTGCATATAAACGGGACTAAACAGTGAGTTTGGTAGCCTGGTACCCTGCATATAAAACTAAACAGTGAGTTTGGTAGCCTGGTACCCTGCATATAAACAGGACTAAACAGTGAGTTTGGTAGCCTGGTACCCTGCATATAAACAGGACTAAACAGTGAGTTTGGTAGCCTGGTACCCTGCATATAAACAGGACTAAACAGTGAGTTTGGTAGCCTGGTACCCTGCATATAAACAGGACTAAACAGTGAGTTTGGTATTCTGGTACCCTGCATATAAACAGGACTAAACAGTGAGTTTGGTAGCCTGGTACCCTGCATATAAACAGGACTAAACAGTGAGTTTGGTAGCCTGGTACCCTGCATATAAACAGGACTAACCAGTGAGTTTGGTATTCTGGTACCCGCATACTGACAGGACTGAACAGCCCTGGAACATTTCACACACACCCTGTTGTTTATAGGAACAAGAGACGGTTCAGGAAGGCATGTGTAATTGATGTCCCCCCCCCCCCCATTCCCCTCCCGGTTGACCCTTTCAGAGCCACTCAGCCGGTCGTGTTTTCTTACAGGCCACGCTTGTCAGTACATTAAAAAGACCTTATCAGTGGGCCCTGGGATGTATCTTCACATTTTCCCAGACAGACCTGCTGCTACTGTACATAACACTACATGGCGAAACCCTGAATTATTAATGGGCAGTTTTATTTTTCTTCATCTCCCCAAAGCTCCAGTGATCGATGCCGTTCTGCTGGAAGGGAAGTGCTAGTCAGACCTCGGGTGTATCGCTCCAGGGATGGGGGGCGTGAATTGTGTTTCTTCCTTTAAAGCCAAAGCTCAGAGTTTTGTCACTC
The DNA here is from genome assembly GCF_963971535.1 of Notolepis coatsorum. Taxonomy (NCBI): domain Eukaryota; kingdom Metazoa; phylum Chordata; class Actinopteri; order Aulopiformes; family Paralepididae; genus Notolepis; species Notolepis coatsorum. The sequence goes on from NC_140166.1 coordinate 90,816,842, forward strand.
AATGTTTCATTTATTAGCTACCCTTGTTGTTGTCATTCCTCTCTTATTTCTTTATTTTCTCTTTGCGGTGTTCGTCAGGATGCTTGTCTCTATTTTGGTGTGGATGTGCCGGAGAGGCACAGAGCACAACACGGCTTCTATATTTACTTCCCCCTGTCCATTAATAAATCATAGCATTTAACAAATCAAAGCCAAGTGGAAGATGTCATGATAATCTGCTGCTCCCTGTTTGTGAGCATGTGGGAGGAGGGGGGGTGGCAATAGCTACAAAATCTCCCTTATATTAAATAAGCAGAACTGCATACTCAAATTAACAATAAAGACAAACAAAAGAAATTGTGTTGAATGTCAATCTAGCGTGATAGAGTGAAGTCGCTGTTCCTGATTTAGGACACACATATGAAAGTGGCTCAAATCAGAATTGAAAATATCAGATTTCATGTGATTTACAATTCTCACAATATTCAGATCTGAGTCACATAGGAGCAAGGACATCAGATTTGGACCACTTTCGTCTGCAGAACATAGCCTAGAACATAGAACAAAGTGCAGTAAAGTAACAATGATGATAGTAGTAATAGTGATAATGGTAGTGAACAGTAGTGAGTGGCAGGATTAAATCAGACAGTAGTAATAGTGATGATGGTATTAGTGTTGTCAAAAATATCGAAGTATCGATACATATCGATACTGAATATTTAAAAAGGCTTCGATACTCATTTCCCGAAGTACCGATACTTTCTGCAGTATCGGTACCACTGCTGGCGAGTGTTCTACCGCAAGTTGTTGACGCGCTGTTCAGAGCGCTCAGCGCGCTTGCCCCCCGGCTCCTCCGAGTCCAGCCCTCCCCCTCACAGAGTCACAGAGAGCCGTCTTCTTCAGTTAGTAAACAAACATTTTAGCTGAAGATGGTAAATGCAGAGCCTCCGCAACTTGTGCTTGTGGATAAAGAAAGCAGCAGAAGTGCTGTTTGGAGGTACTTCGGGTTTCAAGTAAACAACGAAGGACAAGCTACAAATGCCCCAATGCTATTTGCAAGCGGTGTTAATAGCAGTGCCAGCGCCGATCTCCATAAAGAAATGAAAGAGGTTCGTGACAGCTGCTCTTTCAACGTCACTGTGACTGAAGCATTAAACCATTAACTCTAGTTTAATACATGATACGTTGTCTACTGATGGCGCATAATATCAACAGCTGCTTCGTTGTAACGTTACAGCTACCAGCTAAAGTTAGCCCCCTTAGCTTAGCTTGCCACCGTTATAAATACTGCATGGAAACGGAGTAACGTTAACGTGTAAACGTTATGTCGAGGTCATACAATACTACAGTCGACATAAGGTTAACGTTACCCCGTTTCCACCAAGTGTTTAAATAGCAGCAATCTTGTTGAAAATGTAACATTACTAAAATTCTCCGAGCATAGCCTCTCTCTCTCTGTCGCTCTCCATCTATCGCTACCTCTCTCTCTCTCGCTCTCTCTCTCTCTCTCTCTCTCTCTCTCTCGCTCTCTCTCTCTCTCTCTCTCTCTATCTACCGCTACCTCTCTCTCTCTCTCTCTCTCTATCTACCGATACCTCTCTCTCTCTCTCGCTTGCTCTCGTTATCTTTAAATAAAAACTGTTACTAACTGTTCAGTTTGTGAGGTACATGCAACACAGATTACAGTGTTTACATCTGTCTGCTTGAGAAAATACCATGTTCTGCATTTGCAATAAAAATGATTGAAGTGAGATGAACAGTTATTTTTAAATGTGTGATCTAAAGATAAACAAAGGGTTTTAAAAGTGTTATATTTATCTTCTCTTAGTACCAGACTCAAAGCTGAGGAGAATCAACCAGCAACAAAAGCTAAATTTGTTAATAAAAAAAAAAAAAAAAAAATATATATATATATATATTTTTTTTTTGGTATCAAAATGGTATCGAAGTATCGATACTTTTCAAGGTATCGTATCGAAGTCGAAATTCCAGTATCGTGACAACACTAGATGGTATAGATCAGGGGTCGGCAACCTGCGGCTCCGAGGCTGCATGCGGCTCTTTAGCCAATCAGCTGCGGCTCCCTGGCCCAAAATTTTTTTAATTTCGATGTCATACTGTGACACTGAAATGAAAAAATATTTCATCAACTAAGATATTTACTCAACAAAAGGCTTACCTGTATGCCTGATATGTGGTGCGAAATTTGCGAACAACGAAAAATTAACTTTTTATTTTATAGACTTTCCACAAATAAGGGAAGGACTCTAATAGAGCTGCATAGTTCAGGGTTTTATTTCAAAGTAGGTCTATAGATGCCAGTGTTTTTTCTCCTTTTCTGTGTTTTATTTCAAAGTAGGTCTACACATGGTAGTCTTTTTTCAAAGTGGACTACTTTTTATTTTATAAATGTTCCACAAATAAGGGAAGGACTCAAATATACCTGAATAGTTCAGGGTTTTATTTCAAAGTCGGTCTACAGACACCAGTGTTTTGTCTCCTACTTCTGTGTTTTATTTAAAAATAGGTCTAGTACACAGCCAGTATTTTTTTCTCCTCTTCATAAGAGTTTGAGGTTTTCCTTTGTTATAACAGGTAAAAACAGCAATAAAATGTAAAAAAAAATCTTTTTGTTGCTTTATAATCCCATTAATGCAACAAACTGTGTGCTATAAGTATAAAGTATAATAAATCGCAAATTACTTTGGGTATGCAATTGTCAGGCGTTTTATGCTAAATGTGGGGTATGCTTGGGGATATATAAAACGTTATACACTGTGTTATCTTCATTTTAAGGGTAAATAGGTTGTGCGGCTCCCTGAGCATTTTATTTTGTGGGACAGGGGAAAAGTGGCTCTTTTGATAGTAAAGGTTGCTGACCCCTGGTATAGATGGTCCAAACCATAGTAACATGCTGCACCAGAGTCAGCTAGCTTCTCTCTAGCTTCTATAGTTCTATGCTCATTTTGTCCTTGGTCTAGTTTAGGGTTTCTCAACGGGGGCGGTACAACCCCCCAGGGGGGGCTTTTAGAGAGTGTCGGGGGGGCGTTTAGATGCTCAAAGGGGGCGCTAGTTTATTTAATTTATTATCATTGTTTTAATATCAAGACAACAACTTCATCTAATCAAGGTTTAGGTCTAATGTAATGTTTAATTTATATACACTTGGTACTAACAAGTAAAATGAGTAAAAAACTAAAACAATAATGAAGATTGTATTTGGACCCATTGTTAGAAGCCTTCATTTGACACACAACACTGAGCCAAATAGAAACATTAATGGCTGACAATCATAGATACCCATGATAAACAGAAAATAATCACAACTGAGAGATGAAAATATAATTCCCATTGGGTATAGAGGATTGAGGGAGGCAGGGGAGTGTTATGGAACATGGGCGTCAGATAGGGGAGCGTTGACCCAGAAAAGGTTGAGAACAACTGGTCTAGTTGCTGTAGTTGTTTTTAGTAGTTCTTAAGTCTGTCTCATCCAGCCTGTTTGTGATCACCAGGTGTTTCCTCTTGTAATTACCCCCCTGTGTGTTTACGTTCCCTGTCTGTCTGTGGGTGTTTACATTCCCTGTCTGTCTGTCACTTTCATCCTGTCCTTCGTCCGTGTGCGACAGTGGTTCTGTCCATGTCGGTTTTTCACACCCCTGTTTTTCTCGTTATGTCAAAATCCCATGTCTAGTCAGCGTGGCTGTCAGCAGTTTTTTCCCGTTTCATTTATTTATTTTCGCCTGCTGCTGTGTTCCTGTTACCATCCTGCCTGCCCGACCTGTTTATTGAATAAACAGACCCCCCCCACCCTCCTTGTGGGTTTAACCATTCCTGTCTGCTTGGCCTGGTGTCCTGCTAGTGGGCTCTGCGTTCACCAACTATCACACTTTTTCATCTGGGTTGGCTTTTCACCCTCTCTCTCCTTTCTTTGCTCTCTTCGCTGGCACACATGCTTTTATTTAACGGACCAACCAATTTGTAGCTGTTAGCGTGGGAGCAGGGGGTGAACGAACAAGTGGTGGTTAAGTTACAAGAGATTGATTGAAAGATGACCCACGCGGAGATGAAAACTAGACAAGTGCCATCGGTGGATAGGGCCCCCCGAACGGCCTGAATTCCCAATCCACCTTTTGTGACCATGCCCCTAAATTGAGCAGTTGAGGAGTAGTAAAAGTAGTTTTTCGTTTTATGAGAATAGCGCCACCATAAGGTTTAACAGGTCTCCTTTCTATGGTAAGGCACATAATATTTGTCAAGTTTGGTGGACAATTTAATATTCAGCCTGATGGTGGCATTGGAGGAAAGGTGATTGGGTCACCAAAACCAAAAGGCTTCTTCCTCTAGGAGTCATGAATGTGCACCACAAATGTGAAAAGATTTGAACGAAAGGTATCCGAGATACACTTATTCTAAAATGTAAAGGTTGGCCTGATGGTGGTGCTAGAGTAGAGCTCATGGGGTTACCTGCATCAATAGGGTTCATCCTATAGCGGTCATGAATGTGCACCATGAATTTGAAAAGATTCTAAACGAACGCTATTCGAGTCATCGCGTTCACAAGTAGGATGTTAATGTTTGGCCTGATGGTGGCGCTAGAGGAAAGGTCACAGGGTCACCAGAATCAACAGGCTTCTTCCTCTAGTGGTCCTGAATGTGCACCGCAAATTTGAAAAAAGATTCTAACAAAAGGCACCCAAGACACACTCATCTTAAAGTTGAAAGTTTGGCCTGATGGTGGCACTAGAGCAAAGGGCATGGGGTCAGCAAAATCAACAGAATCAATCGCGTTTCACACAAAGGATCTACCCCAGTGGTGGCGGTCAGGGTGGATCCATACTATCCCGACACTGTCGTTCCGGGATATAATTAAGCTGTATCTTGCGAGAGAGAGAGAGAGAGAGAGAGAGATCTCCTGTACTGGAAATTCTTTATATATCATTCTCTTTACTCCCCCACTGCCCCTTTCCTCTTAACGGCAGAGCACCGAGGCCAGCTCAGGCTGGAAAATCAATGCACTCACAGAGAAGATTTATCCAATTAATAGCTCTCTTTTTGCAGAAACATACTATAGAAATTACTACACCGAGGTTAGTTTGAGATGGGAGACATCGGTGGAAGTAAATGTTTTATTTATTACAAGTTCTCCAAATCCAAGTAACCCAGATTAATTATTTATTCTAACGCATGTAGACCTCAGACTATACCCACTATCGCCAGGTATATAAAGCATGTAGACCTCAGACTATACCCACTATCGCCAGGTATATAAAGCATGTAGACCTCAGACTATACCCACTATCGCCAGGTATATAAGCATGTAGACCTCAGACTAGGGCTGTACCGAATGCTTCTAAGCTTCGATCATAATGTTGACATTCAAATTCTAAATCAACATTCGAATTTTTAATTTTTAATAAAATAAATATTTTATTTATTTATTTTATAATTTTTTTTCATGTGTCTATTCAATCTAAACCAATGGGGGTTTTCTTCACAGTTGCAGTTAAAGATTAGGCTACACTAATATTATAATATTATACTATAAGACGTCACCATCACTTTCATACCAACCGTGCCCTTATTGGATTATTTATGTTGACGAAACTGATGAGTTATATTCATTAAAGAAAATTGATTTAATAAAAGAAAAATACTAATTTAATCAGATTAATCACTTTATTCAAATTGAGGATTTAGTTTGAGAAAAAAAAACTTTTTTTTCTTTTGTTTTTTTATGAAGTAAATCTTTTTTTTTTATAGACATTCAAAGCTTCGTTCGAATACTTCAATAGACGTTTTGAATGTTACAAAAATTACATTCGGTATAGGGATGGGCATTTTAAAGAAAAATCATGCTATACTCGAGTGATCGTGTATTACTCGAAAAGGACATTTATTTTTTAAATACATTTTTAATATATATATTTGTTTCTTTTTTTACTTATTTTTGTTCATTCACGTATATATGTTTAAGGAAACCAACAAACAGTTATAATCTTACACATAGATGTGAACGAATATGTAAAAAAAAATAAAAATTATAATCGATTTTTCTTTTCCGATTTTTCTCATAGCTACGAGTAATCGATTACTCACGCCCATCCCGAATTCGGTACAGCCCTACCTCAGACTATACCCACCATCACCAGTTATATAAAGCATGTAGACCTCAGACTATACCCACCACTGGGTATATAAAGCATGTAGACCTCAGACTATACCCACCACTGGGTATATAAAGCATGTAGACCTCAGATTATATCTACCACTGGGTATATAAAGCATGTATACCTCAGACTATACCCACCACTGGGTATATAAAGCATGTATACCTCAGACTATACCCACCACTGGGTATATAAAGCATGTAGACCTCAGACTTAGGGATGACCCCCAGACCCCGGTTCTAAACGGGAACCGGTACTATATTAGAAAAGACCGGAGTATTTATAAGCTCTGACGTCATCGGTACTTATTATTATTATTATTATTATTATTATTATTATTATTATTATTATTATTATTATTATTATTATTATTATTATTATTATTATTATTATTATTATTATTATTATTATTATTATTATTTAAAAGTTGCGAACGATCTCTCCTCTCTCTGTCTCTGCACGAGAAGTGAGCCGCAGCGAGCCATTATTATTACACAGACTCCTAATGAGTCGCGATAGTCATACACATACGGGTACTTCTTAATTTAAGGAAGGTAATAATAATAATTGTTAGACTATAAGTCTTTATTTGTCATGCAGTTTAACATACACACGCGAGATGGGCGACCCACAGGAACACACACACACATGCACTGAGTCGCCGATGAAATGTCTCTCTGCACTTTTCCCATCCCGTTGTCCTTCCCCCCATGGGCAGCCGGGAGCAGATAGGGGAGTCAACGTGAGCCGCGCCCCGGGGACCAATCCAAGTGCTCCTGTCCGTCTTCGTCAAGGACGCCACAGCGTTAGCGATCTGTTGTGCATGTTTTTCCATTGGGTTTATCTTATCGGGGGGGAAACCCTTGCGAGCACGGGGAGAACATGCAAACTCCACACAGAAAGGCCTGGGAGATACCCCACCTGAGTACCTGGCATCATGGAAACCTGGTCCCCAAGTGGGAATCGAACCCTGGACCTTCTTGCTGTGAGGCGACAGTGTTAACCACTACACCACCGTGCCGCTTCCGTGCTGTCTCCGTTGAAGTGCGACACAGACAGCTCTGCCTCTGCATGCACTCGTGATGGCGGATAGAGCGAAGCGCCCGAAAGTATGGATATACTTTACAAGAGTCGATGCCGACAACGCACGTTGCCACAAGTGCAACAAAACATTTGCCAGTAAGGGTGGCAATACGAGCAATTTATCAAAACATCTGTTGGCAAAACATGATATTAGTGTGCAGAAATGCGCCGTATTCGACTACCTTGCGCGCAGTGTTCCATCTGCATCCACGTCCACTGCAGCCGGTAAGCCAAGATACGGAGTTGCCTAGGCTAATAACGAATTATTACAAATAGGCTAATAAACAAAATAATTGTTTAGCTACAAATACTACAATCTAAAAACTTTTTATAGATCGTCAAGCTCAGGCGTCAGCCACCATGTCCCAGCCCAGTGAGCCCAGGCCACCACACATCCTCCCTCTACCTCCACCACCCAAAGTCCTTTCTCCCTAGCAGCTAGAGGAAGGATGACAGAGGATAGGGTGAACGAGTGTCACAGGGCTGTGACAAAGTTTGTTGTCAAAGGCCTGCATCCGTTCTCTACAGTGGAGTCCAAGGACTTTAGGTAACAACTAATCATTCAGTGTATATCGTTTTTTTTTGTATACATAGTTGTCTAACTTGTCTGTTGTTGTTATAAGTTATTATTGAAGCAGCTATTCCCACCACTCCACACAAATTTACAATAATTCAATCATTTCTAATCCTTACTGTAGGGAGATGACCAATGCTCTCAACTGCAAATATAAAAATCATAAAAAAATTATAAAAAATAACCGATAAGAGTATCGATAAAGTACCGAACCGTTAAGCAGTATCGATAAGAGTAGTAGTATCGATAAAATCCTAACGATACCCATCCCTACTCAGACTATACCCACCACTGGGTATATAAAGCATGTAGACCTCAGACTATACCCTCCACCAGGTATCCAACGCATGTAGACCTCAGACTATACCCACCACCACCAGGTATTTCAAGCATGTAGACCTCAGACTATACCCACCAAATCAGATCAAATTAATTTGTAAGGCCCAACAACACATGTTAATGTCCCCATGGGCTGGACACATCTTCTTTAAACAAGAAGAAACATCACAATACATCAAGAACAAAACAAAAATAGAATGTAAAATAAATAAATGAATGCAACACTCCCAGACATACCCCACACGAAGGTAAGGAAAAACTCACAAAAAACCTAGCAATAGGAAAAAAGCACCACAGGCAATGTGGAGGGGAGAAACCTTAGAAGGGCCGTTCAAGGGCCACCACCACCAGGTACTGTATCTAAAGCATGTAGACCTCAGACCATACCCTCCACCATGTATCTAAAGCATGTAGACCTCAGACCATACCCTCCACCATGTATCTAAAGCATGTAGACCTCAGACTATACCCTCCACCATGTATCTATTCTAAAGCATGCAGACCTCAGACCATACCCTCCACCATGTATCTAAAGCATGTAGACCTCAGACCATACCCTCCACCATGTATCTAAAGCATGTATACCTCAGACTATACCCTCCACTTGGTATATAAAGCATGTAGACCTCAGACTATACCCTCCACTTGGTATATAAAGCATGTCGACCTCAGACTATACCCTCCACCAGGTATATAAAGCATGTAGACCTCAGACTATACCCTCCACTTGGTATATAAAGCATGTAGACCTCAGACTATACCCTCCACTTGGTATATAAAGCATGTAGACCTCAGACTATACCCTCCACCAGGTATATAAAGCATGTAGACCTCAGACTATACCCACCACCAGGTATATAAAGCATGTAGACCTCAGACTATACCCTCCACTTGGAATATAAAGCATGTAGACCTCAGACTATACCCTCCACCAGGTATATAAAGCATGTAGACCTCAGACTATACCATCCACTTGGTATATAAAGCATGTAGACCTCAGACTATACCCTCCACTTGGTATATAAAGCATGTAGACCTCAGACTATACCCTCCACCAGGTATATAAAGCATGTAGACCTCAGACTATACCCACCACCAGGTATATAAAGCATGTAGACCTCAGACTATACCCTCCACTTGGAATATAAAGCATGTAGACCTCAGACTATACCCTCCACCAGGTATATAAAGCATGTAGACCTCAGACTATACCCTCCACTTGGAATATAAAGCATGTAGACCTCAGACTATACCCACCACCAGGTATATAAAGCATGTAGACCTCAGACTATACCCTCCACTTGGAATATAAAGCATGTAGACCTCAGACTATACCCTCCACTTGGAATATAAAGCATGTAGACCTCAGACTATACCCTCCACTTGGTATATAAAGCATGTAGACCTCAGACTATACCCTCCACTTGGTATATAAAGCATGTAGACCTCAGACCATACCCTCCACCAGGTATATAAAGCATGTAGACCTCAGACTATATCCACCACTGGGTATCTAAAGCATGTAGACCTCAGACCATACCCTCCACCAGGTATATAAAGCATGTAGACCTCAGACCATACCCTCCACCAGGTATATAAAGCATGTAGACCTCAGACTATATCCACCACTGGGTATCTAAAGCATGTAGACCTCAGACTATACCCTCCACTTGGTATCTAAAGCATGTAGACCTCAGCCTATACCATCCACTTGGTATATAAAGCATGTAGACCTCAGACTATACCCTCCACCATGTATCTAAAGCATGTAGACCTCAGACCATACCCTCCACTTGGTATATAAAGCATGTAGACCTCAGACCATACCCTCCACCATGTATCTAAAGCATGTATACCTCAGACTATACCCTCCACTTGGTATATAAAGCATGTAGACCTCAGACCATACCCTCCACCATGTATATAAAGCATGTATACCTCAGACTATACCCTCCACTTGGTATATAAAGCATGTAGACCTCAGACTATACCCTCCACTTGGTATATAAAGCATGTAGACCTCAGACTATACCCTCCACCAGGTATATAAAGCATGTAGACCTCAGACTATACCCTCCACTTGGTATATAAAGCATGTAGACCTCAGACTATACCCTCCACTTGGTATATAAAGCATGTAGACCTCAGACTATACCCTCCACCAGGTATATAAAGCATGTAGACCTCAGACTATACCCACCACCAGGTATATAAAGCATGTAGACCTCAGACTATACCCTCCACTTGGAATATAAAGCATGTAGACCTCAGACTATACCCACCACCAGGTATATAAAGCATGTAGACCTCAGACTATACCCTCCACTTGGAATATAAAGCATGTAGACCTCAGACTATACCCTCCACTTGGAATATAAAGCATGTAGACCTCAGACTATACCCTCCACTTGGTATATAAAGCATGTAGACCTCAGACTATACCCTCCACTTGGTATATAAAGCATGTAGACCTCAGACCATACCCTCCACCAGGTATATAAAGCATGTAGACCTCAGACTATATCCACCACTGGGTATCTAAAGCATGTAGACCTCAGACTATACCCTCCACCAGGTATATAAAGCATGTAGACCTCAGACCATACCCTCCACCAGGTATATAAAGCATGTAGACCTCAGACTATATCCACCACTGGGTATCTAAAGCATGTAGACCTCAGACTATACCCTCCACTGGGTATCTAAAGCATGTAGTCTAGACCTCAGACTATACCCACCACCAGGTATATAAAGCATGTAGACCTCAGACTATACCCTCCACTGGGTATCTAAAGCATGTAGACCTCAGACTATACCCTCCACCAGGTATCTAAAGCATGTAGACCTCAGACTATACCCTCCACCAGGTATATAAAGCGTATACCTTAGACTATACCCTCCACCAGGTATATAAAGCGTATACCTCAGACTATACCCTCCACCAGGTATATAAAGCATGTAGACAAGGATTATTGAATGGACAGAGAGACTGATGGATGGAAATAAATGAGAATGATTAATTCATTAATTAATGGAATAAATAAATAAATTAAATGGAAAGGTACATTTAAAAAATTTATTAATTCTAATCACACAAGAGACTAATTCAATATTATTCACCACTAATCCCCAGTTGAAGCCAATGTAATCACATGGGAAGGGAATAACTAGCGTCAAATTGTGTGTGGCTCTGTGTAAATCACCCCCCAAGCGGGTGTGAGTTCAATAACCTTTGTTTAACCAGAGTCACAGGTATAAAAGGGATGCGTTCACAGATAATCTCATTTGGACTTTGTGGTCTACATTATTATTATCACGTTCACAGACATCCCAGACCTATTATCTGAGCGAGAGGAAGATTTGTTGTTGTAATATTTCTGCAAGTGTGGAGAGAAAGAGTTACACGATACAAGACCACAAGTTGACCCCCCAGATGGGAATTGACCTGACACTTTAAGCTTATTTGCTTGGTCAGTAAAAAGCAACCTGCAGGAGAACGCATGGGCAGTGTAATAACACTTTGTGGATTCTCAGCATACATGCACTCCTGCATTTTAATGAAAGAGAGAGAGAGTGGGGCGGGGGGGTATAATAGACAGAGATGTGCGAGGGTAATATCATCAATCGTCGTTTCTGTAAATGAGGGAAACCTCAGATGCTTACGATTTTAAATAAAGGTTGAAATGAAAAAAATATATACCGGTATATTATACAAAATATATAAAATTATGTCTGAAATGTTTAGATTAGACTATTGTATTCAACACAAGTACAGTGCAATACAAATATGTTTGGCATTCAACCAGATTGCATATGTAACAGTAAAGTGCAATATAAATATATAATGTACAGGTGATTAAACTGGGTATACAATATATTAATTATTTAGTACTAGTGAGTAATAGTGCTTGTCAGATGTACTGTATGTACAGCGTTGTAGTATTAATATGTACAATGATATAGAAGGATTATATGCAGGTATATTCACGTGAAATATATTCAGAATGTCAGGTGAAAATTACAGTTTAAATTGATTGTATCACACTTAAATTACCATACAGAACCAATATGGTAAACAACCATTACCATACAGGACCAATATAAGATAAGATAAGATAAGATATTCCTTTATTGATCCCCTTGGGGAAATGTAGGCGTCATAGCAGCATTGGGGGAGGTATGGGCAGGGTAATAGTAGAAAGACATAAATATAGGCAATACAATTATTAGATCTGAATATAAAAATATGAGAACAGTAAACAGTGTAAACAATGGTGCAAATGAGGGTCTGCATGCCGGTTATATTATATGTTACAATAAATATAGACAATAAAAAAATTTAATCTGAAAATATACTATAGTAAAAGTACACACAACAGTATACACAAGGTGCAGTATACACACGTTATCCTAACTGGCATGATATATGATAAACATTCAACACCATGTGGTACTAATATGATAAACATCGATTGGATCACAATATATAAAAGGGCTTCTGAATATCGTGATATACATGCTCTTCCCCATGTCGCCCTGGAGACTCATGATGCTCATTCAGTGACGCAAGGAGTTTACAAACGACAGCACGGGCCTTCAGCCAGTCAATAGTTGTGTCGTCTCTGGTCTTTTAGTTCTGCAAGCGTCTGTCTGGTAGGGCTGCACGATTTTGGGAAATAATCTAATTGCGATTTTTCTGACAGATATTGCGATTGCGATTACATTTGCGATTACAATAAACAAATATTTAAGCAGCCCCACAGAGGTTTATTGTAAAATGCGGCTTGCATCTGGCCTACGCGGTTGGTCTTTTCGGGACACCGAGCCTGAAAATGTTTCTTTTTACCTGGGAATCGATACCGGTACCCAACGGTACCTTTTTTTCTGTACTTTACTCTCCCTCTCTGAAGTCTAAACTTCACAACACACAATCTAAAACCCCTTACCTCCCTCTCCCAAACCGATCTTGTATCTCAATGGGACTTCCTGGTTAAAAAAATAAAAAATAAAATGTGCCATATTTTTTTTTTGCGATTTGATAATTGCATCATTCCAAATCGCGATTTCGAAAAAAAATCGATTAATCGTGCAGCCCTACTGTCTGGTTCTCGAATGGTTTTATTTTTGGTGTTTTGTCTTTTCCACTTGATACAGCGTTTTGTTTTCCTAACCTCGTCGCCAGTGTGCGTTGCCCCGTAAACTCTGTAAAGCACAGCATTTACACACCTACAACTCAGATGTAGAGGAGCACTCTATCCTCTGACTCTGGCTTTTATTTATTTATTTTAGTCTAGTGCTATTTTTATTCTTTATGGATGGATTCATTCAACACCTCTATTTTTACCTTTGCGCTGAAGATGACTCCAGAGGTCTACCTTCTAATCCATGCATAAAGCAACAGATAGATTTTTGTGGTACGGCCCCCCTGGTGGATTCTGGCTATTGACCTGCTATTGACCTTGGCGTTTTGTAGGCGTTATGTCTGAACGACCGAGGGGTTGGCCTGGAGAGGAAAAAAACGTAACAGGGAGAGGGAGAGAGAAATAAAGAAGAGAGAGAGACATAGATAAAGAGAAGAGAGAGGGGGAGAGAGAGGGAGAGAAAGATAGGGAGAGACAGAGAGAGATAAATAAGAGAGGAGAGAGAGAGAAAGAGATAGACAAAGAAGATAGAGAGAAAGAAAAGAGAGAGGGGGGTGAGCAAGAGATAAAGAGAGCCAGCGAGCAAATGAGAGAAAGAGAGAGAAAGAAGAGAGAGAGAGAGAAATAAGGGAGTAGAGAAAGAGACAGGCAAAGAAGGGGGGAATAAGAGACAGAAAGGAGAGAGAAATAAGAGAGGAGAGAGAGAAAGAGATAGACAAAGAAGTGAGAGAAAGAGGGAGAAATAAGAGAGAGAGAGAAAGAAGAGAGAGCGGGGGGTGAGCAAGAGAGAGAGAGAGAGCCAGCCAGCGAATGAGAGAAAGAGAGAGAAAGAAGAGAGAGAGGGGGGGGGTGGTGAAGAAGAAAGTCTCCTAAAGTCAGATCAGAGGCCTGTTTTCATAACACACTCCCGACAGTCTGTCTCCTGGCAGGTGTGTTTGTGTTTGTGTGTGTGTGTGCGTGCGCACGGTGCGATGCACTTGTGCTGTCACCAGCTGTGGTCTGAAGCATTAGCCTGGCACTTGCCTCAGCTCTCAAGGACCTTGCCTGTAGGGGCCTCATGCCCCTGAAGGAGCCTCCCCATGGGGCCCTCCGGCTGCTGGCTTGAATTGCAGGATATTAGCACCACGCCTCCGGGTGGCCGTGGACACGCCTGACCCCATAATGGTGAGGTCTTAGATGAAGAACACTCCCAGAGGAATCTTCTGCAATATAATCCCTTATGAAAAAGTATTATGGTATTTCCAAAATAAAAGTATCATGGTATTTCCAAAATAAAAGCATCATGGTATTTCCATCATATTTTACTACGTCACTACGATCGATGATGGTAGGGACCAAAGATTATGGAAATACTGTGATATTACCATCAATATCATGGTTTAAATTGGATTATACCATGGTATTATTTAAGTACAAAGGTGGTACTGTACCATGGTGATACACAACCATGGTAGTACTGTTTATGTGTACAATGTACCATACATTTACATTTAGTCATTTAGCTGACGCTTTTATCCAAAGTGACTTACAAGTTCTGTACGACAAGCCATCAGGAAGGGCACAACTCTATCAGCTGAGCAATAATGTTCATCAAAGTGTTGAGTGCTACAGTGTAGGTTAGGTCGCTTTCACACAGGGGCTGTTTGGTCCGGACTATCGGACCAGAAGTCGATAGTCCGGTTTTTCGGGTTTGTGTGAATGCGCAGTCGAACTCGGTCCGCGGACCAAACACGCGAACTCGGTCCTCCAAAAAACATAGGTCTCGGTTTGCCTTCATCGGACCAAACGCGGACCAAACGTAGTCAGTCACCTGATAAACTGCATCTTGGGTAGAAGGAACACCGCAGCTTATTATTATTATTATTATTAATACCGCAGTGCGCAGCACACTGCATCTATCTATATATCTAACTGTGCATCTTGGGTAGAAGGAATAAGAAAAAAACACGGCTTATTATTAATACCGTGGCGCGCGGAATTACAAGCACACTGTGTAAACATGTCTCGTGGACAGACTTGGGTGATCCGCTGATCTGGAGTCAGACATGGCTCGCAGTCCACACACACAGACACACACACGCGAGCCCGCGCGCGCACACACACGGGCTCGCAGCCACACACACATTTCCACTCTCTATCAATGCCACGCCTCTGCTACTATCACGCCTGCTCACGGCTACGCAGTTTGTGTATTTCCGCATTTCACTTTCTGAAGGGGAGGGATTTCCACTCTCCATTGTGTCCAATAGACGAGCGCCCTTTTCGACCGCGTGACATTGTTCAGAAAGTTCGGTGCGCTTGACAAATTGCTATGTGAATGCAGACGAACCAAATGAAGAATGCAACAATGTTGCAACTTCACCACCAGAACCGCACAGAGTCCACCAAAACTATATGTGAAAGCAACCTTAGTTTATTAGGACAAGTGCATGACAGTACGGTTAGTTAGGGTTAGTTATTTTTTTTCTTTTTTTAATTCAGATAATGGTTGAAGAAGTGCGTCTTTAGTCGACGGCGAAAGATTGGACGTGTTTCGGCTGTCCTAACGGGTACCATACCATAGTAAAACTAACATTACCATAATACTTACCGTAATATTTGAAATTATTATGGAATTATGAGAGGTGTATTCCTGACAGGGAAAGTCTTTAGACTTTATGGGGATCTAATAGAATGTATTTTTCAACTTGTCTCGTCACATTCGTTGCATTAGATGGTGGACAGCAGCCATTGTTTGTACATTGCATGGTCACACACTCCACAGCAGTCTGTTTCAAGTCAAGTCAAGTGTTCCTTTATGAATCCCCTAGGGGGGAAGCATAAACAGAGTTGAAAGCATAAACATACCAGGAATGTATCTGCATGGCATGCACGCCTGGATCCCCGACCACCACCAGACATACCGGGCAAGGGCCCCAGACCATAAGGGACCACCACAACACCTTTTTCACCTTCTTCCCCCTGGAGAGGGAGAGCTTCTCTGTACTACATATGAGTTGCGTGTGTGATGATGATAGATAGATTGCTTATCTATCATTTTTAAGGGCTTAAAATTAATCTGGAGGGGCTCTTTAATTGAACGGGCCTTTTTGTTGACTTCAGTTCAGCCTTCAACACTATTCTACCCAACAAGCTTCACAGTAAACTGCACAAACTCAGACTGAACACCACACTATGCAACTGGATCTTGGACTTTCTCACAAATCGCACACAACATGTCAGGATTGGCAAGCACACATCCCCCACCCTGGCCATTAGCACCGGGGCCCCTCAGGGGTGTGTACTCAGCACACACTTTTCACACACGACTGTTGTTCCTCCTCTCCATCTAACCTCATAGTCAAATTTGCAGACGACACAACAGTGCTTGGCCTCATCAGAGGGAATGATGAGACCTCATACAGGAGGGAGGTTGAGCAACTAGTGGAGTGGTGCGATGGTCATAACCTTGCTCTCAACCCCACGAAGACCAAGGAGATGATCATCGATTTCCGCAGGACTGGTGACCTCAGCCACTCTCCACTCCTCATTGGAAATGAGGAGGTGGAGAGGGTTTCAAAATTTACGTTTCTGGGCGTGACAATGTCTGATGACCTGTCCTGGGGGGTCAGCATTGCCTCTGCTGTGGGCAAAGCACAGCAGCGCCTTTTCTATCTGAGGAAGCTTAAATGGGCTAAACTCCCACAGGGACTGATGGCTAACTTCTACCACTGCGCAGTAGAGAGTAGGGATGCACCGATATGAAAATGTGCCACCGATACCGATTGTTCAACTAACACAATCGGCCGATACCGATACCGATATTTGTGGCAATTTTTTATTTTTTTTTTATATATTTTTTTTTGTAATATATATATTTTTTTTTTATGAAACTACTGTATATTTGTCTTACAAATTGTGCTCACCGATATGAACATAGGCCTCTTTACTTACTTAAAAAAAGGAAACATCAAGAAATAGCACTATCTCTCTCCCAGTATGTTCTGCAGGGCTGCAGCTAGATACTAGTTCTCCCAGCATGGTCTACCTGCTGGGCTGCAGCGAGATACTATTGTCTCAACCAATGACATTTTGATTGACAGTCGATTCTGCCAATTACGTCACCCGCCTCTGCTGTTACCACCAATCGGCAAGCGTGTTGCATTTTTTACTTCTGCTTTTGTCCGCCATTGATTTTGACGACAGAGGTTTTCTAGAACAACAACACGGCGCGGCGCGCGGCCGACGTTTAGCTTTTAGCTCCGCAGGATGACTTAAATGAGGCATAATGATTTTACTGCAACTAATGTTATAATAAAACAAAGCCTTTCTATACATGTGTCTGATTGAAAACGTTATTAACAGATTGCAGAATGGGTAAAACTCAGGGCTCTGTGAGCAACGGAAGGAACTGAGCTAGTATGAACGCTTGCTACGTTCGGGTAAATAATATACTGATGTTATGAACGTGTAACACTAACTATATAATGTTAATGCCAAAAAACGAATGCCTTGTTAATCATAAGTAGTAACTTTGATGCAGTAGCTTGTGTGTGTGTGTGGGGGGGACTGCCCGGACTGGGGACGGCGTTGTGCAGGTCGCGAGTGAACTTTTTTTGTCTTGACGCTACACAAATTGATGGATATTTATCGGCTACTGCCATCGGCACATTCGAGCTTATCGGCCGATAGGCCGATTGCAGTCAACAAGGCACTTATCGGCCGATACCGATACCCGACCGATACATCGGTGCACCCCTAGTAGAGAGTGTACTCGCGTACGGACTACTGGTGTGGTTTTCTAGCTGCACCAGGGCAGAGAAGGAGGCCCTCCACAGAGTGGTCAAGGCTGCAAGGAGGATCACAGGAGCCAGCCTCCCAGATATCTCCACAGTCTTTACCTCCCACTGCCTACGACGTGTAAATAACATCTTACAAGACCAGTACCACCCAGCACACCATCTCTTTCAACTGCTGCCCTCTGGTCGAAGGTATAGATCCATCCAGTCCGGAATCAGCAGACTGACCAACAGCCTCTATCCACGGGCTGTCAGGCTGCTCAACGATCAACATCAACTTGCCCCCCCCACACCCAACCCCCTGTGACATAACTCCCACTTCCACATTACAACAATAACTGTGAACCGGACTTGCATTGCTGCACTATACACTATTTCATCCATTGCAAGTCAACACCCCCCCCCCCCCCCTCCTTCCATTAACTCACTGGACTTTCACTGAAATATTTATATTTATATTTATTTATTTGCACTAGCACTAAATGCACTTGGGACAATGATGGTATGTTATTATTATTGAGGACATTGGGACATTGATACTTTATTATTATATTACTATTATTATTGACATTATTATTTTGCACATGCTATATCTTATGTTTGTATGCCAGTGGTGATGTTTTCGTTGTACCAACAATGACAAATAAAGATCTATTCTAGAATAGAGTTCAGGAGTCCCAATTTAGTCAGATATAAATGCAGAAATAAGTATTCCAGAGTTGGTCTTTGAATGATATTTCTTCACATACCCTCCTATTTATATCTGTCCCTCGAGGGAGGAGGGAGGGGGTCCCCTTAGTGACCTAAGCCGGCCGCGATCTTCACGTTCTTTGAACCAGCGGCAGTAGGATCTTCACGCTCCGCTTTAAAGTAAATCAAACGCTTGAAAGTCAAACAAAGTGGAACTCGCTCCACCGTATCTCTATTGGTGCCGGTCCAACAGGAGAGTGCTTTTATTCCTGAGATGTCCTCCTTCGCTCTGGCCCCCAGGTATGTGGGTATGTATGTGTGCTACCGCAGAGACAACACAGAGCTAGACGGAAAGAGTTATGTGATCCTGCTCTCCCTCTCCCTCATTAGTATGAGAAAAAAATGCTTCAATCTCCAGCGCACACACACACTCCTTCTCCATCTCTCCATTTCTCTCCCTCTTTTATGTTCTATCTTTTTCTCTCTCTCTCTTTATCCTATTGCGAGCCACATAATGTAATTTCAACAACTACCATATTGGCCAAAATGTAAGATGTTTTTGAAGATCAAATATAGTTTTGTTTTTTTATAAAGAAAATAATATATGACAAGAATGTAACACTAATACGTTGAATGAGAAAAGGGGTACGCTGATATTAAAGGTGCTATGGATAACATTCAGCCACTAGATGTCGCACTAGAGCACCAGCATGTCATTTATTCAATCAGGTGCATTCCACGCGGGGGAAATGGGAAGTAGGGAGGGGATACATGCACACAACATCAATTTCGGACCTACAATTTTTTTTAAATGATACATTCATTACTCAATAAATCTTTGGGGGGAAAAGCAATGCTTTTATTCTGCACATTTCTAAAAGCGCTGTGGATGTATTTTTTTTTTTTTTTTTTTAAGTATCTATAGCACATTTAAATTATATATATATCTCTTCACGCTAGATAGAGGAATATATAGGTACTAGGCTGAATATCATATAATCAGGTTATGGAGCAAATAAATAAATGTGATATGATTTTCTGTTGAGTAAAATCACAATTTATTGCAGTTTGAGGTGAACTATGAGTTTTATGAGTTTTGCAGCAGCTTTTCTCAACGTTTTTCTCAAAGTGCAGAGTTTTGCATGATTATTTTGCAGTAAAATGAGTAAAATGAGTTGGCCAAAATGTGGCCAGTTGACTTACTACCATAGTGTCCTTATACCTGTATCACTGTACATACTACAACTATTTACATACATCTGATTAGCATTATTACTCAATACTACTCATGTATATATTTTATACCCAGTTTAATCACCTGTTCATTGTATATTACTATTGCACTTTACTGCTACATTTGCACTCTGGTTGGATGCCAAACTTCTTTTTGCTGTGCTTGTGCTGTATTATGACAATACATTTTAATCTAATCTGATCTAACATAGATCCCTTCCTTTGGCAAAAGCCAGATATGACCTACTTTCTGAAAACTCTGATATGAAACTCTTTCTCACACTTCTCTTCCTCTTTATCACCATGTCACTCACAATATGCAATATGGATGGAATGCATTTATATAGCGTTTTATCCAAAGCACTTTACAACATTCACCATGCAAGGTGCCAACCTGCTCATCGGCAGCAGTTAGGGGTTAAGTGTCTTGCTCAAGGACACTTCGACAAGCTGCCAAGATGAGCTGGAATAGAACCAGGAACCATCCAATTATCAGATGACCGCTCTGACTCCTGAGCCACTGTCGCCCCACAAAAAAAAGGAGAAAAAACAAGCAAACAATTAACTGATTGAAGGAATAAATGATACATCATCTCATCAGGCTAAAGGCTAAATCCTACTTTCCCGTACGAGCCTTTGTACACAGAGAGGATTTATCTCGAAATAACCGCAGGAAGCCATCACATTAGCGCTGCATACCCTTCGCAAACCGCAATTTTGCCCTGCAATCTGTGGCACATTTTCCCTTCGACACCGCCATGCCTTTGTGTCCGAGTGGGGCCCCCGTCCGTCGCCGAATAACGCGAGTAGTCCCCGCCGTCTCCTTCTTTGTCCCCCGCCGTATCTTTGCAGCGTGAAATCCGACTCTGGCGTCCGGAGCCCCCCTGTGTCTGCGGGGCTGGGCGCTGTGTTTTGTGTTGGCTTTCATCTGCTTGCGGCAGCGGAGAGAGAAAAACAAGTCGTGGGCTCTCGGGGTCTGTTTCCTAAACAAAAGGGCTCGCTAAGTAGTGGGAGACACACACATGACTTCCCCCGTCAGATCGTTAGGGCCCCACGTCGCCTTCTCCTCGCGGCTGAGCATCCGTTTGTTTGGTATTCCTTATTTTCTATTTCTCTGCGGTGTCAGGTTCAATAGGCCCCTTGCTGGGTTTACATCTGCGAGAGAATCCTTTTTACCAGGGCTTTTACTGTTTGGATCAATCTTCCAGGTCCGTTACGCCTCTTGATTGATCCGAGCCGCGTTCTGTGTTTTTATCGTCTGTAAATCTCAACGTTGTATTCAAGCCTCTTAAAGTCTCTCTCTCTCTTTCTCTCTCTATTTCTCTCTCTCTCCTTGCTATCTTTTTCTGTTTCTTTACTCTTTCTCGCCGCTCTTGTCGTCTTAGATAAGTGCAGCAATAGCTCATATTGCTCATAATGATGAGATTATCTTGTCACCAGAGTGTGGTGTATGTGTCTGCTGTATTGATCCACTCATAGTCTTAATAAATGAAGTACCGCGATAGAGGCATCAGCTCAATGGTTACCCTGAACAGACCTTCTATTTATACACATTCACGCTGATATGATGAATGGAGCCAGAATATTACTCTCTCCTCTTTTCTCTCTCCTATTTTCTCTCTCTTATTTTCTCTCCTCTTTTCTCTCTCCTCTCCTCTCCCCTCTTTTCTATCTCCTCTCCCCTCTCCTCTCTTCTCCTCTCATTTCCTTTCCTCCCCTATCCCATTTATCTGCTACTCCCTCTACCATCCCCCTTTCACCTCTCTCCTCTCCTCTCCTCCCATCTCCTCACCTCTCCTCTCCTCCCATCTCCTATCGTCTCCTCTCCTCCCATCTCCTCTCCTCTCCTCCCATCTCCTCCCTTCTCCTCTCTCCCCTCTCCTCTCCTCTTTCCTCCCCTCTCCACCTGTCTCCGCTCCTCTCTCCTCTCATCCCATCTCATCCCCTCTCCTCTCCTCTCCCCTCTCCTTTCCTCTGATCTCGCCTCCCCTCTATCCTCTCTCCTCTCCTCTCCACTCTCCTTGCCTCTCCTCCCCTCTCCTCTCCCCTCTCTCCTCTACTCTCTCCTCTCCTTGCCTCTCCTCTCCTCTCTCCTCTCCCCCTGCGCTTCTCTCTCTTTGGCCAGATTGATGGGGTGAAATAGACTCCCCTCCCGTCTTCTTCTCTGTGTGTCCTCTGCAAGGTCACGTCCGCGTGCCGTGTTGATGCACTCCCAGGTGGAGAGACATGGGTGATGTTGTGGGAGGAGCCAATCAGAGGCTTCAGGGGAGAGAGAGAGAGAGAGTGAGAGAGAGAGGGAGAGAGAGAGTGAGAGAGAGAGGGAGAGAGGAGAGAGAGAGAGAGAGAGAGAGAGAGAGAGAGAGAGAGAGAGAGAGAGAGAGAGAGAGAGAGAGAGAGAGAGAGAGAGAGAGAGAGAGAGAGAGAGGCAAACCTCCCGGAGACGCGCGGAGGCTCATGCCTTTGTGTGCATTTGAAATAAGTGATGCTTGAAGGGGAGTTTATCTGTGCTGGAGGGGAAGGTCAATGGAGTTTATAGCTTGAGATTATGCGCGATTGTTTCTTCTGTGGGCTAGTTGATTAATGCGGAAGCTGGCCTGACAGTTCCTTAATGCACCGTGGACACACTTAAAAGAGCCTGCTGGAAGCCAGGCGTCTGCTGTTTTGACAACACTGACTGCATTAAAGCCAGAGCCTTCTCTCTCTGTCCATTCATCCAGACATCAACCCTTCCTTCCTTCCTTCCTTCCTTCCTTCCTTCCTTCCTTCCTTCCTTCCTTCCTTCCTTCCTTCCTTCCTTCCTTCCCTCCTTCCTTCCTTCCTTCCTTCCTTCCTTCCTTCCTTCCTTCCTTCCTTCCTTCCTTCCTTCCTTCCTTCCTTCCTTCCTTCCTTCCTTCCTTCCTTCCTTCCTTCTCTGTTCCCTCAGAGCCCGCATCCATCCCTCCCTCCCTCCCTCCCTCCCTCCCTCCCTCCCTCCCTCCCTCCCTCCCTCCCTCCCTCCCTCCCTCCCTCCCTCCCTCCCTCCCTCCCTCGTTCACATACCTCATCACCACTGACCCAATACACATAGAAAGGTCACCTTGAACCGAAACCTGACTTGGTCCATCTGGTCTGTGTGTGTGTGTGTGTGTGTGTGTGTGTGTGAGAGAGAGTGAGTGAGAGAGAGAGTGAAGGGGGGGGAAATAGAGAGAGAGAGAATAAGCAGATTTGTGTCTGTGTGTGTTCTTGTGCCTGTGAGTGTAAAATCTCTGGGCGTTTGGGAAATATCTGAAATCCTTTCATCCGTGGAGCTGCGCTTCCTCCAACAATTCAAATAGAATAATTTTGTCCTTTTTATGTTTGTGTTTATGAGTTATCTCTCTCTCTCTCCTGCTAACCCACACACTCAAACACTTTGTTTGCCCGATGTAGTCATGCCAGGGTCAGGTCATGAATACTGGTTCTCATTAAAGAACAAAAGCATGTACAGTAGATCAGGGGTTCCTAACCTTTTCAGTATTGTTTCAGTACTTTTCAGACCATTGTTTTCTTTCATTTCAATCTTTATTTAAAATCGTAGGTTTCTGTGGTTTCCCTCATTTACAGAAACGACGATCATACAAATACAAAACAGACAAAATAAAGCATATTCTTATACTCAGAGTTAATTATATTGTTTACACTGCATATTTTTATCTTTACTTTTTTATTGCCTATATTCATGTCTTTCTTTCATTACCCTGCCCATACCTGTACCTCCCCTCCCCCTCCCCCACGCTGCTATGACGCCCAGATTTCCTCAAGCAGATCAATAAAGGAATATCTTATCTTATCTTAAATTAATATTCACAGAACATGACACACAAAATATTAATACAAAATAAAAATACACAAAATCTAAAACAGTTACATGTCACACAATATAGTCAGAAATCATACGCTTAAACATTCCAAGGGAAGAGAGAACCTCTAACTTCAGATTTATAGTATAATAACTGTGTTAAAAGTATATTTCTACCCTTGTGTATTTCTACCCTTTTCTGAGATGATAGTTGCAATGTATTGTTGGTACTTCTTACATGCGTTCATGTACTAATTCAACGCGGTCATTCATATGCTGTGAGTGCAATATAAGTGCACTTAAAAGAAACTGAGGTGTTTACTAAACCTAAGTCGTACTTTAGTAAAATGTATTAAAAGTGTACTATTTTGGTGAGCAAAAGTAACCAAAATTACATTGAAAAGTATACTTTCAATTTATTTAAGTAGATCATAACTTAATTGTGGGTACTTGTGTAACGGATGGTATCGTGAAGCGCAGTCAAGAAGGGCTGGGGTGAGTAGCGGTGCTATGGGTTAAACTCACTCTCACATCCTCAAAGACAGATAGACACGTTGCGAAGTAGTGGATTCACCTCTTGGTATAGCGGTCTGTGTTGCTGCTTGCGGTGTGGGAGACCGGGGTTCGACTCCCACTCGGGGCATCGAAGTTTGAGGTGACGTTGTCACAACCGTTACACTTGTATACATAATTATTATATATAATTTTTACATGGGTAGCTCAGGAATATAGTCTGACTGCAGCTTGACATACCATACACCCGATAACCATGTGAGAAACCCAGTGTTGGACCTGCTTCCCAAAGACAAGAGCCGTGATCAATGTCGACGACGAGCGAAGTGTATTTGTCACGTCCGTTCTACTCCCGAGTCTCGTCTCGGTGGCCGTCGTGGCTGAAGAGCCGGGCCTCACGTGAGGCGTATGTAGACGGATAAGGTAATATGCTCTCTAGTTCAGGGGTTCCCAAACTTTTCAGGCCAGGGCCCAGAAAATAAGGCGTCAGAGAGCCGCGGCCCAATGCACATCGTCAGGCTTCTTTTTTTATTTTTTTTGCCAGTCGACCGATTTTTTAAGCCAAATATCACTTCAATCCTATTAAGTTAGTTCAAGTTAGTTATTCATTTATATGTGCTATTTATGAGAGGGCTAACTTGTTGCAAAATAATAATGATAATAATAATAGCCTCATTAAAATACTATTGTTGCTTCGGTTGTTTTCAGCGTTTTATGTGCATAATCTGTTATTTAGTTTGAAATGTTCGTTGAAATAAGTAGATTTTTCGTTTTTGTTTATTTATTAAGTTAATATAAAACCATATAGTCACATTTTAGAATACAATAGAATATAATTTTAGAATACAACTAGAAACACTGTCCTGGCCTGCTTCTAAGTTCAGTGGCCTGACAAAAAAAATTAAAATAAACATTTTTTTTTTTTTTTTTTTTTTTTTTTTTTTTAATCATCTCGCGGCCCACCCGTGGCTGCTCGCGGCCCACCTTTGGGTCGCGACCCCGACTTTGGGAACCACTGCTCTAGTTCAGGGTGTTCCATCTTCACTTACAGCCAGACAGGACGGGAGAGAGCAGGAAGCGAAGAGAGTAAGAAAACGGGACATGTTCTGAAAGATGGGATTTGCCTTCGTATGGATTTGACAGTCTGAAATGCCATTAACCCTTTCACTACCAGACTACATAAGGTTAACCATTCACTACCACACTACAGAAGGTTAACCTTTCACTACCACACTACAGAAGGGTAGCCCTTTCACTACCATACTACAGAAGATTAACCTTTCACTACCACACTACAGAAGGTTAACCTTTCACTACCACACTACAGAAGGTTAACCTTTCACTACCACACTACAAAAGGTTAACCTTCCACTACCACACTACAGAGGGTTAACCTTCTGTAGTGTGGTAGTGAAAGGGTTAAGGCACTGGAAGGGAAGTGACATACAGTACCTTTTTGCCACCGAACCCGGATTTGAAGTCTTCAGATTAACAAGCCTAAACAGTTATTTGGTTTGATTAATCAATTAACTGTGCTTTTTGGAGCCGGGACGTTTTCTCTTGTGGGTTCACCAGGCAGGGAAGGAAACAATTTATTCAAGATTGGGTCTGCGCTACACCCACCAAAGACTGTGTGCTCGATATGGGGAAGAAGGCGCTGGGAAATAAATGAATACAGTTGGATTTAGATTTGTTTCTTTGCAAACAGTGAAACAGCATTGGAAGTCTGTCGACAGCGGGCAGGGTTTTATATCACAGACATAGGGCTGGGCGATATGGCCTAAAAATTTTATCCCAGAAAACTAGAAACGCCAAGGAAATCATTCAAATAACCTGTTTTTATTTGACACAAACAAATTATCAAACCAAGATGAATGTCCCTATTGGGATTGAAGTGCAAACCTAACTTTCACCAATCTTCACTTAAAAAAAAATTATAATAATATAATATAAACGGTTACTCTTGATCAAACAAAGATGAATGTCCCTATTGGGATTAATAGTGCAATAATGCTTTTTCACCAAACTTCACTTAAAACAAATAAAAGGTGCCTCTTGATCATCAAACAAGAATGAATTTCCCTATTGGGATTAACAAAGTGCAAATCTAACGTTCACCAAACATCACTTTTTGTAAAATAAAAGGTGACTCAATTTTTTTTTTTTTTTCTTTTTTGAAAATCGATTTTAGTTTTTGAAAATCGTCCTAAATCATTCATTCGAATTAATCGATAATATCGATTAATCGCCCAGCCCTACACAGACACTTCTGTCAACTCATTCTGTCCATAAATCTCTGTTTTTGGTTTAAAGGCAGACACTTTATCAGCTAATTCGAACACAGTTGTTGTCGTGACAACCGAGACAGAGATGATTCACACGTGTTAATATATCACACAAACAGGCCGATTCGGCCACCTAGTCGTCATCTGTGTGTTATGCTCGGACGGTGGATGGCACATCCGTAGAAGCTGGTGTCTAACTATCACAAAATGTTCCTTTTTGACCAAATGAACCATTCTGTGTTGTTCGTTCATTTACCAGTGGCTTAAAAAAGTACCCATTGGTAGATACGGACGACTCGCGGCATGGACATAGCTCATCACCTGGGTAAGAAGGGCCTTACCTCTGGACAGCCATCGTATCTTGGCGTGTAGAAGGAGCCGGTCGTGGTCTGTATCTTCACAAAGTCGCTCCCAACAGACGTGCGTTAAGCGTGTGTGCTTTATCATTTTTATCACGACACTCAATATGCTGTTCGGCGTGGGGGGGACAGCGTTTTGCCAGCATCTCCCAGTGGATGACACAGTGTGGCCTCACAGTGGGGGGGGGGGGAGGCAACCTGCCTCACTCTAGCCAGACAGGCTGGCGGTCACGGCTGCAGCGCCATCTGCACAGCCCTAACACAGAAAGCCCAGTCTTACTTTACCAGAAATGTAGCTGTACGAGGTTTGAATATTTCCTCTGAAGTTGTTTTTGTCTGGAGTGAGACAGCGTCTCCTCACGTAAGGCACCTTACATTTAAATGTACACTTTGTCATTTAGCTGACGCTTTGATCCAAAGCGACTTACAAGTTTTGTACGGCAAGTCAGCAGGAAGGGCACAACTCTATCAGCTGAATAACAATGTTCATCAAAGTGTTGAGTGCTACAACACTGCATTCTGAATGAGTTGAAGAGGCTTGGTGGCAGCGGTCGGAAGGCCAGCAAGCAGTGCGTTGCAGTAGTCGAGGCGGGAGATGACTGTTGATTGGACGAGAAGTTGGGTGGCTTCTTTTGTCAGGAAGGGGCGGATCCTTCTGACGTTGCTCAGGAGGAATCTGCAGGTTCTGGTTGTCGCTGCGGTGTGAGCGGAGAAGTTCAACTGGTCGTTAGGACAACAGGGGATAGATAAAACGCTTGTAAACGCTGAGAACGTTTGGACGGCTTCGTAGCCGCATATACGGCAGGGCCTCACACATTTTCCCTAGAGTTGGTGCACCTCTCTTCATAAAGCCTAACAGTGGTGCTAGAGGAAAGGTCACAGGGTCACTGAAATCAAAAGGTTTCGTTATCTATATTCTATATACGTATCTATATTCCATTCCAAAGCACTATCAGTTAGATCTTCAGATGAAAGTGGAATAAAACTCCCTGTTAAGCACAGTTAAGCTAAGGATTAGGGTTGGGCATCGTTTGGATTTGAACGATTCCGGTTCCGATTCCGATTCTCCATATCGATTCCTGTTCTAAACGATTCTCGATTCCGCTTCTTTGAGGTGCAGGTCAAACAGGTCACAGCTTATTTCGCAGGAGATATATATATATTTTTTTAATCTTAATTTTTTTTCATACTATTCACATTTTCAGTTGACTTGATACAGTTTAACCGGAAGTTAGGAACCGGTTCCTATTAGAACCGGTTTTCGGTGCCCAACCCTACTAAGGATGTGTATTAATCACAGGATAGGTTTCTAGTGTATCGTCATCGCTGTGTGTGGGTGCATCCAGGGGGCAATTAACAGTGTCAGTAAATCACATCGAATGCAGGATGATATTCTGTAAATCTACACTTCTGTATGTAGTTATGTAGTTTAATTAGCTCCGACTGTGCCAAGCAGTCACCTTGTTTCCAACATCAATGATCAATTTACCAAACCCCTTTTGTGTTCCAGACCGTGAAGGGATTTGTGCAAACTTACTGCACAACGAATACGTCTGTATTATTCACCCCCGCCCCCCACCAAGCTCTGTTTTTATTAGTTTCTCTCTAGTGCACGTTTCCTGTATCAATACCCCCCACGCAGCGGTCTTCCCCGCGCCGGCCCAGTCGTATAGATTCCCAGACAGGCTGGTTCTTGTGTACACCAAACAAACATCTCCGGGAGAACACAACACTGCTATTTCAGGAGGGCTGGCAAACTGCTGCGTTGGAGCTTTTTTCTGTGTGTAGGAAAAATATCTACACCAAAAGCTAGACCCCCCCCCCTCCGGGGCCAAACTGCCACAGATGGGGATTGTGTTGATAGGAAGTACAAACATGGCCCGTCTTCACAGAGGAACTACCTTCACAGGCGGCTAGCAGAGAGAGAAGAGAATTGGCTGCTGAACCGACACTGTAAAAAGACACAGCGGCCTACAGAACCCCAGCTCTTACAATACCTTATTTTTTAAAGATTTATTTTAGCATTTTTACAGCTTTTATTGGCCATTCAAGACCGACATAGGAGAGGGAGAACGGGAGAAGATGTGGGGAGGACATGCGACAAATCAGCCCGTGACGGGAGGCGAACCCGCTCTTACAATACCTTATTATTACAGATCTGTTACAGAACCCCGGCCCCCAAGATTCGCATAACACAACCTGAGTACATATTACACGTTTTATCATGTTACTTATAAACATAATTATTAGATGAGAAATCCCTGTTCCAGGTGAGGCAAGTGTGCTTGCTCTGGCTGCAAGGTGGAATTCTCACTTATTTTCACTAAACCCACAATATTCATTGCGTGTGTGTGTGTGTGTGTGTGTGTGTGTGTGTGTGTGTGTGTGTGTGTGTGTGTGTGTGTGTGTGTGTGTGTGTGTGTGTGTTGGAGAGAGAGAGAGAGTGTGTGTGTGTGTAAGAGAGAGAGAGAGAGTGTTGCATGTGTGTATGTATAAGAGAGATAGTGTTGCATGTGTGTGTGTAAGAGAGAGAGAGAGTGTTGCATGTGTGTAAGAGAGCGAGAGTATGTTGCATTTGTGTATGTATAAGAGAGAGATAGTGTTGCATGTGTGTGTGTAAGAGAGATAGTGTTGCATGTGGTTGTGTGTGTGTAAGAGAGAGAGCGTGTGTTGCGTGTGTGTGTAAGAGAGAGAGAGTGTAGTATGTTGCATGTGTGTATGTATAAGAGAGAGAGTGTTGCATGTGGTTGTGTGTGTGTAAGAGAGAGAGAGTGTGTTGCGTGTGTGTGTAAGAGAGAGAGTGTTGCATGTGGTTGTGTGTGTGTAAGAGAGAGAGAGTGTGTTGCGTGTGTGTGTAAGAGAGAGAGAGTGTAGTATGTTGCATGTGTGTATGTATAAGAGAGAGAGTGTTGCATGTGTGTGTGTATGTAAGAGAGAGATTGAGTTGCATGTGTGTGTGTGTGTGTGTGTGTAAGAGAGTGTTGCATGTGTGTGTGTGTGTGTGACAGAGAGAGATAGAGTGTTGCATGTGTGAGAGAGAGAGAGAGAGAGAGAGAGAGAGAGAGATAGAGAGAGAGAGTGTGTCCTTAAATATGCATGTGTGGATGGACACTGTAGCATGTTACTACTGTATGTTCCACTTCAAGGCTTTAATGAAATGAGTCATACTATTCTCATTTGGTGGTTCCAGAGCATCACCATGGTCTATTGATTCACTCTGAATGTCATCTCTGTCTTGTGTTCAGTGCACCCCCCCCCCCTCCCACTAGCATTTCCTGTGACTAATTACCCCAGACTACTAGTGGATGATTATGGGGGATTTCTTTTGCCCAGCTTTAAAACCCCGGCCACGCCTGTTTAGTATGACTGCTGAGATGCCCACAAGTCAAGTGTCAAGTCTTTTGGTGACAAGTCAAGTGTCAAGTTGTTTGGTCACAAGTCAAGTGTCAAGTATTTTGGTGACAAGTCAAGTGTCAAGTCTTTTGGTGACAAGTCAAGTGTCAAGTCTTTTGGTGACAAGTCAAGTGTCAAGTTGTTTGGTCACAAGTCAAGTGTCAAGTCTTTTGGTGACAAGTCAAGTGTCAAGTCGTTTGGTCACAAGTCAAGTGTCAAGTCTTTTGGTGACAAGTCAAGTGTAGAGTATTTTGGTGACAAGTCAAGTGTCAAGTCTTTTGGTGACAAGTCAAGTGTCAAGTCTGTTGGTGACAAGTCAAGTGTCAAGTCTTTTGGTGACAAGTCAAGTGTCAAGTCTTTTGGTGACAAGTCAAGTGTCAAGTCTTTTGGTGACAAGTCAAGTGTCAAGTCGTTTGGTCACAAGTCAAGTGTCAAGTCGTTTGGTCACAACAAGTCAAGTGTCAAGTCTTTTGGTCACAAGTCAAGTGTCGAGTCTTTTGGTGACAAGTCAAGTGTCAAGTATCTTGGTCACAAGTCAAGTCTCAAGTCTTTTGAGGATGAGTTCAAGTCACTTAAGTGCGACTCGAGTCAAAGTCTCAGACTTGAGTTCCCGTCTCTATTACAGTATTTAGCATTGATGTTCAGACATCTGGAGCCTGGCTGTCTCTACTGTGTCGAATCTTCTCTATTGTGCACTTTCTATTTATTGAAATTGTTGTTTTGTCACCCTGGAGCTTGAAATTATATATTTATTTAAGCGTCCTTGGGTTAAAGCGTCCTTGGGTTTCTTGAAAGGTGCTATATAAATTCAAGCTATTATTATTATTATTATTATTATTATTATTATTATTATTATTATTATTATTATTATTATTATTATTATTATTATTATTATTATTATTATTATTATTATTATTATTATTATTATAACACTTTGGACGCCACACAGTTGAGCATCATTTGTACTTACCACGCCAAGCTCTAAGAGATAAGTGGCGGTGTTTGCAGGGCTATAACTATATTCACTTGACTTATTCTTAGGGATGGGAATTGAGAATCGGAATCGATTGGGAACCAGTTCCTAATTGTCCGATTCCTGGAATCGCACTATCGATTCCTCTTATCGATGCCATGTTTTTCCGACTGTTGCACATTTAAAAACAATAACGTTAGCGCCACGCATGTAGCCATAGCAGACTATTTGATTCCTTGACTAGGAAAACCTAAAGGGCTCGATATTGCAACCGTTTTGTGTGTGCAGTGAAAACTGAAAGTGCTTTGCATCCTAGTCATTCATTTACATGGTAAAGTAACGTTAGCCGCTAGCTAGATAAATAGCCATGCTCATTGCAGAGAGAGACAGAGAGAGAACACTGAGCTGGCCTTTATTTATACAGGTAGGTTATTGCTAACAAATTCTCTTTTGCAATAACGACCTGTTGAATGCAACTACAGTTCAATAGATTAAATTAGTTCTCAAATACATTATTTTATTTAAGTGTATAGTTCATTTATTTTTTACAGTGTTTGTATTTTTCTGACATGGGGGCTCAACAAGAAATGATAAATGACAATCAGAAATGTCAAGTTGCATGTTGTTATTCTAACCAGCTTAGTAAAATGTATCTTATAAACGTATCAGGAATCGATAAGGGAATTGATAAAGAATCGGATCGATAAGCACAATCGATAATGGAATCGTATCGATCAAATCTTATCAATTCCCATCCCTACTTATTCTATATTATAGCTATGGATACAATACTATGGCCCATTTGACATCGACTATCTATCGTTCAATATGTGTTAAAGAAATAATTTTTTCATCTATACATTCCCGTTTTATGGCTTGGTGAATATGAGTATAGTTTTAGAGTAATCCTGTCTAATCCCAGAAAACTACGCTATGCAGCAATACGTGCATTTCACTAAAGACGTTGCCGTTTCTCGCCTGTACACGCTGCTATTTTGAAATCAGATCTATATTATCGGTATTATGTTTCATCATGAATGCATGAAAGGGTGGGGGGTCGTTTCTTGATGCTTTGATCGTCACCAACGGCACACGTTGTGGGGTAACGTTACACACAAATGCTGTGATCGAAGTGAAGTCATGGTTGGATCATAGCAGGATTGCTACCATATAGGCTTTACCTTCACTAGGATGTACCCCAAAAAGAATATTCCAATTATCTGATCGTGAGTCCCAGTATTTGTGTCGATTGTGTCGCCAACATAATCCGCCACACATCATGCACCGGGAGCATTTCACGCTTCTCAATCCGATTGGGACAACCGCTCCCCTTGCGCGACAAGAAAAATCCAACCGGAGACTTTTGATCGACGCACATGCCAAGATATAATGTTTCAAAGGGTGCTCAATACTGCCATCTGGGTGGATGCGGCCGGTATTGCACTTTGGCATTCTCAGGATGATTCCCCATGTTAACCCCGAGTCCGTGTGCCTGTAATGAATGGAAATATCGAATGAAAGAAATAACGATGAAAACCCGACTATACTCGGGTTTTCGGGGGTCCTAGCGCTCAACGCATGGCGAGATAACCCGACTATCATCGGGTCTGGCGTCCAAATAAACAGTATGTTTGTTTTTGTTTATTTTCAGGTACAGTATGTCACATGAGCAGCGTAATGAGCCGGGTTTCAAATCCACAATGCTTAGTACTCACACCCACACTCAGCCCACTGAACCACAGGGACAACGCGGCAATAAGATCCATTCATTTCATAGTAAATAAGCAGCATGAGCTGTAGCTCACAGTTTCTTATTTGGGTTGATTTTCATGTAGGCTGTAGCCTAAGCTCATAAGCATCATTGTAAGGCTACTTGATATGATTAAAGTGTTCCTTATATAGACAGCGTTTCAACAACGTAAACATTCCGAATGGACCCACAGGAAATATAAGATAAGATAAGATAAGAAAATATATTTCTATATTGATCCTCTTGGAGAAATGTGGGCATCATAGCAACACAGGGAGGGGGAGGTACAGGTATGGGCAGAGTAATAGAAGAAAGACATAAATATAGGCAATCAAATGTAATCTGAATATGAAAATATGAGAAATATAAACAGTGTAAACAAAGGTGCATATGAAGGTCTGTATGCCCCAATGTATATAATAGACATTACAATAAAAAAGAGGCAATAAAAAAAGCATGTAATCTGAATATATACTATGAGTAGAAAATGAAGTCCAAACTGATCCCTAGCACCAGCATTCCAGTGACAGCGTCTTTATCGGCGTCAGAGGATTGTGTATTCCAGGTTGCCATCAGGGGAATGTTAAGTACATCTCATAACGGCATCCCTATATGCTCTGACCTTTAAATGAGACCATAACATCAATTAATAAAGCAATGATGACCGCTGAGTGGGTTGGCCTTTGTGGTTCTTTTTTAATAAAGAAAACCCCCCAATCATCATCCTCATCATCACTATCATCATTATGCCAGACGAGAGTTCTCTATCTACTCTCTCTCTACTGTGCCCTGGAGGTGCAGAGTCTGCATGTCCTACACGACTCCGTTATTTAATGCCACTAGTGTAGCGCGTTCTGCAAACAGGTCTCGAGAACATCCAGGATGTGTCGAGTGTGTAGCGGCAGCGTGACTCGTCGTGGGGAGACTAAATCACCACACGTCGTGTAATGAGTAACAAGTCGTTATCACAGTCGTGTCGAGGCCGACGCTGTGATGCTGTGATTTGTATCTCTACCAGGCGGTGGTAGCTGGGGGGGTGGGGGTTATGCGTTTGGTTGCGTTTGTAAGTCTGTGTGTGATTCAAGATTTATACTGTTCCTCCTCCCAGCCCAGAGCAGTGGAACAAGAACAATTTGATTAGATTAGATTCACATGTATACGGCACAAGTACAGTACAACGAAAATAAGTTTGGCGTCCAACCAGAGTGCAAATGAAACAGTAAAGTGCTATATCAATGTACACAATGTACAGGTACTACAGGGTAATAGTATTAATCAGATGTATGTATGAGTTGTAGTATTAATATGTACAGTGATACAGCCAGTATAAAGACACTATGGTGTTAAGTCATATGGCCAGCAGCATAACTAGTAAGAGTAGGTAAAGGATATAGTATGACAACATAGCTGTGAGTGAGAGTCTTTCACCTTTTACATATCTAGCTTTGGCATGGATTGATTGTTTGGATCACCAGCATGGCTAACGGATGCAAATACATTGTAGTCTCAGTCTGCCCCGTTGTTCTCTGACGTGGACGAGAAACCCGCCTATGGTTTCCTAGATGGAAACCATGGGCTGATGTAGGGCTGGGCGATAAAACGATAACGATAACTATCGCGATAAATTATTTCCTCGAAATAAACATGAAACGTGGTCGCAAAGTTTCGATATATCGATTTCCAAGCTTGGCTCCGTTCAGCCTCGGCTCACCACACTCACTAACAACAACCAACGTTACGTGATGACGTGACGTGCATACGCACAACAGCTAACAACCAATCAGTGAAGGAGATGGCCGAGAGCGAACGAGATCCGGAAGGAGACGTACTAGGACTCACTCAACAACAAGGCTTGCTAGGCTAATTAGCTTGCACGCCGTTGTTTAATATATTTACGTGCCGAGTATGTGTGTGTTTTGAATTCTGAGGCCACGTTTAAGTAGTGTGGGGTATACAGTGGACGTCGTTTCAATATATTGTGGCGGAAGAGAGTATTTTAGTGTCATATTTAGCACATTGTCGTGGAATACATCGCTTAGAAGCAACAGGCTGGCTAGGATACCTAGCTTGCACGGCACTGTTTTATATATTTACGTGCCGAGTATGTGTGTGTTTTGAATTCTGAGGCCACGTTTATAGTAGTGTGGGAGTGGACGTCGTTTCAATATATTGTGGCGGAAGAGAGTATTTTAGTGTCATATTTATTGTCATGAGATACTCCGCTTGTCGGCTAACTGTTAACGTGCGCGGACTGATGACGACATCAACTCGACTTGAGACATTCGCAGCAGCATATTAGAAGTTAATTAAACTTGACAGACATTATATCGACGATAATTATCGATATCGAATTATATGAAAATAATTTAATAATTTTATCGCGATAACGTTTTTGGTCATATCGCCCAGCCCTAGGCTGATGGTTTCCCTTGTATTTACTCAGGAACATATAGTCGACAGGTTTATGGAGTGAGGAGCCACTGTCAGACGGGGTTTTTCCCCCACTCTACTGGAACCCCCACAGGAGTTATTAACCAACATTACAGTGGTTTGTGGGTAACACAGTCATTTATTTATTTTTGATATGGATGATTCATTCCATAGTGGCTTAATCAGTGCATTAATGAATCAATTACATGCATATGCTGCATATGGAGAGAGAGAGA
This sequence comes from Notolepis coatsorum, assembly GCF_963971535.1. Taxonomy (NCBI): domain Eukaryota; kingdom Metazoa; phylum Chordata; class Actinopteri; order Aulopiformes; family Paralepididae; genus Notolepis; species Notolepis coatsorum. The sequence goes on from NC_140166.1 coordinate 90,852,582, forward strand.
GAGAGAGAGAAAAAAAACCCATGTTGTGTTTCGTAATGCATATTAAGATGTGGCTTCTGTGGTATTTTGTTTATGCGGGATTTAGTTTAGCCCACGATTTGGTTTTTCATGCATCACAAAATAGGTTATTTACAAAGTCTAATATCTGCAGTGTGTGTTTGTGTGCGTGCACGCCTGTGTGTTTGTGTGCGTGCACGCCTGTGTGTTTGTGTGCATGCACGCCTGTGTGTTTGTGTGCGTGCACGCCTGTGTGTTTGTGTGCGTGCACGCCTGTGTGTTTGCGTTCAGGGATCTGCACCCACACCAAAGGCTTGTATTTATCATTTTCCACATCAGTTGATTTTCAAGATGATAATGACAGGCTTAGGAATGGAGTTTAACCACGCTGTGTCGACCAGGCTTTCAGCCCCGTAGTCTGATTCCTGTAGCATCTATTCTCCCAATCTTTAAAAGTGATTCAATCTCCCCCAAAAAATAACTACAAACATCACTATGAAAAGAGGACTTGGCTACACGTGAACTGCCTTTTCAGATAACTGAGACGACTTGCGGATCCTTTGATTTCGGGTGCTCTCTTTGCACAGTGCAGCAAAAAATTATAAAAAAGGGCAAATGTAATTCTATTTTAAAACAGCACCCCCACCCACATACCTTGGGAAGCAAGTGTGACCAAAGTAGTCATTTGTAGACCAAGAGGAAGCAGCTTTGCTCGGCTCCTCAAACGGAATAATAATGAAGCATTAACGATGCAGGTAGGATCAAGTGAGCTTTGAAGTGCTGTTTTTGTCTTGTCTCTCGTAATGAAGAGAGAGAGAGACAACCTCCATAACCCCTGACCTACATCCCTCTCTATCTCTCCCCCTCTCTCTCTCCCTTACCCTCTCTCTCTCTCTCTCTCTCTCTCTCTCTCTCTCTCTCTCTCTCTCTCTCTCTCTCTCTCTCTCTCTCTCTCTCTCTCTCTCTTTCTCTCCCTCTCCCCCCATCTCCCTCTTTATCTATCACTCTCCCTCTCTCTCTCTCTCTCTATATCTCTCTCTCTCTCTCTCTCTCTCTCTCTCTCTCTCTCTCTCTCTCTCTCTCTCTCTCTTTCTTCTTGTCCTCTCACCTTTCTTTGTTCATTCTCACCCATAATGATTCCCATGCACAGGGATACATTGAAATAGAGAGTGAAGGTTCTGGACTATGGCTGGGGCGATATAAGATAAGATAAGATCATTATTTATTGTCTTGTTGTTGGTACATAATTATTTTTGTGTCGGAACACACAATATTGCATTACAAAAAGAAAAACACGAGACAAGTAGTAACTTCTGTTACTCCAGAATAAACTAAAAACTCTCCAGCATTCTGAGACCCCAAAACGCATCCCCCCTGAACAGCTCTCTTAAAGCAACACTCACATTTACATGTATTGCTACAGAGCTAAGTGTAGGGATAAAACACAAGACACAGGGGATAAAACACACAATAACCACATTTAACTAAAGGCTTAGTAAAGGTACGTTTTAAGCTCCTTCTTTTTCTGGATGGTAAGAAATGTAAAGATCAGAGATGTATGAAGGTGCTAAGCTATTAAGAGCTTTATTATGTAATTAAAATAACTTTAAAATAAATTCTGAAGGGCGGCTAAGTGGCGCAGTGGGCAAGGCGCTCGCCACTAATGCAGGAGATGCTGGGTTCGAGCCCAGCTCTCGGCATTGCTTGACTGGTCGCTCATACTAATACAATTGGCAGTATTAGGGGTGGGAAGCTGGTGGGTGGGGATCGGACATTGTGGACAGCGACTCCTACAGGTCGGTTGGTGCGCCTGCGCAGCAGAATCAGGAGGCAACGAGGGTGGCGTGTTCAGGTGAAAAGATGCGACAGCTGCCTCCTCGTGTACCGGAGGGGACACGTGATGCAAGGCTTGGTCCACATTGCAGCCGACCTGTGGGAGGCATGGCCTAACAGCGTTCGAGACAGGGGAGGGTAGAATTGGACAATACGAAATTGGGATGGGAGAAAAATAGAAAATGGGAGAAAAAGTAGATAAAAAAATAAATAAAAGATTCTGAAGGAATGTGCCGGTGTGTATCGGCTAAAACAGGAGTGATATGCTCTCTCTTTTTGATCTTAGTTAAAAGTCTAGTGGCAGAATTCTGGATGAGGTCTAATGTCTTTATAGAGTTTTTGGGGAGACTGGTGAATAATGCATTACAGTAATCTGCTTTTAATCTGCTTTTTGGACTGCATTTTATATAATATATATATATATATATATATATATATATATATATATATATATATATATATATATATATATATATATATATATATATATATATATATATATATATATATTATATATATATATATATAAAATGCAGTCCAAAAAACATGGATTAATTTCTCAGCATCCTGTCCCATTAACACTTTCAGAGCCCAAGCTTAATCTTGATTTACCGCTTGAATGCCCACCATCCACTTCAATGTTAGCGTTAATAACGCCTAATCTATGTTTTAAATTATGTGTCTAATCTGCCCGTTGCTTATCAATGACTCGTTTTCCAGTCAACATTGTCGAAGCGGATTGTTTTTTTATCGTTTCATTTTCGTTTTATAGCATTTTGAAAAGCCCTCGTTTTCAAGGAAAATATAAATATTCCATGATAATCGCCCTTTACTGGAATATTCTAGAATACACAAAAACGTTGTCCATTTTTCGGCCTATTTATGAATCGTTTTCAAATAAACGCTAGATTATCGATAGTATATGTGTACGTATGCATGCTATATAGGCGATCTGAAAAATTTATTATCTGATTTCCTCAAAGCGATCGCGCACAAACAGCCACATCACACATAGGGCGAACGCTGAGATCTCAGCGAATACAACTCTGATTATCCCAAGACTTGTAAAATAGATTCCTTACCTCAGATCAGATGTTCTCCAAAAAGATCATTCCAATTCCTGATCGCCATTCCAAAAATCGATCGCTTTTATTGATCCAACGCTACATACTGTACATATGTATTCCACGCTGTTCTGAGGCTCCACAATGAATCCGATCGGCTCGGGTTACATGCCTGAGAAGTAAAATGTGGATTCCGGATTTTTCTTTTCTCATCCATTTTCATTGAGTCCATTCCAAAAGGGTGCATTACCATCTGGGAGACGATAGGGGGCGGTTCTACAGGGGCTACATACCAACGGGAGACTCGGTTGATGAAATATGAATTCAGATCGCTAATAAAAAAGTAAAACGCTAATTGTCGTCGTGGGCATTCAGGCATTGGGCTGATAACACGTGTTATGTCGTTTTGGGCATTGAAAGTGTTAAGAATGGACGTACTTTGGCAATATGTATCAGATGGAAGAAGGCCGTCCGCGGTACTTAGTTAAAATGAGGTTTCAAACTAGAAACTAAGATAAGATAAGATATTTCTTGATTGATCCCCTTGGCGAAATTCAGGCATCACAGCAGCAGGGGGGAGAGGGGAGGGGAGGTACAGGTAGGGGCAGGGTAATAGAAGAAAGATACACGTAATAATCAAATTAAATTATAAAATGTTATCTGAATATAGAAATATGTGAAAAGTAAACAGTGTAAACAATTAAATTAACTGAATATAAAAATATGAGTAAAAGTAAACAGTATACACACAGTGCAGGTGAGGGTCTGTACCGTAGCTATTACACATTATTACACAGTAATACACTATTACACATTATTACACTATTAGTATGGGGGCAGGGTTAGACCAATGAAAGTAGTAGTCTGTACTGAGTTCATCTCCTATAAGTCTGTGACAAACGGTTCATGAGATATGAAATGGGGCATGGCTTATTTCAGTGGACAATGATGGCAATTAATTCATAAATGTTTCTAATGCATAGGTATAGCAATGACAACATGTTCACTATGACATGTCCATGTTGTAAACAGGGGCCAGAGAGCTGATTCCCAGAGGCTCTGAGCAACAGACCTGTATAGTATCGCCCTCTTGTGTTCAGAAGGTGTAACTTTATACTGAATATCTATTTCTATTGACAATGATGGAAATTAATTCAAATGAAATACGTGTCTGATTTGAAAACTATTCCAGAATTCATGTCCCTCACCTGTCATCAGTCTTTTGCAAGATTTCCTGTGGACAGACAGATACAGCCTGGTGGAGATAATTATAATTTGTACAATAAAACGAAATGCTGTCAAATACCGTTATACCGTCGAAACCAAGAAAGGTATTGTCTTTGTCTCTCAGTTGCGCACCGTTCATCTGGCCCAGACCTTTCACTTCGTTGTCTTCTTAGGGAGGAGATAGTGGAGAACATTTAGCAGGAAGTGGACTGGGATGGCATTTAGTTCATTTAAAGCAGAGTGATTGATTGGTGTGATTTCTCCAGGAAGACATATAGGACAAACTAATTAGATTTGATCACTTAGAATTGCTCCTCAGCCACTGGTTAATCAATGGTGTCCAGTCATTATCTAGTTTAACCCACCTTGTCGTGTCCCTGTCTCCCCTCTCTCCTTACCTTTTCACCCCCCTCTCTCTCTTCCTCTCGTTTCTCTCTCTCTCGTTGCCTTCTCTCCCTCTCTCTATCTTTATATAGTTGCTTTACTTCCACCTCCTTCTCTTTGTCCTTCACCTCCCCCACCCTCTGTCCTTTTGGCGTTGAGTTGCGAAGCCGCTTTGATGGTTTTCCAGGAGAAATAAGCAAAGTGGTTTGGTTCCCGAGGTGCATCTGCACATAAATAAAAAAATATATACCCGAATACTGCAGACGAACTGGCAAGGTGAGGCTAGATCTACATCTAGTAGACTTCCTACTCTCCCTCTCTCTCTGCTTCTGTCTTTCTCTCTCCCCCCTCTCTCTCTGTCTCTCCCCCTCTCTCCTTCTGTCTCTCTGCTTCTGTCTCGTTCTCTCTCTCCTTCTCCTCTCTCACTTTCTATCTGTCTCCTTCTTTCTCCTTCTGTCTCTCTCCTCTCTCTCACTCATTCTCTCCTTCTCTCTCTCCTCCTCTCTGTCTCTCTACCGCTCTCTTTCTCTCCCCCCTCCTCTGTCACTACCTCTTTCTCTCCCCCCTCCTCTATATCTCTCTGCCTCTCTCCTCTCTATGGCTGCGGTTAGACTGACTGATGTTTTCGTTTCGTTTTGAAGATGAGTTTCGCTTTTCCAGGTCGCAACGTAGTGGCAGCCGAGTTAGACATTCGTTTTGCAACGTGAGCACAGTGATGTAGTACAATGCCAAAGCAGTAGGTGGCAGTAGGTGGCGAACATGAAGGCAATTTTCAACCAATCAGAACTTGAATGAGGACACTCCACATCCTGTTCAAAATCTCAAAAGCCACCATCTTTAAATGCCTCCGCGAGCCATTTTAGCCAATGAAGCATTATTTTTCAGCAAGAAATAAAGTGCAATAAACAAAAACGGATACATTCACTGTGTGTTCTGCCTCATTTGTTGATGATTTGTTGATGAAACAAAACTAACATCAACACAAGTGACCACCAAGAGCGGATAGTTTAGTCTCAAAAAAGATTGCCGATGTTGTTAGCTACATGCTAACGTGAATGGAATACACCATTATAACAGTATAGCATTGTGGCTAGCAGCTAACGTTAAACAAAGGTGAATAGATGACTGGGCCATTTTGTTTAATGCTTGTTAAGATTGAAAGAGGAGCTCTGAGCTAACAGGGTCTGATAGCTAACGTTAGCCAGCTGCTCAAGCAATCGTTAATGCTAGCAGAATTAATGGATGTAAACTTTATTTAACATATTGCAGAATGGGTACAATACAATACGGCTCAATACAAACAATTGTTAAGGGAATGCAGACTGTTGTAGCTTGGACTGGGGTCCTTATAACAATAACTTGACAACACATGGTAGCTGCAGCTATAGCTCTGTTTCTCACCAGACGTTGGTGAGGGCACGCAGATGTGGGTATCTACTGCGCATGGGCATTGAGCAACAACGGCTCCGCGCAGATTACACGACACGTTGTCGGCGAGTTTTGGCGAGTATCCAAAACGGAAACACAATTTCAGCGTTTTCAGTAGGGCCAAAACGTTTCCTGCCAAAACGGCATTTCTATCTAACAGGGACAGCAAACGTATTCAAAACGTATTCAAAACGAAAACAAAAACAGCCTGTGTAACCATGGCCTATGTCTCTCCCTCCTTCCCCTATCTCTATCTCTCCACCTCTCTGCCCCCCTATCTCTCTCTCACACACACACAGGCACGTTCTTCTGTTCCTATGCATCTGAATCATATTTAAGCATTACATCACACGCAGGAGTGGTTTGTGACCAATAAACCATGCCTAGGGGTGGTCGTTAGGCCCGAGGCGCAGCCGAGGGTCGTTAGACCCCCCTAGGCATGGTTTATTGGTCACAAACCACGACTGCACGTGGTGTAAAGCTTTTATACAACTGCCAGATTCATCCAACCTTATTTCTATACAATAAACACACATTAATCGAAGATTTATTGAAAAAACCATCCGCCAGAAAAAGTAGTTCCCACAACTCCATGTGGAAGCAGCTTGAAGTGCATCCAACCAAACTAACACATCCAACTGTGTATTATTGGAATGATTGAGAGAAGTTGCCTCATGTGGAAGCAGCTTGAAGTGCATCCAACCAACTAACACATCCAACTGTGTATTATTGGAATGATTGATTGAAAATTTTATTACCAGATGCAGAATGGGTACAATACAGTACGGCTCAATACACACAATTGTTAAGGGAATGCAGACCTACTTTCCATAGAACTTCATTGCCCTATAGGAAAAAAACGTTTTCTTCGCCCTATTTTTTTATTTATTTCTTTTAGCCTAAACTTAACCAGTTGGAAACCAGGGGTACAGTAATAAAATTAGCAATCAACCAATCAATCAATTCAATAGACCATGCTCACTTAAAACAGCGCTGCTTCTCTCTCAGTCTGACTCCCCCGCTGTTGCAGACAGGAGTGTGTGTGTGTGTGTGTGTGCGTGTGTGTGTGTGTGTGTGTGTGTGTCACAGTGTGTGTGTGCGTGTGTGCGTGTATGTGTGTGTGTGTGTGTGTGTGTGTGTGTGTATGTGTGTGTGTGTGTTTGTGGGTACGCCAGCGTCGTGTGAGAGAGAACGCTGCAGTCAGTAGAAAGTAGGAAGGAAGAAATTTAAATCAATCAATTAATCTATCAATCAATCCGCGATTTTTCTTTTGTTCTAGATTGACTCAAGACCCATCAATTACATCATCCAACATTGTTTAAAGGGCTAACACATTCCCCTTGACAGAATCGCTTCATATTTAGTCGTTATGGTGCTTTCAACATAACCATTTGTTGTCCGCGATCTTGTTTTCTCCCGGAGTGAGCCGGGGAGGGTTATGTGATTTGGTTGTGGGCGGGTCCTGAGCCCAGGACCGTGGATTGTTGCCAATAAAGACGTGTGAATGGCCAATCAGAATCGAGAAATTTGCATGCCGTTGTATAAGTTTGTTTATGTGAGCCTGCAGAGAATAGCTGTTTGTCTGGTACATACAGTATAGTGGGATTGGTGGGCGGGTTCTTTTTGTCCCGTGTGACTGAGGGAGAGAGTGTCCAATGACGTGTGAAAGGGAAGTCGCAATGCAATTTGTCCTCAACCACATATATCTACACTTCATGTGTAACACACTGCACCCGACACACACACACACACACACACACACACACACACACACACACACACACACATGGACATACACACGGGGATGAGCACTTGCATCACACACGCACGCACACACACACACACACACACACACACACACACACACACACACACACACACACACACACACACACACACACACACACACACACACACACACACATGGACATACACACAGGGATGAGCACTTGCATCACACAGGCGCACACACAGGCGCACACACACACACACACACACACACACACACACACACACACACACACACACACACACACACACACACACACACACACACACACACACACACACACAGCTCCAATCTACCTGTCCCATTTGTCTCCATCGGTGTTGTGTCTGACTCTGCACACTGCCTCTCTCAGCCTCCTACTCAGGCCTCCCTGGAACTGAACACAACACAGCTTTCCACAAGCAGCCATCTGCAGTCAGCAGCAACTCTAGCGTCATCCACCATCTGCACCTTCCTGAGCCCGACAGGCTACTGTTTTACATAGAGTTACCGTGACCCTTCGCCCGGGCTCTGATTCATCTCCTGTTTAGAAGGCAAGTCTAGACATCTTGGGGGGTCGACAGCCTGAAGTCTGAAGTCAATAAGCAAGTGTGCCACTCGACGCCCCGTGAGTCTTTTATGCGTTAAGGACAAAATATGCTACGATTTCGGACCCCGCCCTCCCCATAATACACACACACAGATACACACACAGATACACACACAGATACACACACACACACACACACACACACACACACACACACACACACACACACACACACACACACACACACACACACACACACACACACACACACACACACACACACACACACACAGCGATCACAAATAACAATATCATAGCAGGCACAACTACAGTTTTAGTACAGAAATTGTGATCACAGAAAATACTTCTGTAGTCCTTAAGCCCCGAAGACATGTGTCTACTTGCCCCGTCGTCAAATACATAATGTTTAATGAAGAAGATATTTATAATATTAAAGTCTAAATACATACCAGTCTAATTCTGACTTCCTGCCATCACTGGAGATGGTTCATGTCTTTAACTCATTCTGCGTGTACAGGTGTATAAAGTGTATGTTTTGGTGAAGCTCTGCCTGCCACGCTGCCATCAATGCCGACAAGCGGTGGAAACATACTCTGTGAAACCTGAGCCACTAGGCAGGTGATTCACTCTGGTGAAAACCACAGCACCTTTACGTTCGCTGACGTTATTGTGTTACTCTACTGCAAGCCGTTCAGAGTCACGCAGCAAACAGGAGCGCCGGGGACGTAATGAAAAGTGCACCGCTGATGTTTAACTAATGTTGTGTTCGTCCACGTGTACGGTGCGTGTTCTGGTAGATCTCAGCCTTCCTTGCTGAGCGCCACTCACGCTGCCATCAATGTGGAAAAGGGGTGGGAAATACTCCATCTGACCTTTATTTCAAACCTTTATTTGAACTCGTGAGACACTGAGGTTAACCGACGAGCTTACAAAACAAAGACACAGTTTATGATAAATTTCGTACATATAGGCACAACAAATGATAAACATTACAAATCAGTTACAATCAGTTAATAAAAGACAGTTACAAGTCGGCACACAGTGGTCAGAGATCATACTTTTAAATGCAACAAGACCTCGACCGTGCGGCAAAGGGAACCGCTCCCGCCTACCTCTGGTCAATGGTCTCTAACTACACACCCTCAAGACCCCTACGCTCTGCATCTTCTGGCCGCCTCAGACCTACTCCTATCCGAGCTCCGGGAGGGTCATCAAGGAGAACCTGCCTTTTCTCAGTCCTTGCCCCACAATGGTGGAATGAACTACCCACCCCAGCCGAAACCTGTCCAATGTTTCGCCGTCGACTAAAGACCCACTTCTTCAACCACTATCTGGAAAAAAATTTATAATAATAATAATCTAACCCTAACTAACCTTACTGTCATGCGCTTGTCCTAATAAACTAACCTACACTGTAGCACTCAACACTTTGATGAACATTGTTACTCAGCTGATAGAGTTGTGCCCTTCCTGATGACTTGTCATACAGAACTCGTAAGTCGCTTTGGATAAAAGCGTCAGCTAAATGACTAAATGTAAATGTAAACAAGAGAAGGAAGAACTTCAAATTCACAAATTGGGCGGCATTCCAGGTGTTGGGGGAAAAAGCAGTTTTACCTAGTTCAGAGCAAACTGGAGGAACCCTAAGAACCAACTGAATCTACTGATAACTGTCCTTTCTCATATCACAACCCCCCCCACCACCACCACCACTACCACCTCTACCGTGTCCTGTGTGTGGAGCACGACTGGCTGAGCACAAAGCGGACCATACTGGCCATAGGGCTCCATTAATTGGAGAGTGTCCTTCTGTATTGACAGGGCTGTGCAGCTGATATGAGCCAATATATTAGAGAGACAGGAAGATACAGCCTTAAGATTAGGCCTGTACTCTAATAGACAGGAAAGAGCTCGCTATGGAGTGGCCTAATGTGATTTTTATTGGTTGGAGAGAAAGATAGAGAGATAGATATAGAGAGAGAGAGAGAGAGAGAGAGAGAGAGAGAGAGAGAAATAGAGAGATTATGGAGGAGGAAATTACACATACAGTACATATGCTAAGTGCATCTTTTTTGAAAGGCAGCTACATTTGTGGTAAAGGGTGTGATGCCCTGGTCAGGTCGGTCAGCATGTGGAATACATAATATGCTAATTGATGTACAGGTGTCAAAACATTTCTGATGAATTTATATGATGATATACTACATAGTGATTTAAGATTAAAATGCTCTACCTTTTTCATATACATCTGTTTATTAACGGTTTTAAATGTACATACTTTATACTTTTTTTAACATATAAACATAAACACCCACAAGACCCCCTCCCATCCCACCACCCCCCACTGCTCCAGCTCAACCTCCCCATGCTCCACTCACGCCCTCCCTTCCCTCCCATGACACCCACCTCCCCTACATCCCTAAAACACGAAAAATGAAAACAACATTTGAACACGAAAGAAATCACAAATGAACCAATACCACTACAGTACAAACAAACAAAGCTATAACAAATGAGAAAATAAACAAATACAATAACAAATAAAAGGGAAAGGGGGGGGGGGGGGATTGCTGTAGCTCAAGCCCACATCGCTTCTCTGCAAATATCAGGGTCTGTGCGTGTTTTCCTTTCAAAGATCCTTTCAATGAGAACCTTATTTCTTCTAGTTTTAGAGCCTGTGTAGGGCCTACTTAGAAAAATACTGTACCTTTTTAAGCAAAGCAGCGCTGCGCTGGTTTAGTTCAGTGACAGGAAACTGACTGTATGAAAGGTTGTTCTGTCGCTTCTGCTGGTGTTTCTGCACTCTCATTAGTACGATTGGAATTGAAACTGAAGGCCATTGCATCTTTTATGGTCTTGCAAAACACATCTGAAGCTTTTAATCCTTAGAATATGATGAAAACCTGCGCCCATGTACGCTGTAATGCTTTAATGCTTTCATGTTTGAAATTAATAATATGAAATGTTTACACAGAGAAAGGGAAGTAATCCAAGGGCATTATCGTTCCAACGGCAAATCATTTTCCGGGCGTTTATTCTTTCCTCATTCTGCAGTCCGGAGTCCGTCCTTTTTTATTATGCTCCGCTTCTCGTGGCGCTGAAGGTCGAAGGTGAATAGCGTGTTTAGGAGGGAGGTAAAGGTCACGGCCGAGGGAGGAAAGGTCAGGAGGTAGCGAGGGCAGCCAGTCTGACCTTCCCGCCGCATGCTGCACGGCCACAGAGCAGGGGGCACAGTGACATTGAAACGCTCCCATTGACTGTGAGTCAAGCTGTGCAGGTGAAAAAAAGAAAAAGAAAAAAACTAGAAAAAAGGTAGCATTACTCACAAAAAATATGACATTTTACCGGTAGGAACTCAAGGGGAAGAGAATGCAGTGCTTCAGTGGGATACTTGTTTGTCTAGCGCTGATGAAACTCCCCTGCAACAGTATGCACGCTCCTTCACTGTCTTGTATTCCTGTCGCTCGAGTCATCATGTCATACAAGTGGCTCAGGAACCAATTGGGATTAATTTATATATTTTTTTACACTTTGCGCTGTGAGTTTCTTTGTATCTTCGGGAAAAATATGATGTTTTCAAATCAAATTTCATATTTCTTTCATCCTTGATTCCGACTTAATTAGTGAGATGATGTATTTTTGTCTTCTCATTTATCTCATTTATCGGTTGCACTGCAGGTTATGTCTGTAATGAAACTCATCAGCTCAGTAGACATGATCAGAAGCCTTAAAGACACAATGTGTCCCTCTCTGCTAGCTGCCGGCCGATACAATATGTAAATTACTTATACAATAGGTAAATAAATTACTTATAATATACGTAAATATATTACGTATACAATACATAAATATATTATGTATAGAATACGTAAATATATTACTTATACAATATGTAAATAATATAACTTATACAAATACGTAAATATATTACTTATACTATACGTAAATATATTACATACAATACATAAATTACGGCTGAGTGATATGATATAAAATATCATATATCAGGATATTTCCCTTAGTTTTGATGGCATAACGGTATGTGGCGGTATAGTTTTCCAGTGCAAATTACATCATGATATGGCAAGAGAGAGAGAGAGGGAGATTTACAGAGATATGGGGAGGGGGGAAGACAGAGACGGGGGCGAGGGAGAGATGGAGAGAGAGAAAGTGAGAGATAGAAAAGGAAATGGGGAGAGAAAGAGGGAGGGAGAGACATAGAGAGAGAGAGAGAGAGAGAGAGAGAGAGAGAGAGAGAGAGAGAGAGAGAGAGAGAGAGAGAGAGAGAGAGAGAGAGAGGGGTAGACAGACAGAGAGGAGGAGGGAGAGAAAGAGAGGAGAGAGAGAGGGAGAGAGACACAGGCAGACAGACAACAAGAGAGGGATGGTTCCCTCCAGTTTGGGATCCAGACTGCAGGAAAACACTGTAGTCTCCAGCTGAATGAAGACTTGACGACGGATATATTTGAGCTCTTTACTGCTGATGCCGTGTGGAATTTGTACAATCCAGTATATGTTGGATTTCTCTGTTTACTAGTTTGATTGTGTGTATTAGGGATTACTCTGTGTGTGTTTGCTTGTGCGTGTGTGTTTGTGTTTATGGTATGGATCCATGCAACATGAAGCCCCTTGTGTCTGGTCGATGAGCCCCATGTCAAATAAAAGCCTCCTGATTCAACACAGCATCCATATGCCTCAGTGCTCCACAAATAATGTTTCTCTCTCTCTCTTTTTTTCTCTGTCACTCTCTCCCTCTCTCTCTCCCTCTTTCTCTCTTTCTCCCTCTCTTCCTCTCCCTATCTCTCTCCCTATGTCTCTCTATCTATCTATCTTTCTCGCTCTCTCTCTCTCTCTCTCTCTCTCTCTCTCTCTCTCTCTCTCTCTCTCGCTCTCTCTAACTCTCTCTCTCTCTCTCTCTATGGGAGAACACATGCTTTGTGGCACAGTATTCCTCTCAGCACTATTCAGTGTTGCATTGTACCAGTGTAGAAATGGAAATATAAATTAATGTGCATATTTGTAGGGCTGGATGACTGTTATGTTATGGTGTAGGGCTGGATGACTGTTATGTTATGTTATGTTATGGTGTAGGGCTGGATGACTGTTATGTTATGTTATGTTATGGTGTAGGGCTGGATGACTGTTATGTTATGTTATGGTGTAGGGCTGGAGGACTGTTATGTTATGTTATGGTGTAGGGCTGGACGACTGTTATGTTATGGTGTAGGGCTGGAGGACTGTTATGTTATGTTATGGTGTAGCGCTGGAGGACTGTTATGTTATGTTATGGTGTAGCGCTGGACGACTGTTATGTTATGGTGTAGGGCTGGATGACTGTTATGTTATGTTATGCTGTAGGGCTGGATGACTGTTATGTTATGATGTACTGTAGGGCTGGATGACTGTTATGTTATGCTGTAGGGCTGGATGACTGTTATGTTATGATGTACTGTAGGGCTGGATGACTGTTATGTTATGGTGTAGGGCTGGATGACTGTTATGTTATGATGTACTGTAGGGCTGGATGACTGTTATGTTATGGTGTAGGGTTGGAGGACTGTTATGTTATGTTATGGTGTAGGGCTGGAGGACTGTTATGTTATGGTGTAGGGCTGGATGACTGTTATGTTATGGTGTAGGGCTGGATGACTGTTATGTTATGGTGTAGGGCTGGATGACTGTTATGTTATAGTGTAGGGCTGGATGACGTATGTTATGTTATGGTGTAGGGCTGCATGACTGTTATGTTATGGTGTAGGGCTGGAGGACTGTTATGTTATGTTAAGGTGTAGGGCTGGATGACTGTTATGTTATGTTATGGTGTAGGGCTGGATGACTGTTATGTTATGGTGTAGGGCTGGAGGACTGTTATGTTATGTTAAGGTGTAGGGCTGGATGACTGTTATGTTATGTTATGGTGTAGGGCTGGGTGACTGTTATGTTATGTTATGGTGTAGGGCTGGATGACTGTTATGTTATGTTATGGTGTAGGGCTGGAGGACTGTTATGTTATGTTATGGTGTAGGGCTGGATGACTGTTATGTTATGTTAAGGTGTAGGGCTGGATGACTGTTATGTTATGTTATGGTGTAGGGCTGGGTGACTGTTATGTTATGTTATGGTGTAGGGCTGGATGACTGTTATGTTATGTTATGGTGTAGGGCTGGATGACTGTTATGTTATGTTATAGTGTAGGGCTGGATGACTGTTATGTTATGTTATGGTGTAGGGCTGGATGACTGTTATGTTATGTTATGGTGTAGGGCTGGAGGACTGTTATGTTATGGTGTAGGGCTGGAGGACTGTTATGTTATGGTGTAGGGCTGGACGACATGGGCAACATATATAACAATATCTTTATTAGTTTTGATGGCATAATGAAGGCATTTGACACTAATTGACAGTATTTAGTTTTACAGTAAAACTGGGTTTTTTAGTCTTTATCTTGTAATACAGCTGTCATGGTACTATTTCATTCTAAATGCTATGTTTTATTAAAAAAAGATGTATCCTACTGCAAGTATTTTTTTCATTAACTTAAAAACATACATTATGTATATAGGCCTACATGTATTATTTATATATCGTGGACAACTGTATTGCAAAAATCTATACCTTTGTCCATAAGGGTATAACTTGCTATGCTGGTTATGTTATGGCTAACCAAACTTGCTGTCACATTAAAGGCCTTGTATTATGAAGAATGGCTTTTGCCTAGTCTTGGCATCGATTTGGCAGACTGAATGTTTTTTAGCTGGAGGCAAATTGCATACGTGCCGCGGTCATGTGGAATTTCCCATGATTAATAAACTCATGACAACACTGGTATTACCAGTGACACTGGACATTTGACTAAATAATGCTCAATATCTGCAGAGCACTTACTTTGATCTTTAACCCTTTCTCTGCCACGCTTATATCCATCCTTATACCATCCTCTGCCAGCTCTATTTGTCTATGGAGATGTTCCCCTTCTTTGCAGGGCTATAACTTTTTAAATTGTATTGCTAAATTGACATTACTATGGCCCATTCAACATCAAGTATCTATCGTTTAGGATGTAGCAACCTTCTACTTTTTCATTCACACATTATTACTAAAATATGGTATAAATATGTTTTTATCGTTTTCTGCAGCATCCCATAGAACGTGAGTTATAGCCATGAATACATATATTAGATCATACCGATTAACAATTTCAATTGTACAAGGTGCTAAACATCATGCCTCATCATCTGCTGGTGACCGGAGGGGGGGGGGGGGCTTTATAAGTCCGTGGCCGACGTTAAATTATTTATGTAGTATGTAGTGTTGTCACGATACTGGAATTTCGACTTCGATACCGTTTCGATATAAAAAATATATATATATATATATATAATATATATATATATATATATATATATATATATATATATATATATATATATATATATATATATATATATATATATATATATATATATATATATATATATATATATATATATATTATTTTTTTTTTTTTTCTTTTTTTTTAAACAAATTTAGCTTTTGTTGCTGGTTGATTCTCCTCAGCTTCTCTCTGGTACTATAAGAGAAGATAAATATAACACTTTTAAAACCCTTTGTTTATCTTTAGATCACACATTTAAAAATAACTGTTCATCTCACTTCAATCATTTTAATTGCAGATGCAGAACATGGTATTTTCCCAAGCAGACAGATGTAAACACTGTAATCTGTGTTGCATGTACCTGACAAACTGAACTGTTTGTATTACAGTTAGTAACAGTTTCGATTTTTATTTAAAGATAACAAGAGCGAGAGAGATAGAGAGAGAGAGAGAGAGAGAGAGAGAGAGGCTATGCTCGGAGCATTTTAGTAACGTTACATTTTCAACAAGATTGCTGCTATTTAAACACTTCATGGAAACGGGGTAACGTTAACCTTATGTCGACTGTAGTATTGTATGACTTCAACATAACGTTTAAACGTTAACGTTACTCCGTTTCCATGCAGTAATTGTAAAAGTGGCCAGCTAAGCTAACGGAGCTAACGGCTAGCAGTAGCTAGCTCTAACGTTACAACGAATCAGCTGTTGATATTATGTGCCATCAGTAGACCGTATCATGTATTAAACTAGAGTTAATGGTTTAATGCTTCAGTCACAGTGACGTTGAAAGAGCAGCTGTCACGAACCTCTCATTTCTTTATGGAGATCCTCGTTGGCACTGCTCTAACACCGCTTGCAAATAGCATTGGGGCAGCTTTAGCTTGTCCTTCGTTGTTTACTCAAACCCGAAGTACCTCCAAACAGCACTTCTGCTGTTTTCTTTATCCACAAGCACAAGTTGCGGAGGCTCTGCATCTTCAGCTAAAATGTTTGTTTACTAACTGAAGACGGCTCTGTGAGGGGGAGGGCTGGACTCGGAGCAGGCGGAGGGGCAAGCGTGCTCTGAACAGCGCGTCAACAACTTGAGGTAGAACACTCGCCAGCTGGTACCGATACTGCAGAAAGTATCGGTATTTCGGGAAATGAGTATCGAAACCATTTTAAATATTCAGTATCGATATGTATCGATACTTCGATATTTTTGACAACACTAGTAGTATGGGTGAAATATAGATCAGAGCAGTTTGTATGTATAATAATAATCAAACACGCTGAAACTCACCGCAGCTTCCTCGTAGCATTGGGCGATCAGCGTGGAGCAGAAAGTTCGCTATTATGGGATGTCAATCTAGTTGGTCCAGTTCCAGGTTGTATAATACTATATATGTCCAAATCATGTTGTTTATTGAGTTAGGGCAACCAATCGATTATCCAGTGTGTCGAGATGGAGCCCCGGGAGCGATAGCGAGTGGCCGGACGAAATATGGGTGAGCACCACTTCCTGCCGCTCACTTCCGGTTTTGGCGATTCGCCGATCGGCCACCAGATGGCGGTCTTGAACCGTTGGAGAGTTGAGAGGAGATCTATAGGAGATATCAAGTCTCCGTGGGTGAAATATGATTGCCATGACAGATTTTTGAAATATTGATCTTATTTGTTTTATATATATATATATATATATATAAAGCATATGCACCGGTGGGGGCAGTGGGCAAGTAATGCACTCAGTATCACCGACTGCCACGTCAAGCCTAATAGGTACTCATTGCAAATTCACCAGGGTAGTTACCTGAAACAAGCCATTTGTGAGCCAGGAACGTTGCCTACCTAATCTACTGCCCAGTTTGTAATTAGGGGTCCAAGCAGCAAAGCTGCTAAAGTTGAATTGCCGCCATAGTTTTTTCCTCCTAAGGCTTTTTCAATTGTTGTCCTATAAACACCATGGCTGTCAGACACCGTGAGGAGCTTGAGATACACAAACTGAAATGAGGAATGTTTATATTAATAAACGGCCGCTGTCAACCGACTTCTCGAATAAAAAAAAGGGTGTCTCTTAGCACAAAATTGCCCATAATTCATCAATATTTTATGCAATCATCATGATATTGAGGTAGATATGTTGAGTGAAGGTATATGATCATGGGGACAAAACCAAAACCATTTTACGTCGCTCCACGGGGGGCTTACAGTGCCAAATTATTTTTACTTCTTGTGAAACTTTACAAAACTGTGCACACAGGTCCAATTCTATGCAGAACTAAGCATCATAAAATATGGGATCAATAGTCCTGATTGTGGCACTAGAGCAACAGCCTGTATCTTTGAAAATTCATAAAAAATCAATAGTATGATGAGAGGTCTCTAATCGTCTGAGATTGTCCACCAGAATGAAATGAGACATGCAATGAGATGAAACTTTCATACACATGTAACAATGGTCAATTATGAAGTCCATCACTCTTTTCCAGAGAGAGAGGGAATTCCTCTATGGTTTGGGTGGCATTCTCCTTTAACACATTGGGTGCCAGCAACAAGAAATCTTGTTGTTGGCCGCCATGCGTTGAGTGCCAGTGAAGAGAAATCTCGTTATTTAATCGTTATTTCTTTTATTAGCGATATCCATACATTTTTCATCCATCCAGCTTCACGGTATCATTGGGACTGGCTCTGACCTCGAAAAGGGCAAATACCGCCCCCTATCGTCTCCCGGATGGTATTGCACCCATTGGATTGGAGTCAATGAAAATGCATGAGAGAAAAAAACTCCGGATTCCACATTTTACTTCTGAGCCATGTAACCTGAGACTAGGGCTGGGCGATAAAACGATAACGATAACTATCGCGATAAATTATTTCCTCGAAATAAACATGAAACGTGGTCGCAAAGTTTCGATATATCGATTTCCCAAGCTTGGATATCAGCACACGCGCACTAACAACCAATCAGTGAAGGAAATGGCGACAGCGAAGGAGACCCGCGGTGCACCTCTGGGTAGTAAACAAGGCTGGCTAGGATCATTAGCTTTCACGCCGCTATTTTATAGTTTACGTGTGGATTGGGTGTGGCGTGCATTCTGAGGGTACGGTTAGAGTAGTGTGGGGTATGCTGCGCCGCGGTGGACGTCGTTGCAATGTATTGGGGCGGAACGGAGTATTTTAGGGTGATAGTTAGTACATTGGAAACAAGGCTGGCTAGGATCATTAGCTTGCACGCCGCTATTTTATAGTTTACGTACGGAGTGGGTGTGTGGCGTGAATTCTGAGGTAACGGTTAGAGTAGTGTGGGGTATGCGGTGGACGTCGTTGCAATGCATTGGGGCGGAACGGAGTGTTTTAGGGTGATACATTGTCGTGGAATACACCGCTTGCTCTGGCTAACTGTGTTAGTTCCATTCTTATAATGCATATGATCCAGTGGCGGTAGGTTGCCCCCTGGTGGAATATAATAATATATGCACTGGGCCGTGTTTACTGTGTAAAAGAACGGCGCCGGACATAAGAAGTTAATTAAACTTGACAGAAATTATATCGACAATAATTATCGATATTGAGTGATATGAAAACTATTTTATTATTTTATCGCGATAACATTTTTGGCCATATTGCCCAGCCCTACCTGAGACTATTGCATTCATTGAGGCAACCAAAAGCAGCGTGGATTATCTGTTTCGAGGTCTAACGTTGGATCAATAAACACGATCGATATTTGGAATGGCGATCAGGAATTGGAATAATCTTTTTGCAGAACATCTGATCTGAGGTAAGGAATCTATTTGACCAGTATTGGGTTAATCAGAGTTGTTTTTCCACAGCGTTCACAACGTGTCCCCTATGTGTGTATGTGTGTATATGACGTTAGCGCTGACCAGGTCATGGATAATCGATTTTTCAGCCCGCTTCTCTAACGTGCATAAGTACACATATACTATCGATAATCTAGTGTTTATTTGAAAACGATTCATAAATAGGCCGAAAAATTACAACGTGTTTTGTGTATTCCAGTAAAGGGCTATTTTCGCGGATTTTTCTGGAATCACTAGAAATCTTCAAAACTATACTCGTATTCAAAACGGTATAAAACGGAAATGTACTGATGAAAAAACTATCCGTTTCATACATGTTGACTGCAAGCAAGTCATTGATAAGCAACGGTTGTATTAGACACATAGCCATCATTTAAGATATAGTTTATGCGTTTGCAAATATCCCCGTCCTCTCATTGACTAAAGCTCTGGCACTCAAGTGATAAATAGCGCACCCCCTGCCGGCACACAATGTGTTAAGAACCACTGATCGACAGCTGTAGTCAGGCCTATAAAGTCCACACAGTCTCTGGGCTGCTCTCTCATTTCTCCTCTACTCATCACAACACTCTTTTAATGCATATGGTCTACTCATCACAACACTCTTTTAATGCATATGGTCTACTCATCACAACACTCGTAATGCATATTATCTACTCATCACAACACTATTTTAATGCATATGATCTACTCATCACAACACTCTTTTAATGCATATGATCTACTCATCACAAAACTTAATTCATATTATCTACTCGTCACAACACTCGTAATGCATATTATCTACTCATCACAACACTCTTAATGCATATTATCTACTCATCACAACACTCTTTTAATGCATATTATCTACTCATCACAACACTCTTAATGCATATTATCTACTCATCACAACACTCTTTTAATGCATATTATCTACTCATCACAACACTCGTAATGCATATTATCTACTCATCACAACACTCTTTTAATGCATATGATCTACTCATCACAACACTCGTAATGCATATTATATACTCATCACAACACTCTTAATGCATATTATCTACTCATCATAACACTCTTAATGCATATTATATACTCATCACAACACTCTTAATGCATATTATCTACTCATCATAACACTCTTAATGCATATTATATACTCATCATAACACTCTTAATGCATATTATATACTCATCACAACACTCTTAATGCATATTATCTACTCATCATAACACTCTTAATGCATATTATATACTCATCACAACACTCTTAATGCATATTATCTACTCATCATAACACTCTTAATGCATAATTCTCTACTCATTTATTAAGTAAGGGATAATGTATACATTATACAAGGTCATTGTCGCAAAATAATTGACCGACACTGCGTTCTGGAACACCGAGGCGACAATGACCGAGTATAGCTATACATTATCCCGCTTATTACATGGCTAACTTACTAACAATATACCTAATTCATTTTACACCATCGACAAGACGAGATCAAATGCAGACGCAGTTGTTCTGTGGCTCCTCTGTCACCGCCGGCAGCCGGCAGGTGTGTGGACTTGATTGCACTGATGTAGTGCAGCTGTGCATAATGTTAAAGCTTAGCTTTCGTGACTGCGATCAAAATGCTTGATTGTGATTGGTCAATAGCGCTCTGTTGCCCCTAACAGCGGTCATTATTGCGAGTTGCCCATGACAGCCGTGAATTATCGAGAAATAATTGACCGCTGTCAGGGGCAACCGAGCGCTATTTTGGCGAATGTTAAAACGCCATGTAATAATTTGTAACATTAGCTACAACAACTAAAGCTTATATATTGTCAACTATTCACGAACACAAATAGTTTTTCCTTAACGACAATGTAATAGCTATTTCATGTGAAACGGACTATCATTGTGGTGTTTGTTGGTGTTATATTTATTAGCTGCTTGCTAACGTTGGCGCCAGTGATGTTCGCTTCACTTCTTACAAGACTAGACACCATGTCTTACGAGAGGCTGTTATATATTAACCTTTCCAGGTTGTCAAAGGGGTCAAATATGAATTAACCTATGAATGTTGGAAAAAGTTGTGGTGGGTGGTCGAAACAGCCAAACTGCAAAGAAGAATCAGTTAAGCATGCACATAAATAAAAGCCACTATACTCAAGATGTTATGCTCTATTTCAAATACATTTAATGTGTGTATTTGCTATCTATATAAACAACCATATGCCTCAGAGAATGTCTTTTATTAGTCATAAATAGCTAATTCCGTGTAACTCTCCAATCGACCGCAATTCACTCAGCACTTACCGCGCCTCGAGCGTCCTCTACTGGCCAGAGTAGAGTTGATCCTCTCGTTACCTACACACACACACGCACGCACACACACACACGCACACACACACACACACACACAGCACGCACGCACGCACGCACGCACGCACGCACGCACGCACGCACGCACTCTCTCTCTTTAGCGAGAGACTTCATTCATGATTAAACGGCCCCTGCTCCTGGTGGGTGGTAATCCGGTTTGAAGTCCAGCTCTGCGGGCCACCACTGAATATCTAATTGGCCTGGTGCATGTAGCCACTGATACACTCAAAAGTGTGGATGGCGTTGAGCTGAAAATACCCCCTGCTCGTGTACTCCAGCTCAGTCCCCACAACCTTCTCCTTTCGTCGCTACTCTGCATTATTAATTGTTTTGTGTTCACAGCAGGGAACTCCTATCTAATGTAGCTCAACACGCAAATATCTCTTTTTCTCGTCCCCCCCACAGACGGACAATTTCCCCACTGAGCCCAACTACATGGGTAGCAGACAACAGTTTGTACAGAGGTAAGTGTTATTAAAGAGCGTCTCTACCTTTGTCACTGCCTCTCCTTCTCCACTAGCCTCCTCTTTCTCCGCGCCCTCTTGTTATAAGTGCAGTGCTTGCTGTAGTGAACCTCTGCTGCCACTAAAGTGCCTTGTCTCCATTAGCTATGTTCAGTCTAGCTGGGGCTAGCCATGGTCTAGCATGGTATGGTGGCCAGAGCTAAACCCTGGCGAGTGGAGACACGGCTGCAGCACGGCTAAACCTTGGCTAGTGGAGACAAGGGAAAGCTGTGAAAGCACTATCCCTCACTTAATTGACTATAATATTACACTAGACACCAATAACTAAAACATCACATACACCTACTGCTCACGCACTTCACCGTAACACACTGCCAATTTATTATGGAAAATGCCTGCAACATAAATTTTGGACCAACATTTTTACATGATAAATTCATTAATCAAAAGTTTTTGGGGAAAAGAAATACATATAAAAGATCTGTGGATGTATTATTCCCCTCCCCCATGCTGCTATGATTCCCGAATTTCCCCCAGAGGGGATCAATAAAGGAATACCTTATCTTATCTAAAAATGGTTTATAGTTTTGGGATATGCTTGAGATCATTGTGCAAACTAAATCAGCATCGTGGGTCTGGTGGCGGTGTACCCTGTTACTGTAATAGCCCTGGTCTGTTTTCTGCTCCCCCCCCCCCCCCCCCCCCCCCCCCAATTTGTCCAGCAGTTCGACGTTCAAAGACCCTGAGCGAGCGAGTCTCAGGGACAGCGGCCATGGCGACAGCGACCAGGCCGACAGCGACCAGGACACCAATAAAGGCTCTGCTGCGACATGTCTGCCAAGGAAGCCCTCAAGATGAAGGCCACGGGTGTGAAGCCTCCCCCTCTGGAGCAGGGTGAGTCCCTTTATGCCTCGTTTACACTCAAAGGTTGCGGCAAGCCTCCGAGCTCGTGCGACGCCTACATGCAGCTGACGTGGACGGCGCAGAGCTGTGATTGGCCGCTGCCCTGGGCCGGGCTGGGCTGCGTACGTGTTCCTCTGACGTACTTCCGTATTTACCATTTATCATCTATCGATCGTTTTGAACTACGTTACAAACACGGAGCAAATCGAAAGAAAGACTAGCAGAGGAAGTCCGAAATATAGCCATTTTGTGGACACAATGCAGCACGGCCACCTAGTGGTTCGGCAGTGTACTGCAACCTGCACGTTGAACGACGTGGAAGTATGTCGGTCTAGCTCCCACACGCATAGTGTCAGCGACAGCCGATGTTGGAAGCGTATGTCAGCGTTTATTGGCCCCTGCCCCGTCCGCCCGCTGCTTAAGACGTGACACGTACCAGACGCACACACTCCAACTAATCGGGTGTCGATCTGTTCGCCGGCCCTGGTGGTGCTGACCTCTCCTCCGTTTGACTTTCACTTGTCTCCTTTCAATCTCCTTTACTTTATTAGCTTTACATTTTCTCATTTATTGTTCCCAGTGTGTGCGTGTGCGTGTGCGTGTGTGTGTGTGTGTGTGTGGTGTGTGTGTGTGCATGCGTGTGTATGTGCGTGCGTGCATTCTATCCACGTCCTGGGTTTATCAAAGCAGACAAGCCTATTATGTTTTTATAAGCCTAGCCACTTCAGACCCTCCATTTAGCCCCCCTCTCTCCTGCCCCTCCCCGTTCCCCCAGCGTACGTCTCTGAAACTTTGATAATGGAACATGGAAAATGACTTAGGGAGCGGCAGCCGTGTAGTTTCTTAGTGCACTGATTAAATATGATAATTATTCTAAGCGCCGTTGGGCGGGCAGATTACACATGACATGTGTAGGACAATAACTCCCTAGATGTGAGTCTCAGATACACACCACCTCCTCTTCCCTCCTTGTGCGTATTGCACGGCCAGGGGAGGTCGGGAGAAGATACTAGGTGTAGCCCTACCCTGGGGTTCTCAATGGGGGCGGTCAGAGAGTTTGTGTGTGCGTGTGTGTGTGGGGGGGAGGGGGGGGGGGGGATTGAGATGCTCAAAGGGGGCGCTAGTTTATTCTATTTACTTATCATTGTTTAAATATCATGACGACAACTTGACTGGAACCAGAGAGGAGCCAACATGCAGTGAAGCACAATCAAAATCCAAAATCCCACTTCAGAAAGAAAAGGTTTACCTTTGTAATGTTTAATTTATTTTATACACACTTGGTAGGAAAAACTTAAATGAGTACAAATCAGAATCCAGGATTTATTGTGTCTTATTGTTAGAACCTTCATTTAACACTGACAGACTTTACTGACCCAACAAAGCCAAATAGAAACATGGCTCATAATGTCATAGATACCCATGATAAACACGTCAGATAGGGGGGGGGGGGGGGGCGTTATGGAACATGCACATCAGATAAGGGGCGGGGGGGTTATGGAAGCAGCGAAAGAAGAGGGGGGGGTGTTATGGAACATGCACGTCAGATAGGGGGTGTTATGGAACATGCACGTCAGACAGGGGGCGTTATGGAACATGCACGTTAGGGCTGCACGATTAATCGGAAAAAAATCAATTCATAGACCTATGTGATCTCATTTCTAAATTATGACGAATCTATTTTTTTTTTTTTTTTATGTAAACAGTTTTGCTTTATTTTTTTAAATTATGATGAAGAATAAGAATCATGTGAGAGAATCGTGATTCACATTTTAGCAAGAATCGCGCAGCCCTAATGCCCGCCAGACAGGGGTGTTATGGAACAAGCACGTCAGACAGGGGTGTTATGGAACATGCACGTCAGACAGGGGAGGGGGGTGTTATGGAACATGCACGTCAGACAGAAGGGGAGGGGGGTGTTATGGAACATGCACGTCAGACAGGGGAGGGGGTGTTATGGAACATGCACGTCAGACAGGGGAGGGGGGTGTTATGGAACAATGCACGTCAGACAGGGGGGGGGTGTTAGAACATGCACGTCAGACAGGGGGGGGTGTTATGGAACATGCACGTCAGACAGGGGGGGGGGGTGTTATGGAACATGCACGTCAGACAGGGGGGGTGTTATGGAACATGCACGTCAGACAGGGGAGGGGGGTGTTATGGAACATGCACGTCAGACAGGGGGGGGTGTTATGGAACATGCACGTCAGACAGGGGGGGGTGTTATGGAACATGCACGTCAGACAGGGGGGGGGGTGTTATGGAACATGCACGTCAGACAGGGGAGGGGGGGTGTTATGGAACATGCACGTCAGACAGGGGGGGGGTGTTATGGAACATGCACGTCAGACAGGGGGGGGGTGTTATGGAACATGCACGTCAGACAGGAGGGGGGGTGTTATGGAACATGCACGTCAGACAGGAGGGGGGGGGGTGTTATGGAACATGCACGTCAGACAGGAGGGGGGGGTGTTATGGAACATGCACGTCAGATAGGAGGGGGGGGGGGTGTTATGGAACATGCACGTCAGACAGGAGGGGGGGGGTGTTATGGAACATGCACGTCAGACAGGAGGGGGGGGTGTTATGGAACATGCACGTCAGACAGGAGGGGGGGGGGGGGTGTTATGGAACATGCACGTCAGACAGGAGGGGGGTGTTATGGAACATGCACGTCAGACAGGGGAGGGGGGGGGTGTTATGGAACATGCACGTCAGATAGGGAGGGGGGGGGGGGGTGTTATGGAACATGCACGTCAGACAGGAGGGGGGGGGGTGTTTATGGAACATGCACGTCAGACAGGAGGGGGGGGGGGGTGTTATGGAACATGCACGTCAGACAGGAGGGGGGGGGGGTGTTATGGAACATGCACGTCAGACAGGAGGGGGGGGGGTGTTATGGAACATGCACGTCAGACAGGAGGGGGGGGGGGGTGTTATGGAACATGCACGTCAGACAGGAGGGGGGGGGGTGTTATGGAACATGCACGTCAGACAGGAGGGGGGGGGGGTGTTATGGAACATGCACGTCAGACAGGAGGGGGGGGGGTGTTATGGAACATGCACATCAGACAGGAGGGGGGGGGGGTGTTATGGAACATGCACGTCAGACAGGAGGGGGGGGGGGGGTGTTATGGAACATGCACGTCAGACAGGAGGGGGGGGGTGTTATGGAACATGCACGTCAGACAGGAGGGGGGGGGGTGTTATGGAACATGCACGTCAGACAGGGGGGGGGTGTTATGGAACATGCACATCAGGCAGGATGGGGGGGGGGGTTATGGAACATGCACATCAGACAGGATGGGGGGGGGTGTGTTATGGACATGCACATCAGACAGGAGGGGGGGTGTTATGGAACATGCACGTCAGATAGGAGGGGGGGTGTTATGGAACATGCATGTCAGACATGGGGGGGGGGGTGTTATGGAACATGCACGTCAGATAGGAGGGGGGGTGTTATGGGACATGCATGTCAGACAGGGGGGGGGGTGTTATGGAACATGCACGTCAGATAGGAGGGGGGGTGTTATGGAACATGCATGTCAGACAGGGGGGGGGGGGTGTTATGGAACATGCATGTCAGACAGGGGGGGGGGGGGGGGTGTTATGGAACATGCACGTCAGACAGGAGGGGGGGTGTTATGGAACATGCACGTCAGACAGGAGGGGGGGGTGTTATGGAACATGCACGTCAGACAGGAGGGGGTGGGGGGGTGTTATGGAACATGCACGTCAGACAGGAGGGGGGGTGTTATGGAACATGCACGTCAGACAGGAGGGGGGGTGTTATGGAACATGCACGTCAGATAGGGGCGGCGTTGACCCGACAAAGGTTTAGAACCACTAGGCGTGTTAACGGCGCTGTAGACACGGTATCCATCCATCGTGATCATCTCGCTGCCAGACTGAAGAAGCCATTACCGGCCAACATGGATGTATCCCCACAGAAACACAAATCCACAGAAAGCGTATTTCCCCCATGAAGAATTGAAACTGAATGACTGGATCCAGAAGTGGAATGCTATATCGGTAACACGGATTCTCCATAATGGCACTATTAATCCACGGAACAGAAGGCCTGGTTTCGTCCCTAAGCGGAAGGACAATGACAATTTGTGCAACACTCTGCGCCTACAGTATGCATGTCTGACTCTACCTTGTCTCTCTCTCTCTCTCTCTCTCTTTTTTACAATGAAAGACTCAACGTTTGGCAAGAGAAATTGGCCAATTAAAAAACTCCATATGTTTCTCATTTTGAAAATGTTCCTATTTAATCGTCCATGAGAGACTGAAAGAATCACATTTACACACACACACACACACACACACACACACACACACACACACACACACACACGCACACACACACACACACACACACACACACACACACACACACACACACGCACGCACGCACACACACACACACAGCCCTTGTGACACAGTGTGTTAGCTCAGAGCGCTACATGTTCAGCACCACTCGTAAAGTCAACCCAGCGCGGACCGTCACAGACAGACACAGTTGGCCAAAGTGAATTACTGCTTCTGGCTCTCTCTCTTTCTGTCTCTCTCGCTCACTTCCCCCCTTTCTCTCTCACTGAACGGAATCCTCTTTTCTGTGTTGTCTTCGATCAGTGTCTGTTGGACTATCCAAAACCAATTTTCCACACACTGATGCCCGTGCGCCCACACACACACACACACACGCGCACACACACACACACACACACACACACACACACACACACACACACACACACACACACACACACACACACACACACACACACACACACACACACACACACACACACACACACACGTGCGTGCATACACACAGACATACACACAGGGATGTACATGTGTGTATAAGTGCACACACACACGTCTGCAACGTCCAGTTCCAGCATCCCCCCTCTCTTCCAGTGTCTCCCCCTCTTCCTAGTGTCTCCCCCTCTCTCCCCTTCTTCCCAGTGCCTCCCCATCTTAGTGTCTCCCCTTCTTCCCAGTGTATCCCCCTCTTCCTAGTGTCTCTCCCTCTTCCCAGTGTCTCTCCCTCTTCCTAGTGTCTCTCCCTCTTCCCAGTGTCTCCCCCTCTTCCTATTGTCTCCCCCTCTTCTTGTGTTTCCCCCCGTAGACCCAGCAGATGTCCTTGTGTGTCTCCCACGTGCGTTTCTGTCTCCCAGTCATACGCCAGCTGTTTGTCATCTGTCGTCACCCCCAGCTGTTGTCAATCAGTCATCGTCCCTGTGTGTATTCACGTTCCATTCCCCCCTGTCAGTCAGTGCTTGTACAACAGTCTGTCTTTATGTAGTCTGTCTGTTAGTCGCTATTATTGTTAGTAGTTCTGTGGCCTGTCTGGTCTGTCAGAGTAGCTGGTTAGTCTTCTGTCATCCTGTATCCTGCCTGCCTGTCAGTCTTCCCCTGTTCTGTCATCCTGCCTGCCGGTCAGTCTTCTCCTGTTCTGTCATCCTGCCTGCCTGTCAGTCTTCCCCTGTTCTGTCATCCTGCCTGCCGGTCAGTCTTCTCCTGTTCTGTCATCCTGCCTGCCTGTCAGTCTTCCCCTGTTCTGTCATCCTGCCTGCCGGTCAGTCTTCTCCTGTTCTGTCATCCTGTATCCTGCCTGCCTGTCAGTCTTCCCCTGTTCTGTCATCCTGCCTGCCGGTCAGTCTTCCCCTGTTCTGTCATCCTGCCTGCCGGTCAGTCTTCCTCTGTTCTGTCATCCTGCCTGCCTGTCAGTCTTCCTCTGTTCTGTCATCCTGCCTGCCGGTCAGTCTTCCTCTGTTCTGTCATCCTGCCTGCCTGTCAGTATTCCTCTGTTATGTCATCCTGCCTGCCTGTCAGTCTTCCTCTGTTATGTCATCCTGCCTGCTTGTCAGTCTTCCTCTGTTCTGTCATCCTGCCTGCCTGTCAGTCTTCCTCTGTTATGTCATCCTACCTGCTTGTCAGTCTTCCTCTGTTCTGTCATCATGTTTCCTGCCTGCCGGTCATCATTAAATACAATGTTGGTTTCCCCCGTCATCTGCCTCCTCTATCTTCCTAACACTCATACACATACACGTACAAGTGCACACATGTGCACGTGCGCACACACATGCACACACACACACACACACACACACACACACACACACACACACACACACACACACACACACACACACACACACACACACACACACACACACACACACATACACACACACACACACACACACATGCACACACCAGTCGACCTGTATTTGAAACTTAAGTGAATGGCTGTAACCTAGTCTCACCCTGTTTCTCGCCCATCGATACCATCACACACACACTCTCACACTCTCACTCTCTCACCCCTCTACATCTCCACCTCTCCTCGTTGGGGAGAATCGATGGCTTTGAGATAAGGCAGCTAACTGCCGGCTGTGTTTATCCAATAACATGGGGGCTTGGCCGGGCCTTGGAGGGTGGGCGGGGGGCGGGCAGACGGCATGGGGGTGGTGCCGTGGGGACGGAGGGGAGGGTGTTGAGCTTCATGCTGGCAGCACTCCAGGAAGTCTTTATGCAGCGAGGAAGACAAAGGCACCAGGTGGTCATGTCCTTTTTAAAGGCCCTGTGAGATTAAAATAGATAGTTTACGTTTTTGCCGGACCTGGGAATCCAGAACAGAGCAAGAGTGTCAGTCGCTTACTGAGTGAGTGAGTGAGTGAGTGAGTGAGTGAGTGAGTGAGTGAGTGAGTGAGTGAGTGAGTGAGTGAGTGAGTGAGTGAGTGAGTGAGTGAGTGAGTGAGTGAGTGAGTGAGTGACTGACTGACTGACTGACTGACTGACTGACTGACTGACTGACTGACTGACTGACTGACTGACTGACTGACTGACTGACTGACTGACTGACTGACTGACTGATGACTGACAGTAGGTCAGTATTTCCTGATGTATGGGATATATGCAAATATGCACATATATTTAATGACGAAGTGCCTCATTTGCATATATAAACAATAAACATACAATTCAGAAAACTTGCAATATATTTGTTCCTAGTTTATATGTACATAACAAACTGGGAAAGTTTCATAGTGATATCTATTCAAATATTTGTTTAGCCTATTAGGGGGTACTGTCTTGCTTTAACCCCTACATGCTCCTGATAGTGGAGACAAGGCCACAGCACGGCTAAACCCTGGCTGGTGGAGACAAGGCCACAGCACGGCTAAACCCTGGCTGGTGGAGACAAGGCCACAGCATGGCTAAACCCTGGCTGGTGGAGACAAGGCCACAGCACGGCTAAACCCTGGCTGGTGGAGACAAGGCCACAGCACGGCTAAACCCTGGCTGGTGGAGACAAGGCCACAGCACGGCTAAACCCTGGCTGGTGGAGACAAGGCCACAGCACGGCTAAACCCTGGCTGGTGGAGACAAGGCCACAGCATGGCTAAACCCTGGTTAGTGGAGACAAGGCGTAAGAGTTCTATCAGTTTCTTGCATTGGATATCAATTAATCATCGATTTCATTGCTTTGTTTCCTTTTACAAGTTTGCTTGATCGACTTGTGTGTTTGATGCTATTTACTTGTCCTTATTGAAGAACAGATATGGACTGGGTGTAACGTTAGCTTCAACTTTGCCTAGTGGTGGATGCTAGCTGCTATCCGTTAGCTTTAGCAGCTAATTAATGCTAACTATTTCAATGGAATGGAAAATGCTAAAAAAAAAAGAAGAAGAAGAAGAAGAAGAAGAAGAAGAAGAAGAAGAAGAAGAAGAAGAAGAAGAAGAAGAAGAAGAAGAAGAAGAAGAAGAAGAAGAAGAAGAAGAAGAAGAAGAAGAAGAAGAAGAAATAAAAAAACAGATTAGCGCCATATATGAAAACACAGATTTGGGTCGGTTTACTTTGCTTTGTAGTTAGTCGATTAGTCGAAGCTTTCTAACCGAATAGGGTTAATTTGATAGATTTGGTAGTTTATAGCAAGACGATTTAGCGATTGAACAGAAAATTGCTATTTGCTACTGTAAACACCAATCAATATCCGCAACAAGTGCCTCCCTAGCTTCCTTTTTATTTACATATGCATACTGCTAGCTGTTTCACAGGGTGTTTAAAGCAGACATAGGCCTATGTGTGTTTTCACTTTGGTCAGTAATAAGAACAAGCAGGGAGTGTTACTGTGTAAAGTCTGTGATGATTCACGCTTTTAACTCGCTGTCTAAAAGACAAGGATATGAATGTGTTCTTACTTGATGAACATCGGGAATGGAATTGTTAGTGTGTGTGCATGTGTGTGTGCATACAATAGATGTGTTTGAAGTGACATGATGTGTGGTTCCATAACTGAACACACAGCCTACAGATAAAAAAATAAAAATCAGGTTTACCATTGTGTTGCTGTCATAATTATGTCTTACACTCACTCACACACACACACACACACACACACACACACACACACACACACACACACACACACACACACACACACACACACACACACACACACACACACACACACACACACACACACACACACACACACACACACACACACACACACACACACACACACTCCTCGCCGCTACACATGTGTTCAGTTAAAGGGGAACACCATTCAAGTTACAAATCCTAATATGTTATTTCCACAGTCTAGAAAAGATCAATCAATATCTGTGAACATGATCTAATTTCTCATAAAGCCAGAAACCAGAGAAGTAAGACTCAAACTTGTGATGTCAAGTCTGGAGCTGTTTCTTTTCTTACATATTTCGATATATCAATCACTTCATCATTAGTTCTACATAACCAAGTACACCTTCAAACACAGTCTTCAAATGTCCTCCAACAAGATAATTTCTTCTGTTGAGAAGGACTAGGGAGTGATTGGGGAGTTATTGGGAAGTGACTTTGTGGACCCACGGAACGTTTGTTTGAGTGTTTATACCTAAATGAGCTTTATTCTATAATAGTGTTCTCAGTTCTGAAACAGAAAATGTACCTGTATAATCAAAACGTTCCCCATGGGTGTTCTCAGTGTCACTGATAACATCTTTCCCAATTCAATGTCAGTGGAGCAGCTTCAGACGTTACCCGTGGTGACATCATACGTTTGAGTACTCTAGTGTTTGGATTTGGGAGAGAGGGTGGCTCAGGTTAGACCAGAGGAATAAAATGCATGTATTCTGGAAATTGGGCCTTAGTTCCCCTTTAACACTTTCAGGGCCATTCACATATATATACGTTATTGGGCGCCAGCGGTTAACGGCCAAAAACGTATATATACGTTTTTGGATCGTTTTCCCTTTTTTAAATTTTAATATCCTATTCAATGTCAGGGACCTGTATGTTGCCGTTACAATGCATACTGGGACTCCGAAGGTGCAGTACCGGCCAGATCTTGCTAGTAGGCAGTATCGAGAGTGCAGTAAACCCTGTTCCAAACCGGGTGCTACCTTTAAACCGCTCCGGGCACTCTTTTCTAGTAATGGGAAACCTAGGGCTTCACTCGATCACATTGAATCGTTTTCGGGACCCCTGATCCATATGTTGTGGTGGGTTATGTCGTGGACCAGATGGGCATAGGATGGCTATCAAATAATTGGAATATTCTTTTTGGAATACCATCGACCACAGGTAAGGACAATCTGACGTCAATTTCAGCTTGATGTGCAAGGTTTTCATACCCATCCCCCTGATCGGCATGTGTTGTGGTAATAACGAATGCCGTTATTGACAATCAATTAATCAGAAACTACCCCCCCCCCCCTTTCATGCATGCATGATGAAACATAATACCTATCATATGCATTTGATTTGAAAATAATAGCGTGTCCAGGGACGAAACACCAATGGTTTTAGTAGAATTATACTCATATTCACCACGGGATAACGCGTGAACGTATTCATGAAATCTTTTTAATTTTGTTTGCATCTTGAACGGAAGATAGTTACTGTCAAATGACAATGGTATTGTATCCATAGCTATAATATAAAATATAGATTTAGCTCTACAAACAACGTGACGCACAGTGAAACTATGTAATGAAAACCTGGCCGTGCTATAGCTAGATGGGGAAATCAAATGGCCCCCGAATGTGTTAAAGACAACACATGAATCTGCCTGAAATGAATCAGGATAAAATACTGTAGTAGGGCTAGGGCTATATGTATGTATTTTTATGATTTCTCACTGCTTGTGAATTTAGTGCACATTAATACATACTTGTACATACATGTACAATACATATATTGTATGTATGATTCAATATGATTAAGAATTATGCTATGTATAGTAATATGTTTGAGGGAAAGGATATTGTCACGCTCTGATTTGAATACAACTTGGTGGTTTTGTCTGTAAATGTCATATCTATTTTCATGATTATTAGATTCGATTAGATTCAATTAGATTATATTAAAATGTATTGTCATTATACAGCACAAGTACAGTACAACGCAAATAAGTTTGGCATCCAACCAAAGTGCAAATGTAACAGTAAAGTACAATAGTAGTATACAATGTGCATGTGATTAAACTGTGTATAAAATATATAAATGAGTACTACTGAGTAATAGTGCTAATCAGATGTATGTACAGAGTTATAGTATTATTATGTACAGTGATACAGGTATACAAACACTATGGTAGTAAGTCATACTGGCCAGTGGTAGTAGTACGAGTAGGTAAGAGATACAGTATACATGTACAGATATAGATATAGTATTTACAGGTATGTAAACAGGATTACATGCAGGTATACAGACAGATGTGGATTATATGTTGTGTGTTTGACCCCAGGAAGAGTAGCTGCTGTTCTGCACCAGGGATCCTAATGGAATCACAAATCATCTGACGTCAGTTCAACACTCATAAGAACGTAAGACCTTGAGAGAGGAAGGCCTGTTGTTGTTGTTTATTTTGGCTATTGGCTTTGCACGCTCCTGTGGTTCCCACCAAACTACCTCCTGTTTGGTATGAGTCACAAGATGGCCACCTCTTGCCTGGTAAACCCAGGAATAGTCTCCCATCTGCCACTTAGCCTCACAAGTTGGCCGCTCGCGCAGAAGCACTTCAATTCTCACAATAGTGGTAGGCTGTAGTAGATGAGAGAGAACTCAAGATAGAGAGAAGGAGAGAGAGAGAACTGTTTAAGTGTGGTAGAGATTATATTTTTATGTGAATTATTCACACCATGTCGGCGTTGTTATCTTCTGTGGTCGTGTGAGACGGAGCAAATGTGAATCGTGAACCCATTGTGACGTGCCAGTGACAGTGGACTAACATTGATATAACGTTGATAACAATAGTCTACCCATATAATTTTGTATGATAGCATGTACAATAACGCTGTATACACCATATATATATATATATATATATATATATATATATATATATATATATATATATATATATATATATATATATATATATATATATATATATATATATATATATATATTCATATTTACTTTATATAGTACATCTGTCTATATATACTGTACCTGCATATAATCCTTTTTACATATTATGTATTTACTATATCTATATCTGTACGTAACATATCCCTTACCTACTCTTACTAGTTACGCTGCTGGCCAGTATGACTTACTACCATAGTGTCTTTATACCTGTATCTATCACTGTACATAATAGTACTATAACTCATACCAGTTTAATCACCTGTACATTGTATATTACTATTGCACTTTACTGTTATATTTTCACTCTGGTTGGATGCCAAACCTCGTTTCGTTGTACTATACTTGTGCTGTATGATGACAATACATTTTAATCTAATCTAATCTAATCTGATGTAATATCGGAGGTGTGTTATTTAATCAAGTATCATTCTCAGGTTAACGTTAGATAGAAAATAACTTCTGTAGCTTAGTTTTTCCATCAGACTTTGCGTATAGTCTTAACAGGAAGTTAGGCTCTATATATAAGCATGCACACACACACACACACACACACACACACACACACACACACACACACACACACACACACACACACACACACACACACACACACACACACACACACACACACACACACACACACACACACACACACACACATGGATATAGGCAGAAGTGAAAAGAAATAATGGCCGTCAGAAGTCACAGACCCCTGGGGGCCTGTTGTTCCTGCAGACTTGTTTTCTTTGCATCTCTCCACACCTCTTCAAGCATCACAATTACAGCCCCCCCACCCTCGGATCTCTCTCTCTCCATCTCTCTGTCCGTACCTGTGTGCCTGAGAGGAGAGCGTTGGCCTGCAGCAGCATTGCCGGGCCGCTGCGGCCTCATTCGCTGAGGCACAAACAACATAACTAGGAGTTCGCAGAGCGAGTGGCAGTGTGTAGTTCAAACCCTCATCGATCCCCAACCGGGCTGCAATACACAGCTCCCGTAGCTACAAGGTTGTGGCCTTGTGTGGAGCCCCGTGTGGCCTCGCTATTTTCCTGTTGTTCTCTCTCTCCCTATCTCTCTCTCTCTCTCTCCCTCTCTCTCTGTTTTCTCTCTTCAACTTTTTCTCTCTTCTCTATTATTCTCTCACTTTTATTTTCCTTCGCACACCCTCCTCCCTCTCTTCTCGTTACATTGGTCATGGCGCTGTGTCATCAGTAGAACAGACGGCGTTCCTGTTTCCCATGATTCTAATTGCCTTTCGAGTTTAAATAAAGGTTTGAAATTAAATAAAATTATATTCTGCTTCTTCTTCTTCTTCTTCTTCTTCTTCTTCTTCTTCTTCTTCTTCTTCTTCTTCTTCTTCTTCTTCTTCTTCTTCTTCTTCTTCTTCTTCTTCTTCTTCTTCTTCTTCTTCTTCTTCTTCTTCTTCTTCTTCTTCCTCTTCTTCTTCCTCTGCCTCTTCTACTTCATCATCTTGTTCCTCCCTGATTATGTTATGCTTTCCTCTCTTCCCGGAGGCTGAGTTCCTCTGCACCAGGGGCAACTCTGGAATTGATTAATTAGGCAGACCAAATTGCTAGCTATGTATTAATTAAGCTTAAGTGTATCGAATGCATTTTTTGTGCCAGTTTAATTGGTGATTAATTGACGCTCCGATGTGCCTCGCGGCAGACGCTGATCTGGGGCCTGTCTGGCTCCGTCGTCGGAGTGGCTGGCAGTGCACTCGCTCGCCTCTCCGCGGAGATGACTGCCACCGAGGCTATCTCCGACAGACAGTGGCGGCGCGGGGAGATGTTACCCACTGATACGGCCCGTCCGGGGGAACGAGAGAGAGAGAGAGAGCGATGTCGGCGGAGGAGGGAGGGTGGGAGGGAGAGAGGGAGTCAGGGGTATACCATTAGACACAGTGAGAGTGTTCTGGCTGACCTATCCTAATTAGCCGTGATTGGAGCGCGATAATCAAATTGCCTCACACCTTGTTTTAAAGGGACGGGTGAGGGAGGGGGAGGGGAGGGGTGAGGGGGGGTGGAGTGGATAGAGAGAGAATAAGCTGCTCCTTTGACACGCCAGTGGAAGCCAATGCTTCTGACCTTCCTCTGGTGTTTGTGACAGCGTAATGGGAATCCCCTCCCCCTCCATCACGCAGCAAGCTGCAGCTCATAGAGGGGGAACGTCACGCTTCATCACCCACGCTTACACACCACTCGCGCACACATACGCAAATGCACAAACACTGGTGCAAACACACCACACACACACGCATGCACAACACACACACATATCATTGTGTTGGCACTACCTGAGACTGATTGATTGACTGGATTATGGCCATGGGGGAATGATTGGATTGACTACACCACGGCATGCGCATCTACGATTGCGTGCATGTGTGAGCGCGTGCATCTGCGCGAGCGTGTGTGTATTTCGACGAAATGTCTGCACAGATATTTGCTTGAATTCCTGTTCAATAAATCGAAAGAGAGTAATAGCGTCTAGCGTACCCGAAAAATAAACGCTGAGGTTGCCAGTGATTTAATCCCTTGCAAATGTGACATGTTTGTACTTTTGTAAAAACCTACGTTTTTTTTGCTGTTTAGTTTCCCCCCAGATAATAACAGTCGTGTGTGAAGCCACCTGGCAGTGATCTCTGCCACATGACCAGCTCTGTGTTTTAAAACCACATTGTTTGTGTTTGAGTGCCGTCTGTCAGAGAGAGGAATAAAAACACTGCAGGCTGGACAGTAGATTCACACCTGGTTCGCTCTCCTTTGTTTACATCACTAGACTGTCAAGGTGAGTGTTGAAGTATTGAGGGAAGGTATTCAGACGGAATGCGCTCCCCGACGTGGCCGTGTACCGTTACGTTCCTTCGCAACGGTTTTTCCCCATTTTGTCACAGAATTCTTCCTCTGTGCCGTTTGACCTGTCGTCTGGTAGACGCATTCGATTTTAAGTCGCTTAGCTTAAGTCGTTCAGTCAGAGTCCTACGAATTGCACTTATTGAGGCTTTAATCCAGTTTAAATATTGAGGCCTTAATCCAGTTTAAATATTGAGGCTATAATCCAGTTTAAATATTGAGGCTATAATCCAGTTTAAATATGAACCCGTCTTCCCTGGCGGCAGCGTTTGCATCTGAAGATTCTATTAGTATTACTCTACTGCAATCTCTCTCTCTCTCTTTCTCTCTCTCCATCTCTTTCTCTCTCTCTCTCTCTATCTCTCTCTCTCTCTCTCTATCTCTCTCTCTCTCTCTTTTCAAAGCAATTAATTTTGAAAAGTAAAACTTTTGATAACAATGATAATAAAGAAAAGCAATTCCAACAGATTAATTGACTGGTCAGAAGTCAGATCAGATGCCCTTTTCACACCCGTCGCCATGGTAACCGCCCCCAACCCCCCACCCCCTGCACTCAGGCCTTCAATAAACCTTTATCTGCCTGTTGGAAAAGGCTACTCCATTCAACATCATTCATATTTCAGGGAGCGAGAGATGCAGAGTGAAGGGAGGTCGTTCCCAGCCTAACAACAGAAGGATGCCTCTTTCTTGACCCTGGTGTAGTCTGAGAATGGTGAACTTGAAATTATTATTTTAGTTTTGCCCGTATTCCACTTATAGGAGGGTTTTTTAGATTAATTATTTCACACGGAAAAAAGAAACATATATACCAAAGATTACAAACATGGTAATGTATTTGTACAGAATCCCTTGGGTTTAAGAAGGTAATCTGCCCCCATGCTCCTCATGCTGCAGTGTACTTAATTGTCGACATGTTTTGTTGTGAGAAATGGTGCACTTGATGCATACTAAACACTAAATATGTACATTCTGTCCACATACATACACACTCTCTCTCTTGTTCTCTCTCTGTCTCTATCCCTCCGTCTCTCTGACCCCTTTCTCTCTTTCTTCTTCTCTCTCTCTTTCTCCATATATCCCACTCTATCTCTCTGCCCCCCCCTTTCTCTGTGTATCTGTCTCTCTCTCAGTCTCTCTCTTGTTCTATATATATCCCTCTCTCTGTCTGTGTCCCCCTTCTCTCTTTATATCCCTCTCTTCTTTATATCCCCCTCTCTCTGTGTCTTTCTCCCGCTCTCTCTTTCTCTCCCTCTCTGCCCCCCCTATCTCTCTCTCTCTCTCTCTCTCTCTCTCTCTCTCTCTCTCTCTCTCTCTCTCTCTCTCTCTCTCTCTCTCGCTCTCGCTCTCTCTCTATGTCTCTCTCTGAGTGGATTTGGCTTTGAGGTGTGTTTACTGTCTGACTGCCACCAGTTTCGCAAACCAGTAATCACATTATCATGGTGTTGAGATAGTTGATGGCTCCCGCTGAGAGGATCCTGGGGGTAGGAGGACACTGTGAGGGAGGGAGGGTGAGAGAGAGAGACAGAGAGAGAGATAGTGAGAGAGAGAGAGGGAGGGAGGGATGGAGGGAGGGAGAGAGAGACACACACACAGTGTCCCTCCTACACTCTCTCTTTCTAGGTCTTTCTCTCACACTCGCACCGGTACACTCACTCCATCCCACTCCCTCTCTCTCTCACTCTTTCCATGTCACTCCCCGCTCACACAAACCGGCGTGGTATTGATGGACTCTCTCTAGTAATCCTGTCTCTCTCCGTTCCGTCATCCATCGCCGTGCCTCGAAAGAAGTCGTGTTTCAATTCAAAATCTCCATAGAAACAAAGAGAAAATGAGATTCAAAGTGTGGAGATCCCTCCGTATAAGCCTTGCTCGCAGGATAATCCTCATCTCTGGACACGTGACTTCGAGGCTTGGCTACCCCCCCCCCCCCCCCCCCCCCCCCCGCACACACACAAGTTCATAATTCACCTCCTAGTCATTACTGAATGTATACATCATCGCTGACAACAACAAATGCAGCACAATAATGCCTCATTGATTCACAGTCAAGTTAAATCATTATGAACGTAACACAGAAAAATGGAGCGGTCAAACAAATGGCCTTTTCATCACGTCAGTCGGCGGCGTGTGAACTGAACCCCGGCGGGCTGGAGTTATGAGGGTTTCTTCAGTCTTCACTGAAAAATAGAGCCAAAACGAGTCGGGGGGGGGGGGGGGGGGGGGAAATTATCGAATGGTTTTATTTTTACTTGTATTGCGATTGTGATTCATGATATTGTAGAGAACGATAACGCTTGAGATATTATTCTCATTTTCTCTACAAAGTATTGGAAAACCTGTTAAAATTATCACAGTGTGATGTTAGCTGGGATTCGATTCGATTCGATTAAAATGCATTGTCATCATACAGCACAAGTACAGTACAACGAAAATAAGTTTGGCATCCAACCAGAGTGCAAATGTAACATTAAAGTGCATTAACAATATACAATGTACAGGTGATTAAACTGGATATAAAATATATAGAGTACTACTGGGTAATAATAGTGCTAATCAGATGTATGTACAGAGTAGTAGTATTAATATGTACAGTGATACAGGTATGGCCAGCAGCGTAACTACTAATACTAATAATAATAGTATCTACAGATATGTAAACAGGATTATCTCACTCACTCACTCATTCATAGTTAACCGCTCTTCTTGTTGATGTAATTTGAAAACATAATAGTATAGACTTCACATACGTACCTATTTAAACTACTTACTGATCATGGGAATGTATCACAGATATACAGAGAGAGTGTAGAAAGGAAAATTTTTATGTGCTGCATGATCATAATATTGTTAAATTTGAATTAGAATATTATAGACTGTGTACTCATACCAAATACTTACTGATCTTACCTCTGCGTGTTCAGTGTAGGCCTGTCACAGATTCACAGAGAGAGAGCACCAAGGGCACCAGCTGTATCGCCGTATAATGCATTTCAAAACAGAATATTAGAGACTTTATTCTGTTGCATACTTATTGATCTCAACTCGTTGGAGTACATGGTAGATATATATATGGGGAGCGTGGAAAGAGCACTTTCAATGCGCTGTGTCGCGCGGCGTTAAGGTAATTGTTCTGTACTTAATGGACAAACATCTGGCGAGAACGTAGCTTCCGCTGAGCACATTTTAATTAGTCTGTTTACAGTCTTCCAAACAGGTAGCATATGGAGAAGTCATGTTTTCCTGTGATCCTATCGCACCTGTCTGTTTAAACGTGATTAAGTGAGGCCATCAGAGTGCGTTTACACCCATCGTTCCAAGCGGAGGCGGTGTCACATGGTTCCAGTAAACCAGGGATCGGCAATAGGCGGCCCGTGGGCCGACATTGGCCCGCCAGCAATAATTTCTGGCCCGTCAGATTATTTTGAGAATATGATATTTATTTGACGCGCGGGAAATATTCACTCGGGACGCCAGGGTGTCTTTTATTGTGAAGCTGTATCTATCTACCGGTAGTCATCAAAAGCATGTCTGTCACTATAGCCAATTGAAATGCTAGAAATGGTCACGTGGCCTGGGAGAACCAATGAATAGTCCCACCGGGCCGCGTGTATATTTCCCTAACGCACTTTCACATCCGCGTTCGAGATGCGAGCGAGTTAAAAAAACAAAACAAACATCTTTGGATAGCTTCTTTGCAACAGGGAAATATAACGCTTCTTTTAATAAACAGGAGCCATACTTAAAATACGGGTTTATCGCAACAGGTCGGTGATTCTTGCGTGCCGAGCCGACGTCCTCTCTGCATAATATGTGGCGACAACAACAACAACAACAACAACAACAACAACAACAACAACAACAACA
Organism: Notolepis coatsorum; assembly: GCF_963971535.1. NCBI lineage: Eukaryota > Metazoa > Chordata > Actinopteri > Aulopiformes > Paralepididae > Notolepis > Notolepis coatsorum. Next base: position 90,893,874 of record NC_140166.1, read on the forward strand.
ACAACGAGGCAATGATGACAACTGTGTTCAAGTTGGCAGATAAAGTAGCTGCATTCAACGCCAATCTGGAATTGGAGGGCGGCAAGTGGATATGACATGTTTCAAACATTAGCAGGGATTTTGGAGGACTTAACAACAAACAAGGTATGGTGAGTCGTGTTTTCATGCATTCTGATCTGTTCATCACCCACCGCGGTGATCTGCAACAAAATGAAAAATAAAATGAAAACTTTATTTAACAGATTGCAGAATGGGTACAATACAGTACGGCGCAATACACACAATTGTTAAGGGGATGCAGACCAGAGAAAAACGTTTGTCTTTTTTCAATATCAGTATATTAAATTAGCCATTGTTTTTGATCCTGGCCCGCCAAGCAACGGCTTGGGGAAAATCTGGCCCGTGGCCAAAACCTAATTGCCGACTTCTGCAGTAAACCATCTCGTCCTGCAGCAGGAGTTGAGGCCGCGACGTGATTGAGAATCTCCTTTATGCCCGTCAACATGCGTGGACGCAATTCACCGCTGCTCGTCTACGCTGGTTTGTTGTAGATGAACGTGCGTCTATTGCCAAGACGAGGCTCCCCGCCATATCCCCATCCTGCCGCGATGTCCGTCTCGCTGGTGACTCAGGCCTGTCTTCGTCTCCGTCCGCCTTAAAGAATCAATCTAAAGTCTAGTCTGAAGTAGTGGACATACTGTGACTTCATACAACCTGCCCCCCACCACCACTATCACCAGAATGAAAGGTGAAGTCCAGTCATCATCACTGTGGTGCCAATCATCACCAGTATAATTCTGTAGGCCTCCACTACATCCCTCTCTAGGCCTACCCCTCATCTATCCTCATCTCCTCATCTCTTCTCGGCTCCTCATCTCTCCTCATCTCTTCTTGGCTCCTCATCTCTTCTCGGCTCCTCATCTCTCCTCATCTCTCCTCATCTCTCCTCATCTCCTCATCTCTCCTCATCTCTTCTCGGCTCATCATCTCTCCTCATCTCATCATCTCTCCTCATCTCTCCTCATCTCTCCTCTTCTCGGCTCCTCATCTCTCATCATCTCTCCTCATCTCCTCATCTCTTCACGGCTCCTCATCTCTCCTCATCTCTCCTCATCTCTCCTCATCTCTCCTCGGCTCCTCATCTCTCCTCATCTCTCCTCGGCTCCTCATCTCCTCGGCTCCTCATCTCCTCGGCTCCTCATCTCTCCTCGGCTCCTCATCTCTCCTCAGCTCCTCATCTCATCGGCTCCTCATCTCTCCTCATCTCTCCTCGGCTCCTCATCTCTCCTCATCTCTCCTCATCTCTCCTCGGCTCCTCATCTCTCCTCGGCTCCTCATCTCTCCTCATCTCTCCTCATCTCTCCTCGGCTCCTCATCTCACCTCGGCTCCTCATCTCTCCTCATCTCTCCTCGGCTCTCATCTCTCCTCGGCTCCTCATCTCTCCTCGGCTCCTCATCTCTTCTCGGCTCCTCATCTCTCCTCTGCTCCTCATCTCTCCTCATCTCTCCTCGGCTCCTCATCTCTCCTCGGCTCCTCGGCTCTTCTCGGCTCCTCATCTCTCCTCGTCTCTCTCTCCGTGGTCGAGCTGATTCATGGCACCAGTCACCGGCGACTTCCCTGCTGGGGGGGGGGGGGGTATGGGAACCATCAGTAATCTAGACTCCCCCACGAGGTATCACTCAAAGTCAAATAAGATTTGTGTGCAGGCGCGACGCTCGTGCAGGTGTTTGTCACGTGCCAGATTGTGTGTTGTTGCGGCCCATTCTTAGAGTATATGGCAGAATCGCAAAGCGGTGAGGCGATTTGCAGCTAAGCTCGCGGAATCAGGGGTAGAGGGAGGGGATCGCAAGTCTTAGGATTTCTTCTCTCTCATCATAGAAGCTTTAAAAGGGATTTTCTTTAATATGTGAAGTTTTATTAAATACATTGTTATGATTATGATTGAGGGAGTTGGGGCTGTCTCTCCCAGGTTGTACAGTTTCCACCTCTAGACTCCGGGCCGCCTGTCTGCACGGCAGCGCGCCCTCCTCGTCCGGGCCGCCTGTCTGCGCTGCTGCGCGCCCTCCTCGTCCGGGCCGCCTGTCTGCGCTGCTGCGCGCCCTCCTCGTCCGGGCCGCCTGTCTGCGCTGCTGCGCGCCCTCCTTGTCCGGGCCGCCTGTCTGCGCTGCAGCGTGCCCTCCTCGTCCGGGCCGCCTGTCTGCGCTGCTGCGCGCCCTCCTCGTCCGGGCCGCCTGTCTGCGCTGCAGCGCGCCCTCCTCGTCCGGGCCGCCTGTCTGCGCTGCAGCGTGCCCTCCTCGTCCGGGCCGCCTGTCTGCGCTGCTGCGCGCCCTCCTCGTCCGGGCCGCCTGTCTGCGCTGCAGCGTGCCCTCCTCGTCCGGGCCGCCTGTCTGCGCTGCTGCGCGCCCTCCTCGTCCGGGCCGCCTGTCTGCGCTGCAGCGCGCCCTCCTCGTCCGGGCCGCTGAAGCGTATCTCTGGCTCCGCCCGACCAACGCGGTTTGGGTGGATTTATGAATATCTTACACCCTTACACACTCTGCCCATACATCTCTGCCATTATCCTGGTCGCCACGGTGAATAATTATGGACTGTTTATGGACTTAATGAGTAAAAAATGTCTTATTTCACCCTAAGTGCCATTACTGGTCCCCCGTCATAGAGTGATTCAACTTTGAACGGAGGGGATCTGCGTTATGTTGGGGCGGGGGGGGGGGGGGGTGGTAGGGGGGCTGTTTGATGGGTTCTGGAGTGACCCCCCATTGTCAGCAGGACCGCGGCTGTTAAATACCAACCGCTGCCCAGGCTTCGCTCCTCACACACAGCTCTGTAATAGGGACATTACGGGGGTATTAATCCAAGCGTGTGCTCGCTCATATTAAACGCTGCAGAAAACACACAAAGCCATTGCCGGGCTTTGGAAACGTTATCCAAGGGTCATTTGATACAGTGGCAGGCCTTGCGGAGTGTGAGGATTAGTTCTGAGTCATGGAGATTTGAAGTTAATCATTCTTTCAACACCATTGTTAATGTGTGCCATCCTCTGATAGTCTAGCGCACTGTGCAGCGGGGTTTCCACAACCTCACCGCTCGGTTGTGACGGCCAGAACCCACTGGTGGAAAGTAACTCGGTAACCTTTTACTCAAGTACTGTACCATATGGTAGGAGGTAGGATGGCAGTAACCAAAAGGTTGCTGGTTTGATCCCCGTCGATGACAGGAGGGTGTATTACAGGTGTGAGCTGGTGACTGGAGGGTGACTGGTATTACATCTGTGTGGGGGCCTGTGTGTATGTGTAACTAGGAGGGATATGAGGACTGTGTATGTGTAACTAGGAGGGATATGAGGACTGTGTGTATAACTAGGAGGGATATGAGGACTGTGTGTATGTGTAACTAGGATGGATATGAGGACTGTGTGTATGTGTAACTAGAAGGGATATGAGGACTGTGTGTATGTGTAACTAGGATGGATATGAGGACTGTGTGTATGTGTAACTAGGAGGGATATGAGGACTGTATGTATGTGTAACTACGAGGGATATGAGGACTGTGTGTATGTGTAACTAGGAGGGATATGAGGACTGTGTGTATGTGTAACTAGGCGGGATATGAGGACTGTGTGTATATGTAACTAGGAGGGATATGAGGACTGTGTGTATATGTAACTAGGAGGGATATGAGGACTGTGTGTGTGTAACTAGGAGGGATATGAGTAGAGGTGGGCATAGATTAATTTTTTTAATCTAGATTAATCTATCTGCAATCCTGGATTTAATCTAGATTAATCTAGATTAAAATGGCAAAAAAAAAAAAAAACCTGCCGAAGGCATTCAAAATATGTGTGTTCTACCCAAATAATGACCAGAAGTAAGTCCTTACTTTTTCTTTCCTCCTTATGTTTCTCAGGCCAGGTGGCCCATTACACCATGAGCCCATCTCCCGTTTCCAAAATGCATTACAGACTGTTTGAAAAAGCTGTTTTGCTATGATAATTGGTAATGAAATATCAAAATAATGTTCAATAAGATGTACTTGTGTTTAATAAGTTGTTTTATTCAGAAGTTAAAACAAATAAATAATATTACCAGTACAGTACAGTATCTAGCACACTCTCAGGAGCAAAACAGAAAGAATCATTTCAAACTTGAACTATGTGACATGGCTTGAATCAACTGCTCCAGTGGAGTGGTTGTACTGGGCAGCTCCCAGGTGTGAATGGAACTGTGTGAATGTGAAGCAGGGCGTTCCTGAAAAAGAGCATCTGTGCTCAGCGAACCTACCCTGGGTAAATAAAATGTAAAAAAAAAAAAATATATATATATATATATTTTTTTTTTTTTTTTTTTTTTTTTATTAATGCGTTAATTATATTATTGCGCGATACTAGTATAGCGTTAACGCAGCACGTTAACGCCGTTAATGGCCCAGCTCTAGATATGAGGAATGTGTGTATGTGTAACTAGGAGGGATATGAGGACTGTGTGTGTGTGTTTGTGTAACTACTAACTAGGAGGGATATGAGAACTTTGTGTATGTGTAACTAGGAGGGATATGCGAAAATACTAATTTAAATTGCCTTGTGAACATTGACAATAAAGAATATCTATCTCTATTAGGGCTGCAACGACGTTGTCGATGATGTCGACCATTACATTTTGTCAATTTGAATATTCATGACCGACGCATCGTATCGTTACTTATATGCCGTCTTTGCAGTGGAAATGGCAGACGTTCAAAGTCATAACATGCGCAACATGTTATCTAACTAGTGCACAATGAATTAATTAATCACGTTCGAAATATAAATAACCTCTCTTAAACCAGTGTTTGTGATTATGCCTAAAGCCAGGACTCTTGCTCTCTCTCTCCCCCCCTCCCATCCCCCCCTCCTGTATTCTCTCTCTCTCTCTCTCTCTCTCTCTCTCTCTCTCTCTCTCTCTCTCTCTCTCTCTCTCTCTCTCTCTCTCTCTCTCCCTCTCTCCCTCTCTGTACGTTCAATGATTTGAAGTAGCCAACTGTTACACCATAAAAATGAACTGGATAGTTGATGATAATAAATTAGCTAATTAGCTTCAACAAGCCTGATTCCTGAGCCTATTACATTCAAAAGGAAGATATTGATTTACGTATAAACTTTTTTCAAGTCAATAAAATACAACAAAGCTTATCTAACTCATGGCGAGATTT
>NC_140166.1:90904058-90931558 GCF_963971535.1 Notolepis coatsorum
TTATTTGTCACGTATAACTGGTACCTGTACATTACAGTGAAATGCTTGGTTCTGTATGAGCCTCCTGAGATTGTGCTTCATACAGTAAAAAAGTTAAAAGAATAAAGACCAAACACTATACAAAATATACAATACAAAACTAAAGTACGAAATGCAAAAAAAATAGAGTCATTGAGCTTCCTGATGGCCTCGGGATAGAAGCTCCTTTTGAGTCTCTGTACTGACCATGAGACTCCGGTAGCGCTTGCCTAACCACAGAAGTGCAAAGAGGCAGTTGTTTGGGTGGCTAGAGTCTTTGACTATTCTCTTAGCCTTGGCCCTGCAACGCCTGGTGTAAATGTCCTGAGAGTGGGAAGCCCACCTCCAATTGTGCGTTTGGCTGATCAAGCTACTTTCCACAGTCTGCTGCGGTCGTGTGCGGTGCTATTACCAAACCAGGAGGTGATGTTACCAGTCAGGATGCTCTCTATTGTGCATGAGTAGAAGTTCTTGATCTTCTGACTTTGAATTTCCTTAGACGCCTTAGGAAGTAGAGGCGCTGCCGTGCCTTCTTCACTACACTGTCTATGTGTGTGGTCCATGTCAAGTCCTCGGATATGTGGACTCTGAGGTACTTGTTCACTCTATGTGAACCGGTGCCCCATAGGGTTCTAGCCCGTTCCGAGATCTAATGCGAACTTCCCCCCTCCCTCTCCCCCCTCTAGTTTGTGTACACACTGCAGTCTTGGTTCGCTCCGGGTTCTGTTTACGGTTTGCCTTTTGAGCTTTTACGCTTGCCGTATGCGATGATGTCACGTTCGAAAATGTAAACAGGAAGTGTCTTAACACGACGGCGGAGACTGGATGCTGATATAAAATGAACAAATAACCAATAAATATGAAGTTATATTTGAACCTCTGTTGTCAAGCCTTGTCAATATAACCCACCCCATTTTATCACAAATGGATGGTGTTGTAGAGTCCGCTTTTGAGCGTTTTGCAGGGTTAATGATAACGCTAAGCTAACGGCTAACGCTAGTTAGCTTAGCCTTTTACTAGTAACATTGCTGCATCGATTATATTGAATGTCATTGATCTCTACTGGTCAACCACGGCCGACTGGTTGGGCACCACTGGTCTAATAGAAATAAATGCATTCGAACAAGAAAGTATAGTATACAGCAATGGCTAACGCTAAGCTAATGGCTAACGCTAGTTAGCTTAGCCTGTCCAGCAGCTAACATTATCCCATCGCTCGTGGCAATTATATTACATGTCACTGATCTACTGGTCGACCACGGCCGACTGGTTGGGCACCACTGGTCTAATAGAAATAAATGCATTAGAATATAGCATGGCAAACAAAAATTGCCAGGCCTAATGCGAGCCAGAAGTGCTGTGCTTTGTAACGTGGCTTCATGTTTTCATCCACTGAGCTGTGAGGTTCCACATGCTTGTTTTTGGTTGAGGTCTGAACTCTCAAATTGCCCATAAATATCGTTTTTGTGGGTATTGTCCAGTTGTTGCTGTGTGGTTTTATCTGCCCAAATTTCAAGCAAGTATGACAGTAACGACGTTGTGTGTGTCACGCCCCCCGCTCCCACTGGCCCGCATCCGAAACCACCTAATCCAACTGTCCCAGGTTCAGCGGGGGGTAAAACGAATCAGCGCCGGTTCGATCCCAAAAGGGGTGTGTCCGTCTGAGTGAGAACACTCCCCCTGTCCCCGGGAGCACTGATTCGATCTCAATAGGTGAGTGAGAAAGGCCCCTGAGGGGGCTGTAGTTCTTTGCCCCAGACCTCCTAAAATCCACAATCATCTCTTTGATTTTGCTGACGTTCAGGACGAGGCTGTTCTCCTGGCACCACAGCGCCATGTTCTCCACCTCTCCCAGGTAGGCCCTCTCATTGTTTGCAGAGATCAGGCCCACCACAGCTGTGTCGTCAGCAAACTTGATTCGCATCTATGACGCCATGTGTCCATGTCAGTATTATGTACATGAATAGTTTTTATAGATTTGTATCATGCATGTATAATATGATACACCAGGATCAGTGAGGAGTTGTATGTCATGGAGGGCGGCATGAATTCACCACGCCTTCGCAGAGCGGTCGCATTTTTCATTCCGACTTGAAGGTTTAAGGCTATATTTCATGTGCAACTCTAGCCTAGCTGGGTTATTTAAAAAGCAAATAGAGTAACTTAAAGAGTTACCAATCTGTTATCTGAATCCTATCCTTCTGTTGTGAGGAGGACATGAGACATATCATTGTGTCCAGTGTCTTGAGAGCGCAGCCGCTTTGGACCCCAGAGAAACATATACAAATATATAAATATATATAAATATCAGACCCCAGATACCATAAACATGAATTGACGTTGAAAATTACTTCATTATAACATGATTTCTAATGATTTGATTAGATTCAAATGCATTGTCATCATACAGAACAAGTACAGTACAACGGAAATAAGTTTGGCATCCAAGCAGAGTGCAATAGTAATATACAATGTACAGGTGATTAAACTGGGTATGAAATATATAAATTAGTACTACTGAATAATAGTGCTAATCAGATGTATGCACAGAGTTGTAGTACTAATATGTACCGTGATACAGGTATAAATACACTATGGTAGTAAGTCATACTGGCCAGCAGCGTAATTACCATAGTAAGAGTGGGATTGATTGATTGAAAACTTTATTAACAGATTGCAGAATGGGTACAATACAGTACAGCTCAATCCACACAATTGTTAAGGGGATGCAGACCAGAGAAAGACTTTCGTCTTGTTTACATCAGGGACAAGCAAAACTGTACATTGGAATATTGACAACCATACTTGGACATTTACTGTACATTGGAGGGGGTTGGGTTAGGACATTTACATGGGCCAGTTTCGAATTGCAGTCTCCCGTAGGTGTTCTTTGAGAGTGTTTTTGAAAGTGGGTAGTGATTCACATTCCTTTACAGCTTTGGGTAGGGCGTTCCACATTGATGTGGCATAATTGCGAAACGTGTTTAGTCCCTTGTTTGAGCCGAATCTGGGTTTAACATGATTTGTGGAGCTCCCTCTGGTGTTGTTTTGACATGTACATGGGTACCTTGGTCATGTAGTGTATCTTGTAGACCAGGCCCATTGCAAGTTGCTGTACTCTGTCGTCTACTCTAAGCCATCCTAGGTTGTCAAAGTGGGCAGGGGTGAGGTGGGTTCTAGGAGTAAGGTCAAGCAGTAGTCTGACCAGTTTGTTTTGAGATGTTTGTAATTTAGTTTTTAGCGCCTTTGAGGTGCTTTGGTACCATGCGGTGCAAGCATAGTCGTAGTACCCTTGTATGAGTGCTCCTGCCAGAGTCCTCAGGGTATTCTTGTTTACCAGAGAGGAGATCCGGTACAAGAATCGAGTTCGTTGGTTGACTTTTTTATTACATTGGATGCCATTTTGTCACAGGAAAGATTAGCCTCTAGGATGGAGCCCAGGTAGGTAATTTCATCTTTCCTTGTAACAATATTGTCACCCACTGTAACTGAGAAGCCGTCGGTCTTGCTGAGTTTGTTATTTGAACCAAAGAGAATGGACTCTGTTTTGCCCATGTGTAATGATAGTTTGTTATCAGCGAGCCATACAGTATGCAGATTTTGCCTAGTTCCGAGCTGAGTTTTTTTTCAACCTGTAACTTGTTCTTGTCAGAGACCAGCAGGGCTGAGTCGTCTGCGAACAAGAACAAGTTGCAGTCACAAGCTGACGACATGTAATTTGCATAAATTAGGAACAGTAGCGGTCCTAGTATGCTTCCTTGTGTAACGCCACAGCTCACTGTGAGGGGGGGGGGGGATAGGGTACCGTTTACCTCCACCATCTGTTCTCTCCCCTCTAGGTAGGATTGCATCCATCTCACTGATAGACTATCAAAACCCATTGCTTTTAGCTTGTCAATCAGAATGGAGTGATTGACAGTGTCGAAGGCTTTTTGTAGGTCCAGCATGACCATGCCGCAGTATTTGCCCGCGTCCACCTCTTGTTTTATGTGGTCGTTCAAATAGAGAAGGCATGTGTCAGTGGAGTGGGATGTTCTAAAGCCAGATTGGAATTCGTAGATTAGATTTTTTTCCGCTAGGTACTTTTCAATCTGTTCGTAGAAATCTTTTTCCATGAGGGGTATGTACAGATATAGATATAGTATCTATATGTAAAATTATTATATGCAGGTATATACAGACAGATGTGGATATATATATATATATATTAGTGCTGTCAAACGATTAAAATATTTAACTCGATTAATCGCATGATTGTCCATAGTTAACTCGTGATTAATCGCAAATTAATCGCATTTTTTTTTTTTTTACCTTAAACGGATCTTTTTCAAGTTCCAAGTTTTAATACTCTTATCAACATGCGAGTCAACAAATGCTTGCTTTATGCAGCCATTTAACACAAAAGGATGACCCTCATGCATTGCAAATTTGCATCAAATTCAAAACAGAGTGATGCACAAAATAACTTAAAAGAAAATAATCATTTAAAACAATGAATAAAGTGTGCATGAAAAGAAAACGTTAGGAACTTGTTACATTCACACACACAAGGGCTGATTAATCACACACACCCCTCTCTCCCTCACACACACACACACACTCTCCCAGCTCTCTTTCTCTCTTGCCCCTTCCTCATCTCTCTCACCCCCCTCTCTCTCTATATCTCACACACACACACACACACACACACACACACACACACACACACACACACACACACACACACACACACACACACACACACACACACACACACACACTTCAGAAACAAACATAGTATCAATGAGAGCATCAATAATACACCTGAGTGAAGTCTAGTAATTTTTTTTTAGTTAATCTTGAGTTAAAAAAATTAGTGGCATTAATAGAATCGGGAGTTAACGCGTTAATATCGCGTTAATTTTGACAGCCTTAATATATATATACTAGGGCTGTCAGTTTATCGCGTGAATTCGATTAATTAATTACACAGCAAATTATCGCGTTATGAAAATTAACTAAAAATTAATTACAAAAAAAAAAAAAAAAAAATTGTATCTCATTCATTCCATGAGAATGTAGAATACACATTTACAGACTTTTTTTTTAATATGGTCCATTTGCATGTTCTTGGTATCTGATTCTAGGGACATCTATGAATCTCAGGGAATGTATTCCCAGTGTCAGAAATACTGGGGACTAGATCGACAAAGAATGGATTGCACGGTGCAAGTTGCACCCTTACTTACAATTCATTATGAATTGAAAATGGGGGACCCTGATGTAAACAAGACGAAAGTTTTTCTCTGGTCTGCATGCCCTTAACAATTGTGTGTATTGAGCCGTACTGTATTGTACCCATTCTGCAATCTGTTAATAACATTTTCATTCAATCAATCAATCTGCGCTGTGATTGATTGAATGAAAATCTTATTTTGAGTCAATTGTAATGAACCAAATGAGAATATCAATAAAAAATGTTTTATCTTTGACTGTGAATAACACCATGCTCAAATTGACCAGACCTGAAAAATCTAAGCAAATTAATAGATGGAAGATGATTAAACAGAAGGTTTTGTAGATACAGTACTGAATTCTGCCATCTGGACACATGCAATTTGAAATATGATTATAGAATATAGAATATCAGGCATAAAATGGTTATGCGATTAAAATGCGATTAATTGGATTAATTAATTACAAATCCTGTAATTAATTAGATACATTTTTTTAATCGCCTGACAGCACTAATATATACAGTATATACAGTAATAATAAATATATATGTATGGTATATACAGCATTATTGTACATGCTAATGAATCATCAAGTTAGATCTTGAAGATCCCCTTGTCCTGGACTGTTTCCTCGGCTGATGAATGGTTGTTGTTCCCTGGGGCTCTGTTTCCCCCATGTTGCACTGCATCACGGACCAGAGAGATAAATGGTACTGGCCTGTCTGGGCCATTGGGACTTCTCCTGTGTTCAACCATAACTAGCAGTGGCCTCTCATCCACAGCCCTGCCGTGGTTCAGATAATGGATTCTACAGTGGAGGGCAGGGAGGGAGAAAATGAGAATGCCAAGAAGAGATGAGTGGATGAAAGGAATGCTATCAGAGAGACATAGAGAGGGACAGGTGAGAAGGGACAGACAAGTAGAGGAAGCTAGACGAGTATGAGGACGAACTACGCTGAGGAAGATAGCTAAGCAGGGATAGCTTAGTTAGCTTAGTTAGTGTTAGCAGCTAACATTAGCACGAGTGGGCATTCCAGAATGGAGAGGATGCAAAGCATATTAGACCATTGGACCAGTTGCTCGCAGAGTCTACATTACACATACTGGATAAGCTGGTCAAGAAGGCTGGCTCAGTGGTGGGGAGGAGACTGGACCCACTGGGGACCGTGGTGGAGAGCCGCACGCAGAGCAAGCTGCTGGCCATCATGGGCAATACCAACCACCCTCTCCACCATCTCCCTGCACTCACGGACTGAGCGGCACAGGAGGTCCTTTGTCCCCACAGCCATCAGACTGTACAACAGCGCAATATAGTGTGGGGGACCTGACCTCTGACCCACACACCTGTTTTTACACCTGTTTTTACACCTGTTTTTACACCTGTTTTTATACACTGTTTTATACACCTGCTTTTATCTAATCACGCTCCTATTAATATTGATGGATATGATTTAATTGAATTTTATCATGTGCTTATTTTTAATTCATGATGCAGACATAACGTGTAATAACTGAATGAGAACGGTCAATGTCTGTATACTTTGTGAGCTGCGAGATACCCTGAATTTCCCCAAGGGGATTAATAAAGTATCTATCTATCTATCTATCTATCTATCTATCTATCTATCTATCTATCTATCTATCTATCTATCTATCTATCTATCTATCTATCTATCTATCTATCTATCTATCTATCTATCTATCTATCTATCTATCTATCTATCTATCTATCTATCTATCTATCTATTTACAGTAGAAACAGCGCGACTTGTGAGAGAAGTTGTCACAGAGCTGTCAAATGCAGGGCTGAAGAGCTAGATACCATTGCTTCTAGAATTGAAAGTCCGCTCTGCTCTGACAATTGCGTGTTGACACGCCCACTATGCAAAGCTATTACCGTACTTTTCGCACTATAAGCCGCACCTGACTATAAGCCGCAGCAGCTAAATTGAATGATGTGTACATATATAAGCCGCACTGGACTATAAGCCGCATGTGTTTTAATGTTTAATTACCATATGTAAGGAGTGGAGCCTGCGGCTTAATTTGACTCAACACAGGAAACCTCACCCGGCCCGGACACGGAAAGGATTGACAGATTGATGGCTCTTTCTCGATTCTGTGAGTGGTGGTGCATGGCCGTTCTTATATTGAGCTTTAAGTTCCCACCTCTACAGAGAATGACTCCCACCTCTACAGAGAATGACTCCCACCTCTACAGAGAATGACTCCCATTGGGACACAATACTGTCGGACAAATAACAAGAATTAACTCTTTTACAAGTTGTATTAAGTAAATAAGGGAACAGATAAATAACATTTCAATGCAGTAAAAAAAGCAATATTTCAATTTTCGGGTTTTGTCCACATATAAGCCGCACCGTTATATAAGCCGCAGGGTTGAAAAATGGGGGGAAAAGCCGCGGCTTATAGTCCGAAAAGTACGGTACTCGCACAGTGTGCTCCTAAATTATTTCTCCAGTTCGCACATATCTATTTTTAGGGGCAAATGCGAGTGAAGTAGTCGCACTGTAGAGCCCTGTAGAATATATAGACACATTAAAAGCACATCAGATAAACTAAAACTCATTAGTCCATTATCATCTGTAGCAGCTAGGGGTGTAACGGTATGTGTATCCATCCCGTGACTTCACAGTATGGATGTCACGGTACATCCAGCCATACGACGAATACTGTACGTTTCATACGACACTAGGTGAAACTAGGCACATTTTACAAATGTATGCTCAATGGGTCTCATTCCCGAACGGATATTTGCTCTCAGGCAAATTTCTGCCGATTTAAGACATATTAGGGCTGGTAGCGAGATTCCCCAAATTTCCCTGAGATCGGATTCGGCCGTGGCTGAGAGCAGAATTTAAGAGTGCTGAGGAGCACACTTATGATTGATTGACTGATTGAAAATTGTATTACCTTGACAGACTGTGTTCTCCATGTTCTTAATGGCTTTATTTGGGAGGAATCATAGTGATTCCTTCATGTCAACCCTACATGTCTCCTTGGAATTAATTACTTAATCATAATTGAAATAAATATGACAATATTTGTACGATAAGAAATTATGCGGATGTTGGAAAAATAAATAATATGGATTCATCTGATCACAGGGCAGCTGGATTAACCATATCTGAACCAGCTATTTTGGACAAATGTATAATTACTTTAATTACTCAGATATTCCTCATCGCGGCATCTCAGCTCAGCAGATAGTTTGAGCCACTTAAGACATCTTCCCCACACGTTGGGGAAGTGAACTTGTCGTAGATTCTGTCTCAGTCGGTTCCAAGATAAGTCTTCCAAGAGAACTCTTTGGAAAATATTCGGGAATGAGACCCAATATCTTTACTTTACTTTACACTGGCTTACTAACAGTCTTAACACAGAAGGTCATCGGGTCGCGTCTATACTTTAAGCAAGTGGCTTGTCCTTCCGCGTTCCCGTTTTGCGCTCTGATTGGCCACGCACGTTTCTGGTCATGTGACATGTGCGCCAATCGTGGGACGGCAAGTTCTGCGCCTATTTCCGGGTCTAACAGCCTGCAAACTACCTAACGCCTAATTTATCACTGGTTAAGCTTAGGCGACTCTTTCGCAGTTGGTTAAGGTTAGAGTTTGGAATCAGGGCAGGCGTTCTATCGCTATGCTCTAAGACAAACTCTAACCTTAACCAACTTCGAAAGAGCGCCTAAGCTTAACCGTCCAAAAACTTGCCGTCCCACGATTGGCGCACATGTCACATGACCAGAAACGTGAGTGGCCAATCAGAGCGCAAAACGGGAACGCGGAAGGACAAGCCACTTGCATAAAGTATAGAAGCCATCGGGTCTCATTCACCGAGGACTTACGACAAAAGGGGCTTTCTCTTAGGGCTATTTGAGACCTTTTCGGGCAGATTTTGGGATTCACCAACCATCCCAATAAAACATATACAATTAATATTATATTATAATATATTGTCTATATTCATGTCTTGCCTGAAAAGGTCTCAAATGGCCCTAAGAGAAAGCCCTTTTTGTCATAAGTCCGTTGGAGATGGGTTGGAGACCCATTCATTTAACGTTGCATATCAAGCTTGGATTGCCACATTTAGATGATGAATAAAACGTTGAAGCTTGTAATGGCATGAACAAGTCGACAGAACAAATTATTGCGCACTCTGCACTCGGCTGTTTCTCCCCTCCTCTCCTCCCCTTACCTACAGGTGTCACTGAAACAAAACCAACCATGAATGATACAGTATGTTTGTAACACAGCATATACAATAGGCTGAAAATGTTCATCGTTTTCTTGTTCGCCTAATAATGTTAACCAATGGAAACACACGCACACACACACACACCAACTTTCTTCCGCGCTACTTTCCAGCTGATCAGAGAGAAAAAAAGAAAAAAAAAACACGCAAACGTACTTTTGCTGATCTGGACTGGTCATTTGAGCTCCTCTCCAGTCGAGCTGCTACAGTGTTTAAATCCAAAATATTGATAAATCCTCTCATTGTTGTGTAACATGGCATCTCTTCTCTAGTCTTTCTCTGCATCACATGAAGTAAAATCTACTCTAGAAGTGAAAGTGAAACTATACAACGGTGGGGGCAGTAGGCAATTCATTTACTCAAGTGGATTCCTGAACACAGAATGACACCGTTATCATCACTGACTGACTACCGCAGCAAGCCTAGATGGAACTAAGTATAACTTAATAAAATAAATGTATATATAATAATAATTATTATAATAATTATTATAAATATATAATAATCATAAATATTGTTTCCCTGTGTACCGAAATCGTACCGAACCGTGATCCCAAAACTGAGGTACGTACCGAACTGTGGCTTCCGTGTACCGTTACACCCCTAGTAGCAGCCATCATAAATATCATCGCAGTCCAGGCAGGCATATAAAGTGCATGCCAATAACTGTATACCAACAATTATAATACAAAATGGTGAGTATAGCCTACAGAGCATGTAATCCACAACTCCTAGTCCATGTATTCACATCTCCTAATCCATGTATTCCACATCTCCTAGCCCATATATTCTACATCTCCTAGTCCATGTATTCCATCATCTTCCACATTCCACATGCACTCATGTATTATTCCCCCAGACTCCCCATGGTGGGTTTAATGGTTTGACGTCTTGGTTAAATCAATAAATAAATATGGGAAGGTCATTTTCTTATTGCCAACATATCCACCAAGCATAATACTAAGCCAAATGAGTTTGCCTACCGTGGTGGCGGATAGATGGAACGGACACACACACACACATACACACACGCACCCACACACACACAATTCTAGATTCAGGAGAAACACAAGAAGAAAAGGACAACACAACAAGCTGATAGATTAAACTTTGTGTTTACACATTTAAGAAACATATCTGACACAATAAACACCAACCTACTTACGTAGGAAAAGAGGTCATGGGCGAAAGAGGAACAAGCTAAAGAGGCCAAGACAACGAGGCAACACAGGCCCGTTCGAAGGGGCAGGTTTACCGTAGGGGGCATATATACAGTAAGGATCAGGTATACAGTAAGGGGCAGGTATACAGGAGGGGGCAGGTATACAGTAAGGGGCAGGTATACAGTAAGGGGCAGGTATACAGTAAGGGGCAGGTATACAGTAAGGGGGCAGGTATACAGTAGGGGGCAGGTATACAGTAAGGGGCAGGTATACAGTAAGGTATACAGTAAGGGGCAGGCATACAGTAAGGTATACAGTAAGGGGCAGGTATACAGTAGGGGCAGGTATACAGTAAGGCAAGGGGGCAGGTATACAGTAAGGGAAAGGTATACAGTAAGGGGCAGGTATATAGTAAGGGGCAGGTATACAGTAAGGGGCAGGTATACAGTAGTTCAAGTTCAAGTTTCTTTATTAGTTGTCATACAGAATACAGAATACTTTGCATTAAATGTTTCTTTCTGTGTTGCTCCTGAGAGTGTGCTAGATAATAACAAGATAGTATAAAATAAGTATAATAAGTATAAAATAGAAAGTCAAGAAGTCAAGTACGTAAACAAGTGTAAACAACAAAATTGTTCAGTGTATCTCTATATACAGTATGTACAGCTGGTACAAAAATGGTGAGGTATAGCTTAGCTTGTGGTGCCACCTTGTAGTGGTGAGGTGCAGTAAGGAGGTGCAATAAGAAATGAGAATGATGTGCAATTTCCTTACCAATAAATAATATAAATATAAAGTGTAACGTATGTCTAAAGTGGTAAAGTGGGTGCTACAGTGTGACGTTTATTTAAGTGAGTGTATGTGCGCTGTGGGTGTGTTGATGGTTTGCTTATTGTTCATTGTTCATTGAGCATCCTGATGGCCTGGGGATAGAAGCTTCTTCTGAGTCTTTCTGTGCTTGCCATGAGACTCCGGTATCGCTTGCCTGGCCGCAGCAGTTCAAAGAGGCAGTTGTTTGGGTAGCTGGAGTCTTTGATTATTCTCTTAGCCTTGCCCATGCACCGCTTGTTGTAAATGCCTTGGAGAGTGGGAAGCCCCCCTCCAATTGTGCGTTCGGCTGAACGGGCCACTCTCTGTAGTCTGCTGCGGTCTTGTGCAGTGCTATTCCCAAACCAGGAGGTGATATTGCCAGTCAGGATGCTCTCTATTGTGCATGAGTAGAAGTTCTTGAGGATCTTCTGACTCACGTTGAACTTCCTTAAGCGCCTAAGGAAGTAGATGCGTTGTCGTGCCTTCTTGATAACACTGTCAATGTGTTTGGTCCATGTCAAGTCCTCGGATATGTGGACTCCGAGGTACTTAAAACTGTCAACCGGTGCCCCGTCGATGCTGAGGGGGCTGTAGTCCCTGACCCCCGACCTCCTAAAGTCCACAATCATCTCCTTTGTTTTGCTGACGTTCAGGGAGAGGCTGTTCTCTTTACACCATCCCGCAAGAACCTTAACCTCCTCCAGGTAGGCCCTCTCGTCGTTTGCAGAGATCAGGCCCACCACTACTGGTAAATGGCTGCTTTTTTATATAGCGCTTTTATCCAAAGCACTTTACAATTTGTTACTTACATATTACCCATTCACACACCGACGGCGGAGGCAACCATGCAAGGTGCCAACCTGCTCATCGGGAGCAATTAGGGGTTAAGTGTCTTGCTCAAGGACACATCGACACGCTGCCTAGGATGAGCGGGAATCGAACCGGGAACTTCCGGATTGCCAGACGACTGCTCTACCTCCTGCTCTACCTCCTGAGCCACTGTCGCCCCCTGTGTCGTCAGCAAATTTGATGATTGTGTTGTTGTTCCGCTGTGCCACACAGTCATGTGTGTACACAGGGAGTAGAGGAGGGGACTCAGGACACAGCCCTGGGGGGCCCCTATGTTGAGAGTGATGGATGAGGAGGTGCAGTTGCCTGCTCTCACCACCTGGGGTCCGCCCGTCAGGAAGTCCAAGACCCACTGGCAGTAGGGGCAGGTATACAGTAGGGGGCAAGTATACAGTAAGATATACAGTAAGGGGCAGGTATACAGTAGGGACAGGTATACAGTAAGGGGCAGGTATACAGTAGGGGGCATGTATACAGTAATGTATACAGTAAGGGGCAGGTATACAGTAAGGGGCAGGTATATAGTAAGGAGCAGGTATACAGTAAGGGGCAGGTATACAGTAGGGAGCAGGTATACAGTAGGGGGCATGTATACATTAAGGGGCAGGTATACAGTAAGGTATACAGTAGGGTCAGGTGTACAGTAAGGGGCATGTATACAGTAAGGTATACAGTAAGGGGCAGGTATACAGTAAGGGTGTAAGGTGGAGTGAGCACTTCATCAACAGTATGAAGACACAACCTACTGTACCTACAACCTATACAGAATGAACACACTGTATGATAGCATGTACATGAATGCTGTATATACCATATACATATCATCATCTGTCTGTACATACCTGCATATATCCTTTTACATATCTGTATATACTATATATATATATCTGTACATATCCCGTACCTACTATTACTTGTTGACTGCTGACCAGTATGGTATAAAGACCATAGTGTCTTTATACCTGTGTCACTGTACATACTACAACTCTGTACATACATCTAATTAGCAGTATTACTCAGTAGTACTAATTTATATATCTTATACCCATCTTAATCACCTGTACATTGTATATTACTATTGCACTTTACTGTTACATTTGGACTGGATGCCAAACTTATTTTCGTTGTACTGTACTTGTGCTGCATGATGACAATACATTTGCATCCAATCTAGTCGAATCTAATCTAATTACAACACGCCCCCCTCCTTTACCGGTGAGAGAGCAAACAACAAGCAAACACAGTGAAGACGTAGGGAGGAAGGAAGGAAGGGATGAGCGATGATTTAAAGAGGAAATGGAGAGATAAAGAGGAAGATAGTGTTAGTTTGGATGGATGGACAGAGGGAAGGAAGGAAGGAGGGACGGGACGGGACAGCAGGCTGACTCAGTGGGAGGGCGGATTAAGTAGCATGGCGCTCAGTTTCCTGCCTGTTTTGAGCCACCAGTTCATATAATAATCACAGGAAAAACTGTCGAAATAAACACTGGCACATATACTGCTGAGAGATACATACGTTTACATTGCCAAGGACCATATCTCTCTCTCTCTCTCTCTCTCTCTCTCTCTCTCTCTCTCTCTCTCTCTCTCTCTCTCTCTCTCTCTCTCTCTCTCTCTCTCTCTCTCTCTCTCTCTCTCTCTCTCTCTCTCTCACTCTCTCTCTCTCTCTCTCTCTCTCTCTCTCTCTCTCTCTATCTCGCTCTCTCTCTCTCTCTCTCTCTCTAACTCTCACCCACCCACTCATAGGCACAGAGACATGTGTACTATGAATGGATTTTCATTAGTGTGACCCCTAAAGGTATGGTTGTAGGCTGTATCACATTCACACACCACATAACCATTATGGTAATAGCCGGGATAATGTGTGGCTGGTTAAAGATACTAGAGGAGCCATCCATATTGCACCATACTGTCTTTCTCTAATAGTGACACAACACATGCTGTGTGCGTGTGTGTGCGCACGTGCGTGTGTCTATGTGGCGTGTCTCTCCTTTTCTTTTTTTTTAATGTCCCCCACAAGTGGTGAAAACACGGTTATTTTCATCATCGGCCAGACCCGAGAGATAAAGGAGCTATTTTAGGGTTAAGGGTCATGATTACGATTGGGGTAAGTATTAAGTTTAGGCGTGTAGCCATTTTGGTTAAGGTTGGGATAAGGAGTTAAGGAATAAACGTATGTCTATGGAATGTCCCCACAATGCATGCAAAATGGCTGTGTGTGTGTATGTGTGTGTGTGTGTGTGTGTGTGTGTGTGTGTGTGTGTGTGTGTGTGCATGCGTGTGTGTGCATGCGTGCGTGTGTGTGTGTGTGGACTCTGACTGGGAGTGTTTTTCTCCGATAACCTCAGTTTGTTACTTTTTGATCCTGGTAAATTAAGATAAGAGGCTTGGTTAATTAAACTGTCACATGGCAATACCTTGAGGAATTGTGAGGCCAACGCAGTTTTAATTGGGTGGCTGCTATTGTCCCCGCACTGCCTCACACCTCTCTCCATCTCGACGGCACCCTGTCTGGGAAAGCAGCCCGCAGAGAGAGAGAGAGGGAAAGAAAAAAACAACACGTGCCGCCTACTGGTACTTAGCAGTGAAAAGGATGGAGGAGGAGGAGGGGGAGCGGGAGCGGAGGTGTCACGAGGGGAGGGGGGGTGTGGGCGAAGATGAGGCCGATCTTAAGTAAAAAGGAGAAGATAGAGGATGTGAGAGAGATGATCTTGGGTCCCTCAAACCACTCACAGCTCGACCTTTGACCCGCAATGGAACACGCGGCTCTTGCTGCAGAGGATATGCGCTGAATAATAACACATTCACAGCATGGATCCAATGAGGTACAGGCAGTGGTTATGTCTGTGTTTAGTGGATTGTGTGGATGGATCCCATAAGCGTAGCTTTAGGGGGGGGTTTACGGGGGCCATGTCCCCCTGAATATTGAGCAGAGAAGTAACCCTGGTCTGTAACCCCTGAAAAAATATAGCTAATATGAAAGACAACCCCCTGCCCAAAAGATGTAAAGATAAGGGGGTCCAAACATTTATATATCCTTCTTACCTGTAACTATATATTAACCAGCAATTTCAGACACCCCTACATGACCATACCATCTCAACCTTGCAGACGTGCCTCTCACTCATGTTCAGTCAATGGCTTCTGGCTAGCCTTGCGCAAGATAATGCAGCCAGTGTATTAGGTAATGTAAGTACTTGAGTGTTGTCTTTTCCTTTACATAAATAAAGACACCATGAATTGATGCAGAAAAGGCACAAATTTGGTGCATAAAAGTACACCAGAATGCAGGAAATTAAGTGTTTCACACACACACACTTAGGCTGCGGTTAGACTAACTGATGTTTTCGTTTCGTTTTGAAGATGAGTTTCGCTTTTCCAGGTCGCAACGTAGTGGTAGGCGAGTCTGACATTCGTTTTGCAACCTGAGCACTTTCGTTTTGTCACCTGAGCACAGTGGTGTAGTACAATGCCAAAGCAGTAGGTGGCAGTAGGTGGCGAACATGAAGGCAATTGTCAACCAATCAGAACTTGAATGTGCCAATACACTTCCTGCAAAGAAATGTCAACACGCCGACATCTTTAAATGCCTCCGGCTATTTAGCCAATGCAGCACTTATTTTTCAGCAAAGTGTAATAAAAGTGCAATAAACAAAACGGATACATTCACTGTGTGTTCTGCCTCTCATTTGTTGATGAAACAAAACTAACATCAACACAATTGACCACCAAGAGCGGAGTTTAGTCTCATCGGCGCTGATTTTGTTAGCTTACATGCTAACGCGATAGGAATATGCCATTATAACAGTATAGCATTGTGGCTAGCAGCTAACGTTAGCACACGTTAGCCTGCTAGCACCAAACTGATGATATCAACAATGGTGAATAGATGACTGGGCCATTTTGTTTAATGCTTGTTATGTTGAAAGATGAGCTCTGAGCTAACAGGGTCTGGTAGCTACGGTAGGTAGCTAGCGTTAGCCAGCTGCTCATGCAATCGTTAATGCTAGCAGAATGAATGGATGTAAACTTTATTTAACATATCGCAGAATGGGTACAATACAATACGGCTCAATACAAACAATTGTTAAGGGAATGCAGACTGTTGTAGCTTGGACTGGGGTCCTTATAACAATAACTTGACAACACATGGTAGCTGCAGCTATAGCTCTGTTGTCACCGGACGTTGGTGAGGGCACGCAGATGTGGGTATCTACTGCGCATGGGCGTTGAGCAACAATGGCTCCGCGCAGATTACATGACACATTGTCGGCGAGTTTTGGCGAGTATCCAAAACGGAAACACAATTTCAGCGTTTTCAGTAGGGCCAAAACGTTTCCTGCCAAAACGGCATTTCTATCTAACAGGGACAGCAAACGTATTCAAAACGTATTCAAAACGAAAACAAAAACACCTAGTCTAACCATGGCCTTAAAGTGCCCCCCCCCCATGTTGAAACCAAACCTACGCCCTTGGTTTGTCCCAACAATAGCTTAAATCTCACACGTTGGTGAGAGCCAAGGGGGCTCAAGTCCCCACCCCTCTCTACTCCTAAGTTCAGTGTCCCCATCTCTCTCTCTCAGCATCTCCTCCCAGCCAAGCTCATTAACCTACATTGTACTTTGTCACTATGTGTTTCGCTATTAAACCTCTATCGACCATGAAGATCCGTCTATGGCCATAATAGATAAGTCTGGTCCCACTGCAGTTGAATAAAACCAGGATGTCGAATGTAGGAGGGTTGAATTTTCTGTTAGTCAACGCGGAGGAGGGTGTTTTCGTGCTCTCTCTACGGCCCATCGCTATTGGCTGTGAGGCAGGTCTCCAAGGCCCAGAGACAATGTCAGCAGACTGGAGCTGAATCTGTAATTAACAATAGCCAATTAACAGTCGACCTCAGCCCATCACCTCAGACCACAACAAAGATCCATTATGGAGATTTGGAAGAGTGTTGCTGTGTAAACAACTCGGCCTGATAGACGCTCACGTGGCACTTGTGGGCGTCGGCATGTTTCCTGCCGGCGTAGAGCCGTGGCCAGAGGAAAACGGTCCAGCCGGTCACTAGGACAGGTTCCATAGGTTCCACAATTCCATTCCAATAACGATGTGGTAGAAGGAGGTAGCTTACCAATACTGCCCTGCAGAAGCTAACCGCAGTAACTACATTTTCTTAAAAAATTCTAAAAGTGACATTTTACTTCTCAATGTCTGTTTTATCTTGTGACAAAGTTTCAGAGTTTGTTCAATCTTCAGAGAGTTCAATCTTGCTTTGTTCTAGAGAAAAGGGGTATAAAGAATTGCAGTAACTACTAAATCACTGGATAGTCAAAGAACTTTAAAGCCATTTTTCTCAGTGTCACTGTTTGCATGGTCACTGCGGTTAGCTTCTACAGGGCAGAATAAGGGCCTTAAAATACAAATACCAGTGTTTGTTGCGCCAACCAACCTTCTCATAACTTAAAATGTAAAAAGAATGGATTTGAATGTACCAGGAACCCCAGGGCTACAGAAAGTTAGCATGATGGGCTGAAACCACCGACGCCTCTTCAGATTTGGCAGATATTATGGCAGATTTGACAGGCTCACAGCCGACGATTTCGCTGTCCATTAAAATGCAAAGACACGTGGGGCTAAAACTGCGTGGCACGATGTGGATGTAGTTGTCTACAGAACTAGTCAGAAAAAGGCTTATTACGTTGCTTTTATCCGGATGCATAATCAATCGGCACGCTGGTGTTTCACTCTGAAAGGAAAATGCATTCTAAATGAGCCGCGGCTCGATCCGATCGCGTCCCACGAAATGAGCTTTAGTGAGATGTTCTAGTCACAGACGCGATGAGATGTATGTACGAACAACGGCGTAGGCCGGCGTTGTGTCGAGGACATTGTGATGCGTTGTGTGATCCTGGATAGCATGCCGCGTGGTCTATGGTGATCGCTGGAAAACATTCACCCATCTGTCTTTGAAGGTGGTTGAAATCTGCGTTGATTAAAAAAAGAAAAGAAAAAAAAGTAGGAAATCTGGGTGATCGGTCCCCTCCAGCACCCCTCCCCCGCCACCCCATTCCGCCTCTCATCCCTTCCCAAGTGGGGATGAAGGAGGATGAAGTGGTGAGCTCGGGATAATCTAGTTCCCTAGATTGTGATAATGCGGTTGAGGATGAACATGGGTGTGTGGGTGGGTGGGTGTGTGTGTGTGTGTGTGTGTGTGTGTGTGTGTGTGTGTGTGTGTGTGCACGTGTGTGTGTGTACGTATGCGTGTGTGTGAATGCACTTTTATGTGTGCGTGCGTATCTGTATGTACCTGGCCAGAGCTGAGGCAGAGGGGATAACAGAGGCAGGCAGAATAGACTCTCACTGCGGCGGTAACCTGGCAACGGCATCAGAATTCAAGACGTATCCAGCAACAGGTGATTGCCACCATTTTTGCGGTTCACTCCGAGCCGGCTCTGAGCCTCCGCAGCAGAGGCGTAGGTTTAGGACATGTCCCCCTCAATATTGAGAAGAGGTCAATTTGTCCCCCTCAAAAAACATAGCTAATATGAAAGACAACCCCCGTCCCCGACAGAGGTAAGGTGGTCAAAACATTTATATATCCTTCTTACAGTACCTGTAAGTAACTATATATTACAACAAGTTTCAGACATCCCCTACATGACCATACCATCTCAACCTTGCAGACGTGCCTCTCATACTGTAAAAGTACACCAGAATGCAGGAAATGCGCAAAATGAGACCCCCCTCTTATTAAAGAGCCCCCCCCCCCCCAGTGCCGAAACCAAACCTACGCCCTTGCACTCTTTTTGTTGTACTGTATTAGTGCTGTATAATGACAA
The DNA here is from genome assembly GCF_963971535.1 of Notolepis coatsorum. Taxonomy (NCBI): domain Eukaryota; kingdom Metazoa; phylum Chordata; class Actinopteri; order Aulopiformes; family Paralepididae; genus Notolepis; species Notolepis coatsorum. The sequence continues at coordinate 90,923,223 of NC_140166.1, forward strand.
TACGTTTTAATCTAATCTAATAAATTCTCTTTTTTAAGAGTCCCCTCTCTTTTACACACAAAACACCAGCTCGCGGTGTAAACACATCACAGAGAGGTTTGCGGTTCGACCCGCCTTGGCTCAAGCTTGTGTTCTCCCACTAATTACCTCTCGCTTTGTGATATCGAAAAAACTATTTCTTTCTTTTTAAATACAATCTTTGGTCGGAAAAACAGAGTTGGAAAGCATCCGCTACAACCTGTTCTCCGTTCTTCCGCGCGGGTCTCCCTCCCACCCCTCCCTCGCCTGCAGATGCGCCTGCTGTCCAGCTGTTCCGCCGACACACGCCGGGTGGATTTTCCCCGGGGAATCCGCCACATTGTTCACCGAGCGATCGCAGGACGCACCAGAATGCTGTCGATGAGTGTTTCTTCTGCCCAGCGGTTCGCATGGACCGCGCACCTGTGGTTGTTAGCCTAGAGGGCAAAGGGTACGAGGGGGGGGTGAGCGTTCGGTGGGGCGGAAAGAGAATGGAGGTTCGGGATTAGGCGAGATTAGGCGAGATCCATGGCCGGTTCCCTTCATTTTCCTCTTGTTTCTCCTCAGAATGCATGGGAGGACAGCTGAGCCTCACCAGCACAATTTGCATTTGTTCATTTGCATGAACTCATTAGAGCTCAGAGCCAGTAACTTATGTGTGTGTGTGTGTGTGTGTGTGTGTGTGTGTGTGTGTGTGTGTGTGTGTGTGTGTGTGTGTGTGTGTGTGTGTGTGTGTGTGTGTGTGTGTGAGTGGGTGTGTGTGTGTGTGTGTGTGTGTGCGTGCGCTTGGGCCCTTCTGGAGTGCTGCTTGTGTGTGTGTGTGTGCGTGTGTGTGTGTGTGTGTGTGTGTGTGTGTGTGTGTGTGTGTGTGTGTGTCTGTGTGCGCTCGGGCCCTTCTGGAGTGCTGTGTTTGTGTTTGTGTGCCTTCGCCGGGTGCTGAGATGAAAGAGCATACAGAGCTTTTTGCCCACACATGGAAACTAAATCAATTCATGGAAATCTTAGCTTGCTAACGCGTCCCGCGCTCAGGAAAACGAGGACACTTGATTTAATTTGATGTCATAAATTATAGCAGAATGATAGGAAATTACATTGGCAGCGTGTTCTGACGTGGAATATTCTTTTAACACTGCAGTGGAGAGAGACACAGATATAAAGCAGAATACTGGATCTACCCTGCACTGCAGTGCTTTGCTTAGCCTCGGTCGCAGATCTTATCGCGTACGGAGTTGTGATAGTGGGTTGAGTGTGTGTGCGAGTGTGTATGTGTGTGTGAGTGTGTGTGTGTGTGTGTGTGTGTGTGTGTGTGTGTGTGTGTGTGTGTGTGTGTGTGTGTGTGTGTGTGCGTGCGTGTGTGTGTGAGTTTGTGTGTGCGTGCGTGTGTGTGCATGCGTGCGTGTGTGTGTGTGTGTGTGTGACCAGGCCCCTCTGGAGTCCATTAATCCCAAATCTAGCAGACTTGCTGCAGAGGCAGCCTTTGATCTGGGCTGAATTCCTCTCAGGAATACGGAATGCTGCTTCCATAATATGCCCTCCTCCTCCTCCTCCTCCTCCTCCTCCCCCTCCTCCTCCTCTCATGGATAGTATATTGTTCTGCTTTCCCTAACGATGGTGCTGCCCTTGTCCAGCAGGAAAAGTGGTCAATCCCTTGCAAAAGATATCTCCATCATATTTTGTAGTGAGCTAAATCTTATGGAAATACATGATAATACCATGGGTACTATCATGGTTTACATACCATGATATTAGTATCATCATCATGGTTTAAATACCATGGTATTGCTATCATTATCGTGGTTTAAATACCATGATATCACCATCATCATCGGGGTTTAAATACCATGCTATCACCATCATTATCAGGGTTTCAATTGGATCATACCATGGTATTGTTTAAGTACAAACGTGGTACCAAAGAAATAAGGTTATCATTGAAACAACCTTTAGCCAAATTTGAGACCCTTTAACACACAGACCATGATACTTGGGAGGGGGTGGGTGGGGGATCTTGGGTGGGGAGGGTGGTGTTGTGGGTATTTATGTATTATAAAATAAAATAATTTAAATGCAAACTAACTTTTTTTTTTAAAGTGGTAGCACGGTGAACATAACCTTTACCACGGTAGTACAGTGGCCGGCACCGCGGTAAAACTGAAAACGCCGTCATACCACCGTCCTGGTGTTTTTTGTGGGATGTTACGGTGTAAGGTGTGTTTTTAACCAGTCCTCTCCATCCGTAATTTAACATCTCTGAGCTCCTATAATCCCTCCTCATCCTGCGTAATCCCTCTAATCTTTGACCCTAATCTACATCTCGCCACGTAGATGTGGACTTGGTGGATCGAGGAGGAGGAGCAGGAGGTTATTTATCTCTCGCCGTCGATATTCAAACACCAGCGCCCTTCTGGTTCCTTTCCTCGGCAGCGGAGTTTGACTTTTATTTATTGCTATTTACTTGTTTTTGTTTGTGTTTTTATTGCAGTGGCCTGGACTTGAACCCAGGCTATTTTAGAGCCTCTTACTCACAGCCGAGCCAACAGAAAGTATGCATCAGAGACTGAGATGGAAAACACATTTATATTTTAAATGATTACCGCCCTACCACTCCCTCCCCATCCCGGGTAGACTGATATATCCTTATTATATTTCCATCACAGTTGGTTTTAATCTAATAATATTTATGAAGAGCTGAGTGCGAGCGTCTGGACTCGCAGGTGTGTGTGTGTGTGTGTGTGTGTGTGTGTGTGTGTGTGTGTGTGTGTGTGTGTGTGTGTGTGTGTGTGTGTGTGTGTGTGTGTGTGTGTGTGTGTGTGTGTGTGTGGGTGTGTGTGTGTGTGTGTGCGTGCGTGCGTGTGTGTGTTTATCCACGTGGAGGACACACAAGTTAACCATCGTCTAGACGGCAAACACCGATTTGCCAGGGGAGCCGTGGAGGGACGTCGATGCTAAAGCGATGTTCTGAAACACGAGGCGTGTTCTCGCGTCTGGCGGCAGAGAGGTGATCATCGCAGTGAACACAGGTTTGAGTTTAGGGGTTGTAGGAGACGTGTCCCACTCGATATTGAGAAGACATTTTTTCCACCTCAAATAATATAGCTAATATGAAAGACAACTCCCACTCAAAAAGAGGTAAAAAAAATAAGTATTATATACAGTATTAGGGATGCTCGATATTGGCTTTTTTACCGATATCCGATATACCGATATTGTCCAACTCTTAATTTCCGATACCGATATCAACCGATACCAATATATGCGGGGTTTCCCCCCCCCCCCCCCCCAATTTTTTTTATAATTTCAGGTAATTAACATTACATATCTCTTGTCGTGGAATTAACACAACATTATGCATACTTTTGACAATAAATAAAATAAGAATTTGTTCTTACTTGCTTGCCTGGGTAAATAAAGTTTAAATAAATGTAAATAAATGTAAAACAATTCTAATACAAAAAATATTTTGAAAACCGATACCGATATTTTTCGATATTACATCCCTATTATATATCCTTCTTACCTGTAACTATATATATTAACTAGTGCTGTCAAACGATTAAAATATTTAACTCGATTAATCGCATGATTGTCCATAGTTAACTCGCGATTAATCGCAAATGAATCACATTTTTATTTAAAAAATTTTTTTTTACCTTAAACAGATCTTTTTCAAGTTCCAAGTTTTAATACTCTTATCAACATGCGTGTCAACAAATGCTTGCTTTGTGCAGCCATTTAACACAAAAGGATGACTCTCATGCATTGCAAATTTGCATCAAATTCAAAACAGAGTGATGCACAAAATAACTTAAAAGAAAATAATAATTTAAAACAATGAATAAAGTGTGCATGAAATAATAGGGGAAAGAAAACGTTAGGAACTTGTTACATTCACACACACAAGGGCTGATTAATCACACACCCCCCTCTCTCCCTCACACACACACTCTCCCAGATCTTTTTCTCTTTTGCCCCTTCCTCATCTCTCTCACCCCCCTCTCTCTCTATATCTCACACACACACACACACACACACACACACACACACACACACACACACACACACACACACACACACACACGCACGCACACACACACACACACACACACACACACTTCAGAAACAAACATAGTATCAATGAGAGCATCAATAATACACCTGAGTGAAGTCTAGTAAATTTTTTTTTTTTTTTTTTTTTTTTTTAGTTAATCTTGAGTTAAAAGAATTAGTGGCATTAATAGAATCCGGAGTTAACGCGATATTAACGCGATATATTTGACAGCCTTAATATTAACCAACAATTTCAGACTCCCCTACAGGACCATACCATCTCGTCGACCTTGCAGACATTTGATTGATTGATTGATTGAAAACTTTATTAACAGATTGCAGAATGGGTACAATACAGTACGGCTCAATACAAAACAACTGCTAAGAGGATGCGTCTTGTTTACATCAGGGTCCCCCATTTTCAATTTATCAGGACATTTATGACATACAAGACATACAGATATACAGAACTGTGTAGTAAAAAGAGATCATAAAAAATATATACAGAAGAGACTGTACATTGGTGGGGGGGGGGGGGGATTTGGACATTTACAGGGGCCAGTTTCTAATTGCACGTGCCTCTCACTCACGTTCAGTCAGTGGCTTCTGGCTAGCCTTGCACAAGGTAGTAGGTAGTGTAGTGGGTAATGTAAGTACCTGAGTGTTATCTTTTTCCCCCGCTTAAAGTGCCCCCCCCCCCCCCCCCCTTCCAATGTTGAAACCAAACCTACCGACAGGAGAGGAGGAGGGGGAGGAAGAGGAGGAGAAGGTGCGGTAGAGAACAGAGGAGAGGTTGGCAGAGGAGAGGTTGGCAGAAGCTCGCCGTAGCTAATACCTACCGACTAAAGTGTGTCAGTTAGCTCTCTAAACGTGTTAGGCCCTGGGGTGGAGAAACCTGACACCATCGACCAAACCCTGCCTCTCTCCTCCACCTCTCCACTTAGACTCTGCTCTGTGCCAGCCAATCGCCTTGGGGGGAGACACACGGCCGCTCATCGCGCGCGATTGATCAAATGCCAACGCGCTAAAGTGTAGTGTTCTCTCATTGGGTGCATTACCCCGGCGAGTAGACGTATGAATCTAGAGTGACATGTTTGCTCTGTTGTTATTCTTTTTTGGCAGTTGTATTACACTAAAATATACACAAACCAGGCTGTGTCGGTCGGGTCGGGCGTGTTGCCAAACCATAGTAACCAAATTACATTTTTTGTTGCCTAACATGTGTCAGTGTTACATGTATCTCTCTAGTCTATGCTATACCATGATATGTACCATATATTTTACCTACTCTTACTAGTTACACTGCTGGTCAGTATGACTTACTACCATATTGTCCTTATACCTGTATCACTGTACATATTAACACTTTCAGTGCCTTTGATTAACGTTGATTAATGTCCTTGGATGCCAGCATCCACTTCAATGATAGCGTTAAAAACGCATAATCTATGTTTTAAATTATGGCTATGTGTCTAATCTGCCCGTCGCTTATAAATGACTTGTTTGCAGTCAACATTGTCGAAACGGATTGTTTTTTAATCGGTTCATTTCCGTTTTATAGCATTTCGAAAAACTATCGTTTTCTCGAAAAGTTCAGGAAAATAGAAAGATTCCGTCATAAACGGCATTTACTGGAATATTCTCGAATACACTAGACACGTTGTCATTTGTCTGCCTATTTATGAATCGTTTTCAAATAAACGCTAGATTGTCGATAGTATATGTGTACTTATGCACGCTATAGAAGCGAGCTGAGAAATCGATTATCTTATTTCCTCAACAGCACACACACACACACACACATATACACATACGGGGCACGCTGTTATCTCAGTGAAAACAGCTCTGATTATCCTAAAACTGGTAACATAGACTCCTTACCTTACATCAGATGTTCTCCAAAAAGATTATTCTAATTCCTGATCGCCATTCCAAATATCGATCGCGTTTATTGATTGATTATTGGCTGCTGTATATTCCAGGCTGCTTTCCGTCTCGCAATCACTCCCCTCTTCATCAGACGGCTTGCCAGCATAGTGGAGCGAGTAGGCTCCCCCCCACCCATCGACCTGTGTAATCGAATGGGCTGCAGTTACACAGGGATAGGCGATAGTGGGCGGTATTTTCCCATCGGAGCTCATAGAGGGGCTGCTGTACCAACGGGAGACTCGGTTGATGAAATATGAATTCAGATCGCTAATAAAAATAAAAAACGCCAATTAGCGTCGTCGGCAAATAACGATAAATCTTGTCGTCGGCATTGAAAGTGTTAATATACTACTATTAAAACTATGTACATAAGTGCGCAGCGACCAGGAAGGGGATTGGGAATTGGCATAACGACTAACATTGGGATGGGAGAAAATAGGAGGAAAAAGGAGGGGGGGAAAAGATTAAAAAAAAAAAAAAAAAAACTATGTACATACATCTGATTAGCACTATTACTCAGTAGTACTAATTTATATATGTTATACCTGTACATTGTATATTAGTATTGCACTTGCACTCTGGTTGGATGCCAAACTGTACTTGTGCTGTATAATGACAATACATTTGAATATAATATAATATAATATAATAAACAAGACAATAGATAAGACATTTACAGACAAAACAACTAAGTGGTATTAAAATCAGAGGGTGACAATATCCTTTCTCTCAAACATAATACTATACATACCATATTCTTAATTGTATGGAATCATACATAGTACAATACATAATACAGTATACATTAATATGCACTAAATTCACAAGCAGTGAGGAACAATAAAACACATACATATACTACAGTCTATTACCCCTTTGTCTATTGTATGTCTATTTTACTACTGTGAAGCACTTCACAAGTGTTTACTTTGCAATTATTGTATGAAAGGTACTAACAACAGATGTCAGTGCTACATGTATCTCTATGCTGTACGACACATTGCCTTTCTGACATGTTCCACCCCAATTCTTTCTACATATTTGGCATTTTTTGGTGGGGGGATGTGGCAGATATTTGTCACGGTTAAGGTTTCAGAACCAGGCCAGGGAAAGCCCTGTATACTATATGACCAAGCCCCATGGCCATTCATTCTGCCAGGGTTTTCTATGCAAACCCAGATTGCATTAGGTTTGAGTTGGCATGGTCCCGCTAAGTTTAAGATAAGATAAAAAAAAAGACACGCCTTTATTGATCCCCTTGGGGAAATGTGGGCGTCATAGCAGCATGGGTAATACCGTAGTAGAAAGACATAAATTAACTCTGAATATAAAATAATATGAGAAAAAAGAAACAGTGTAAACAAAGGTGCAGATTATATTATTGCCTGTGTCATTAAAGGGGTAGTATATAGGGGGGGTAAAAGGGGCGGGGGGGGGGGGGGGTACAACTATACACATGAAAGCTCTGGGAGCAGGAGAGCCCACAGCGTTTTGCTCTCTCTCTCCGCGGGTATTTGAATACATAGAAATCCCGACTGTTGCCAAGGAGACATGGGAGCTGCCAGGCATGTAGAAGGGTGGCTATTTTCTCACATTTAACAAGAGCACTTCATCTCTTACACCTGCGCTTACCCGCAGAATATTTGATGACATACTCTCCTTTTCAGCGGTGGCCCCTGTTGCATTTGATAAGGGTTTGTCCCAGGGAATAGTAAAAACAATTAATACAAAGTACATTCAGATTATATTAAGATTAAGTGAGCTTTGGCTGAGAGGAGTGCTCTCCTGCTGGCCCGCTAGAAGACACTCAAAAAGAGATGATCTTACATAGAGAGAGGGGTGGCCTCTGACCTAGGTGTGAACTAAGCTATTGTTTGGGGCAACCAAAAGGATTCCACAACCCCCATCTAAAAAGATGTTTGTTGTTAGATGTGATTTAGTTCAGAGTTCCATAACTGTCTATACTGTATGTATGTGTGGATATAACAGTGAAACATATGATCAGAATAGGCATTCTTATACATTATCTCATTGGGCGTACCCAGAGGTGCGTTCCTCATATCAACTCTGATTGCACGCACGCTAATGACGCCACGTGCACGCGCGCTCCCGCGCATGCGCATAAATGTTCCCTTGCTACTTTGCATATCTTGCACAGACTAAAGACAGTGCCTAATTGCCTCTACGAATGGAATGTAACACATTTCACATTGTAACACAATGCACGCGCTTCTGCTCAAATCTTTGGGTGCACGGAGTGCAACCCCGTCCCATGAAGAACGCATCCCTGGGCGTACCTCTAGTGAGATATTAGTGAAATTAAACTATTACTCATTCTGCTG